>NW_023601433.1:31216018-31706137 GCF_014898055.3 Talpa occidentalis
GGGCGAACCTGCAGGATCCGCCGCAGAGGTGAGCTCCAGGCGCCATTAAAGAGAGCCCCGCCCCCAGGAGGAGACCAGCACCAGCACACAGCCCCGGCCGCCCGGTAAGCTTGCGCGAAAGCGGCGCTCGGATTGCAGCTGCCCAGGGCCCTGCGCCTGCGACCTAGGCTTGGGGAGACGGCGGAGGCCCTCCCTGAGTGAGCAGGAACAAGGAGCCCAGGCAGGGGAGCGGGATTCAAAAGGCGCCATTCCGCGCCACTGATCTGGGCTATAGCCGCGTCCTGGAACTGAGGGCTTTGGAACTGAGACCCGGCGGAGGCCCTCCTGAGTGAGCAGGAACAAGGCGCCCAGGCAGGGGAGCAGGATTCAAAAGGCGCCATTCCCGCGCCACTGATCTGGGCTACAGCCCGCGTCCTGGAACTGAGGGCTTTGGAACTGAGACCCGGGCACGAAATTAGGGGCGTGGGTTCCCACGACGGTGGGGCACAAGGCAGACACAGCACCCCAAAGCCATTGAGGTGTACCCTACCATCCCGCTCTGCTCCTGTCCCACGTGGTGGAAAATCAGCTCCCCAAGGGCTCTAGGAGAGATCTCTGGCGCCACCTAGCGACTTGACCCCAGCACAGGCTACTGAAGGAGCTAGTGGCCAGCTGGGGAGTTAGCCCACACCTGGCTCCTTCCGAACAAGTAGTCTGAGCCCACAGGAGAGCGAGCACCCACAGCCGGGGCAGACCAGGCGCGCAGAAGAGTGTGCCTGAGACCAGACACGCAGGGAGTGTGTCCCACATCACCATTTTAGAACAGGGACATTTCTTCAGTAAAGACTACCTGCAGAAGGCTTCCTCAGGAGCCAGAGGTGAGCGGGGGAAGTTCGCCACGCCAGACCCCCTCTGGCCTGCAGTCCAAGCCCAGAGGGGAGCAGGAACCCACCGCCGGGGCAGACCAGGCGCACAGGGGAGTGTGTCCCCACATCGGCATTTTAGAACAGGGACCTTTCTCCAGTAAAGGCTGCTTGAAACTGACAGATGACTCCTGGAAGAACCAGAGGGGAACAGAGAAGCCCACCCAAGATGCCGGCAAGTCCCAACAACACAGTGTCCCAACGCATACGGCAAATTAGAAAACAGACAGTAGGGAGGAGAAGAACCACACGCAACCTAGCACTCTCCAGAGAAAAAGCACACCACAAAAAGAAAGCCAGCCCCCAGATTGCAAAGACAATACTTGGAAGAATTTCTGAGCCTTCCAGAAAGAGAATTTAAAATTGCTGTGATTAAAAAACTGACAGAAGTCATAAAGGAAAACAATGATAAGGGAAAATAATCAACAATCAGAAGAATGCAATGAGTCCCTAGAGAGGGAAACAATGGTCAGAAGAAAGAAATTGAGTCCCTAAAGAGGGAAGTAAAAGAAATGCAGGAGATCAAAGAATTAATGGAAGAACTAAAGAATTCTGGGAAAGCAATGAAAGCAGAATAGATGAAATGGAAGACGAATAAGTAATCTTGAAGACACAGAAATAAAAAGAACCAAAACAGAGAAGGAAGAGAAGTACGAAGGAAAAAGAACGAAGAAAGACTTCGGGAACTATCGGACTCCATGAGGAAAGGAAATATAAGAGTTATAGGAATACCAGAAGGAGAGGAGAGAGATGTAGGAACAGAGAAAATATTCAAAGAGATAATTGAAGAGAACTCCCAAATGTGAAGAAGGAGCTGAAAATTGATATACAAGAAGCAAGAAGAACACCAAACTTCCACGACGAAAGGAAAAATACAGCAAGACACATAATAGTAAAGCTCCCAAGGATCCAGGACAAGGAAAAAATAATGAAGCTGGCAAGAGGGAAGAAACAGATAACATTCAAAGGAAAACCAATCAGGCTGACATCAGACTTCTCCGAAGAAAAACTACGGGCAAGGAGAGAGTGGAGGGACATAGTCAACAGACTCCAAGAAAACAGATGCCAACCAAGAATACTCTATCCCGCAAAGCTCTCCTTCCTCTTTGAAGAAAGAATATGGACCTTCCAGACAAACAGAAACTCCGGAATTTCATTGCAACTAACCCCCACTCCAAAAAATACTACAAGGAGTTCTAAAGCCAGAACCTCAGAGCGACGAATAACAATGAAAGAAGGCCAAAAAAAAAAAAAAGTTATTAAAAGAATAAATAAATAAAATCAAGGAAAAACAACACACAATGGCAAATACAGATGTTAACATATCAATATTAACTCTAAATGTAAATGGACTAAACTCTTCAATAAAAAGACACAGAGTTGCAGCCTGGATTAAGAAACAAAACCCAACCTTTTGCTGTCTCCAGGAAACACATTTAGCTACAAAAGATAAAAATAGGCTCAAAGTTAAAGGATGGAAAACAATCCTACAAGCAAATGGACCAAAAAAGAAAGCAGGAACAGCTATACTTATATCAGATAAAACAGATTTCAAACTCAAAAAGATAAAAAGAGACCCCAATGGTCACATACATTATGATCAAGGGGACAATACTTCAAGAAGAAATAACACTCATTAACAATATACACCAACGAAGGAGCACCAAAATATATCAGACAACTGTTGTCCTCTCTGAAAACAGACATCAGAGAAAACACATACGTAGTGGGAGACTTCAACACACCACTATCAACAATGGATAGATCAACAAGACAAAAAATAAGTAAAGAAACCAAAGCTCTAAATAAAGACCTAGAGCATTTGGGCTTAACAGACATCTATAGAACACTAAACCCCAAAAAAAACGGAGTACACATTTTCTCAAGCGCACCGGATCATTCTCCAGGATCGATCACATACTGGGGCACAAGACAAACATCAACAGATACACCAAGATTGAAATCATATCAACCATCTTTTCTGACCATGAAGGCATCAAACTAGAAATAAACCATAAAAGAAGGCAAGGAACTTTCCTACCTCATGGAGATTAAAACCACACTACTGGAAGACCATTGGACTAAGGAGATCAAAGAAGAAATTAAAAATTTTTTGAATTGAACGACAAGGAGGACACCAATATCCTAAATGTATGGGATGCAGCAAAAGCAGTAATAAGAGGAAAATATATAGCAATAGAAGCTCACATCAGAAACAAGAAAGAACGCAAAGAAACAACCTAATCTCGAAGCTCAAAGATCTAGAAAAAGAACAACAAGAAACCCCAAAACCAGTAGAAGAAAGAAATAATAAAAACCAAAGCAGAAATAAATGAAATTGAAACAAAAAACAATCCAAAAGATCAATGAAACCAAGAGCTGGTTCTTTGAAAAAATAAATAAAATAGACAAACCCCTAGCCAGGCTCACAAAGGAAAAAAGGAGAAAGCACAAATAAACAGGATCATCAATGAAGAGGAGAAATCACAACGGACACAGCAGAAATCAAAAGAATAATCAGTAACTACTATGAACAGTTATATGGAAACAAGTTTAACAATCTAGAGGAGATGGACAAATTCCTACAACTCTACAATCACCCAAAGCTAGATAAAGAAGAAATAGAACACCTAAACAGACCAATTACAATTAGCGAAATTGAAATGGTAATCAAAAACCTCCCCAAAAACAAAAGCCCAGGACCTGATGGATTTACAAATGAATTCTACCAACATTCAGAGACGAATTAGTGCCTATCCTTCACAAACTCTTCCAAAAAATTGAGAAGGAAGGACAATACCAACACGTTCTATGAAGCCAACATTACACTAATACCAAAACCGAACAAGGACAACACAAAAAAGGAAAACTACAGGCCAATCTCCCTAATGAACACTGATGCAAAAATCCTCAATAAAATTTTAGCTATCAGAATCCAACAATGTATCCATAAGATAATTCACCACGACCAAGTTGGATTCATTCCAGGGGCACAAGGATGGTTTAACATCCGAAAATCAATCAACGTTATCCAACACATCAACAAAAGAAATATAAAAACCATATGATAATATCAATAGATGCTGAGAAAGCTTTCGACAAAGTGCAACACCCATTCATGATAAAAGCCCTTGAAGTTCTTGGGATACAGGAACATACCTCAACATCATAAAGGCCATCTATGACAAGCCAACAGCCAGTATCATTCTCAATGGTGAAAAGCTGAAAGCAATTCCATTAAGATCTGGAACAAGACAAGGATGTCCACTCTCACCATTGCTTTTCAATATAATACTGGAAGTCCTAGCCAGGGCAATAAGACAAGAGAAAGACATCCAAGGAATCCAAATAGGAAAAGAAGAAGTCAAACTATCACTATTTGCAGACGATATGATATTATACATAGAGAACCCCAAAAACTCCACAGAAAAGCTAATTCAACTCATCAATCAGTTCAGTAAAGTGGCAGGATACAAAATCAACACGCAAAAGTCAGTAGCCTTCCTATACACAAACAATAAATCTGAAGAAGAAGAAATCGAAAAGACCATCCCTTTTGTTATTGAAACAAAAAAAATCAAATATTTGGGAATAAATCTAACAAAAGAGGTAAAGGACCTATACAAAGAAAACTATAAAACACTGTTAAAAGAAATAGAAGAAGACACAAAGAAATGGAGAGACATCCCTGCTCATGGATTGGAAGAATAAACATTATTAAAATGGCCATCCTTCCAAAAGCAATGTACAGATTCAATGCTATTCCAATCAAAATTTCAATGTCATTCTTCAAAGAAATAGAAAAATTATTGATGAAATTCATATGGAATCACAAAAAACCCCGAATAGCCAAAGCTCTCCTTAAAAAAAAGAAGGGAATGGAGGCATCAGACTCCCAGACTTCAAACTATACTACAAAGCCATAATCATCAAAACTGCATGGTATTGGAACAAGAACAGACATACAGACCAATGGAATCGAATAGAAAATCCAGAAATAAACCCACAGATTTATGGTCAACTAATCTTTGACAAAGGAGCAAAGACTATGCATTGGAGCAAAGAAAGTTTGTTCAATAAATGGTGCTGGAAAACTGGGTCGCTACATGCAAAAGAATGAAGCTTGACCACCACCTCACACCATACACAAAAATCAACTCAAAATGGATTAAAGAACTAGACATAAGACCTGAAACCATAAAATATATAGAAGGAAATATAGGCGAAACACTACGTGATTTGCACATCAAAGACATCTTTACAGACACATCACCCAAAGCAGTGATAGTGAAGGCAAAGATAAACAGCTGGGACTATATCAAATTAAAGAGCTTTGCACAGCAAAAGAGACAATAACAAAAACAAAGAGAAACCCCACCAACTGGGAGAACATTTTTGCACCCAACACTAATGATAAAGGACTGATCACAAAAATCTGCAAAGAGCTGATGAGACTCAACAACAACAAAGAAATAATCCAGTCAAAAAATGGGCAGAAGAGCTTAAAAGAAACTTCTCTGAAGAGGAAATGCAAATGGCCAACAGGCATATGAAAAAATGTTCAACATCACTTGTAATCAGGGAAATGCAAATCAAAACTACCATGAGATACCATCTTACACCAGTGAGAATGGCACATATTAAAAAAACTAGCAACAACAAATGTTGGCGAGGGTGTGGAGAAAAAGGAACTCTTCTGCACTGTTGGTGGGAATGCAAACTGGTCCAACCACTGTGGAAAGCTGTGTGGAGATTTCTGGACCTACTAAACATAGAGCTTCCATATGACCCAGCAATTCCACTCCTAGGTATTTACCCAAAGGACACAGAAACATCAATTCCAAAGAACACCTGCACCCCTATGTTTATAGCAGCACTGTTTACAATAGCTAAGCTTTGGAAACAACCAAATGCCCAAAAATAGATGACTGGATCAAGAAGATGTGGTACATATATACCATGGAATATTACTCAGCATTCAAAAAGATAAACACATGCAATTTGCTGCAACATGGATGACGCTGGAAGGGATCATGCTCAGCGAAATAAGCCAAAAAGAAAAAGAAAAATACCGGATGGTCTCACTCATAGCAGGAATCTAGAAAACTTAAATAATGGACCAGGAAAATGAAAAACTATAAGAAAGTGAAAATCAAAATCAACAAAAAACTATGAACCAGAGACACTTTTAGGGGGCGGGGGCGGGAGGGAGGGATTGGGGTCAGAATGGGGGGCTGCAATTGTATGGGGAATATAACAATAAAATTTATAAAAAAAAAAAAAAAAAAAAAAAAAGATGTAAGACATATGCATCACCCAGAAAAAAAAAAAAAAAATCTTAGTGCTCCCTTCCTACCCTTGCTCTCCACCATAGGTATGCTGTATAGTGTGTGTGTATAATATATATATATATATATATATATAATACACACACATATACACACACATACACATACATATATAATTGGAATCATGCAATAGGTACCCATTTATGTCTACATTTTCTTGCTCAGCACTTATAGTGAGAAGTTATAGTGCATCTAACTAGATGTAGTGAGCTAAAATTAGTAACAGAAAGCAAAATTATAAACTATTAATGAAGAAAATATAGAGGAAATTCTTTTACCAAAATCATTGAGAGAGACATATTTATATTCAAAGGCAATTTCATAGACTTAATCTTCATTAACAAGGAACGGATGACTAAAATATAAGAATATATTACTCATTTCAGGTTATAAATTTTAATGAAAAGTTGACATAATGACATTAATGTAACATAAAGTTGACATGAACTAGAGATCAAAGAAAAGTTAGAAAGAATGCATAAACTCAAATTTGTTTCTTTGAGAGGATAAAATGTATAAAGCAGGCCTCCCTGGTGGCGCAGCGGTTGAGCGCTGGGCTGCGAAGCTGCCTGCAGCCTCTGCAGCGCCCGTTCAATCCCTGGCCACCAGCGAGGGTCCCACATCGTGCGCAGACCTCTCCTGCCGCCCGCTGCTCCCCTCAGCAGTGTACTTCGTCAGTCTGCCTGTTCTGTCCCACACTCTGGCTCTGGTGAATTCTCTCACCCTCTGGCGGTTCTGACTGTAACCAGTGCTTGCATAAATAAATTAATTAAATATATATATATATATATATATATATATAGCAGGCTAAAAATATAATAGAAAGCAAGAACACAGAGCATCAGATATAATATACAAAGGACAATAAAATAATAAAATTATGACAGACAATACCATGTGGAAGTTAATGACAAAAAGTTAAATTAATATGTAATAGAAAGATGCAGTGGGATTTGTTGGGGAGGTGGAGATATAAATGAGACCAGTAGGGAGAGTGCATGAAAATTTGCAGGTGAGTGATGGATATACAGAGGTTTACCTTACTATTTTATTTTCTTTGTATGTGTTTCAATTTTCCATAATAAAAAGTTAAAAAGCAGGCAGGCTCAGCTTAAGTTAATAAAGAATGTTTCACAAATACCAAGTACAAACAAATACATCTAAATGTATGGTCCTAAATCAAAGAACTCAAAGAAAATATAACGATTATCTCATTACAAATATTAGACAGGTCTGCAGGAGAGCTGGCCAGGATCCACACCCACTGTTCTGAGGAAGGAAGGAGAATATAGGATGTAGCTAAGTCCAACATCATCAAAGTAAAACCAGTCTGGGACTTGACTATAATTAGAACAGGTCCCTCTAACATCCAATAACCTTGCACAATTTATACTGGAGTATGTATATGTTACATTGTTACTCTGTTGAACATAAAAATTTCTGCGACATGGCAGTCTTTCTTTGCAAGGTTTCACATTTGGAGAAATAACATCTGTCTTGTTATTAGATTCTATGTACTGTGACACTTTGGTGTTTTGGTGTAAAAACAGGAAACATGAACAATGTAAATCCAGTACTATCTATGTGGCGGGGGGAGAGAGAATACATACAACATATAGTAATTTATACATGAATGTTTTGAAAATACACAAAAGGGTGTAAGGGTAACGGTGAGCTAGAAAGAATTTTTAAGATCATCTTTAAATAGAAGCTCTGGAGGATGGATTGGAATTGAGTAGAGGGAAAAAAAAGATATTATCATTTTATTTTTTAATAGAGGCATGTTATTTATTTATTTATTTATTTGTTTGTTTGTTTTTTTTATACATGCACTGGGTACAGTCAGAAGTGCAGGAGGGTGAGAGAATTCACCAGAGCCAGAGCTTGGAGCAGAGCAAGCAGAAGGACCAAAGTACACTGCTGAGGGGAGCAGCTGGTGGCAGGAGAGGTCTGCGCACGATGTGGGACCCTCCTCCGGTGGCTGGGAGCTGCTGGGGATCGAACCGGTGCCGCAGAGGCTGCAGGCAGCTTCGCAACCCAGCGCTCAACCACTGCGCCACCGGGGAGGCCCCGATATTAGAGTTTTTAAAGGTATTCCTTTAAAATTGGCATGCTAGGGAAACTGAAGATAATGGTTCCAGAACAGCCAAAAGATAGAAGAATAGAGCAGAGAGGAGGTGGAAGTAGGTCAGGAAGGCATCACATTATTATGAAAGTGTGGGCCCACTGCTTTGCAAATAAGGAGGGGTGGGTAAAGGTCTTGGAGGTTGGGGTGCAAGAGCACATCCACATTCTAAGCGAAATTCCAGCAGCAGTATGGACAACAAAGAGAATTAAGTAGACTAGGCAAGAAATGGAGAAAAAACACATTACTTCATTAAATATTTAAATCAGTGATGTAATACTTAGCAATCTTCCCCTAACAAAAACCTCACCTTCCAAAAACCAAGTAGTATAACATGTTGGGATTTGACTGTTTGCATGTAAATTATGG
Source organism: Talpa occidentalis (assembly GCF_014898055.3). Lineage (NCBI taxonomy): Eukaryota > Metazoa > Chordata > Mammalia > Eulipotyphla > Talpidae > Talpa > Talpa occidentalis. The sequence goes on from NW_023601433.1 coordinate 31,224,763, forward strand.
GTTTTATTGAAAATTTCATTGAATGAAAGTGTTAGCTACCTCTTTTCGTCATAGTTTCTGGTTATTAATCATCAAATGATGACTGCTATAAATAGTGTTTCTACATAACCTTACCTTACGCTGTATGGATCCCATTCTCACAGATTTCACATCCACAGACTGGTAAGTCAGCCACAGGCCTGTATTTACATGTTGTATATAACACATTGAGTCTCCATATTTTATTTCTGATGTTCCCATGCCATCAACTTCTTTTCTCACCCCTACATCCAATTTTTCCTAAAAAGACAGAAAAAAATATATAGGCAAGGTTTTTTAATTTTTTTTTTTTTTGCTTTGAAAGAAATTTACCTTGTAACAATATATTCCTTGAAACATTCAGCACTCTTTGGTCCCTGAAATTATAATAGCCAGATACTCTACTTTAGCTTCTACTGAAAATTGAAGAAATTGCAAAACATAAATAACACATTCTTCATTCACTCATGTTAATGGAAAACTGTGTTGGCTACACAAAATTTTATATAGCTTATTGGCAAACTACAGACAAGAAATATTTTAAATGAGAAGTTTAAGCTTCATATTCATTCCAGATTATTCTTTCCATTATTGTTAGTTAAGAATATGAGTAGAGAGGACAAAAAATTCAGTTTTAAATCCAACTTCTTTGAACTTAGGACAAGTTAAACAAACCATTGAAGTCTCAGTTTTCTTGTGTGTGAATAAAGCTAACAAGAAAATCTCCCCCAATATCAGAAAATGAGATGATGTATATAAAGTTTTCAGCACAGAGGACCTGTAATAAAATACTTTGATCATTTTAATTTTTGACCATGAAAATAGTGTTGATAATGATGACAGTTGTTAAGAAGGAAGTAAATGATGATTTAATTTGAACTTACGAAAGTTGAAATTCTATTTCCAACAATGCATTTACAGCTTGGACTACAGAGGTATTCACTCCTAAAAGTCTACTATACTACACTCCCTATGGTTTTTTGAAGCAGATTTTTTTGAAGCAAAAAACAGTTCTCTCAGAGCAACTATTTAGTTTAACTCCTAAATTATTTCAATTCGTCTTCCTACATCATGCTCCCTTTCCATTCTCCCTATCATTCTTAATTTTGATAGTCAGGAACTCACAATACCTTAAAGTTCTGTATCACCCTTAAAATAACAGAGGGAAAAAAAAACTAATTTTTTTTTTTTGGTGGCAGTACATCCTTACTGTGATTTCTTATTTTCCTCCTGGATCTAACTTTCCTTGTCAAATTTTTCTTCTAACCTTTGGTTATGACTTTTGTTTGAAATTTTAATAGTTACATCTTTTTTTGTTTTTACACAAATGTTTTTAAAGATTAGGTTGAAGTAAAATTTATGTGTGTTGTGCAAACAGGAACAATTCAACTAAAATATAATTTGGACAGATTTTTAATGTCTATATTGTACTAATAACAGCACTGATTATGAACACTCCATCAATGAAAAAAATTAAAAGTAAAATGAGTTGAAATTCTTTTTTTTTTTTAATAGAGGCATGTTTTATTTATTTATTTGTTTGTTTGTTTGTTTGTTTGTTTTGTTTATACATGCACTGGGTACAGTCACAAGCACGGGAGGGTGAGAGAATTCACCAGAGCCAGAGCGGGGAGCAGAGCAGGCAGAAGGACCGAAGTACACTGATGAGGGGAGCAGCGGGCGGCAGAAGAGGTCGCCATGTGGGACCCTCCTCCGGCGGCCGGGGAGCAGCCGGGGATCGAACCGGCTCCGCAGAGGCCGTGGCAGCTTCGCAACCCAGCACTCAACTGCTGTGCCACCGGGGAGGCCCAATGAGTTGAAATTCTTAACACAAAAAAGTTAGTCATACTGTCATACTAGAAAGTGAATACAATTCTAAATTGAATTGAATTAACCATGTTGCAAATCACTTAAAACACTAATCTAAGGATTTGCAAAAAAGGAGATAAATTCTGATCTCATTCTATCAAACAAGAAAAACTACTAATCTATTATACCAACCCTATGGATTGGAAAATTAAACTATCAGAAAAAAATGTAACAATGCAGTTATCTACTCAGAATAAAACAATCATCTTCTAACATTCTTCTTTTTTATTTTTCTTTTATCCAAGAAAATTAGTTTGTGGTCTGTTTATAGGATTTGGGATTGTGTTTTAAGAAGTTGCAATTACTAACTATAGAGTTACACTTTGTTTGCTTTTTATTGAAGTAGTTCATATCACTCTCTGGATTAGAAGTTTTAATTGTGAAACTTGATGATGACTGTTTTAGTAATTACTCTGATCCTCAAGTCAAGTAAGAACTGCTAAAGTGACATTAGGGGGAAAAGGTGTCCTTATGAAACAACAAAGGTCAGTCATGTTCTTTCCTTCTTTTATTTCCCTTCATTTCTGGTATTCAGGTTTAGGACAAATTCGGTCAAAATAATCTAGATGCTTTGAACAACCATAAACATAAGCATAACATGAGTAAAGAAAATGATAGTTGGTAGAAGCATCTACTAAAACCCAAAAATTTAGTCTCTGTTACTGGAAATAGAGTACAAGCAAGGAACAGTCTCACTAAAACTCTGCACTTACCTATACTATATTTAAGTTAGTGGTCTCATCATCACTTTGTAGATTTTTTTTTAAATTATTGTTGCAATGGGAATGGTTGAGTAATATAATTGGCTATTCTGCCCATAGAGAACAATCATAGAATTGGGAAAAGATACTTTTCAGAATCTATTTGAAGGTACATTAGAGAGATCCAAAGCAGGGAGAAATTGGAGAATGGATTTATCTCTAAAGATGAACAGCACCCAGGCAATTTAATAAAGTTTCCTTTTGCCTGGGGGTATGCCCTGATCAATCTGCCTATAGCTCAGGCAGAAGAAAGCTGCTGCCTTACTGATTTCAGGTATTAGAAGACAGAGTTTAGGGCTCATAAGAAGCCAGAAAACTAGATGAGTTAGGTCCTGGACCAATGAAGTATTCACAAAATTTGCTTATGGACTAAAATTCCTTTTTTTGACTCAAATTCCTATTGACCACCAAACTGCAAATGCTTAGGCAAGGCCCTGATATATTGGCAGCAGTAGGGGTTGAAATAACTGAGCAGTGATATAAGCATTTGCCCACTACAAAAGAGAGAAACACTGGAACTTCCATCTAGAAACGTTAAAGAACTTCTGCCAAAACAAAACTCAGACTTCAAGGAAAAAAAAATTCAGTATAAGATGTCACTTCTAATATTCAATATACTGTCAAAAATAAATAAATGTGGAGAAACAAAAAATGATCCATACTGTATTTTTTAAATAAAAATGTGACCTCTATTAAAAAAATCAATAGAAATTGATGCAAAGGTGACATTTAAAATCAGCAATCGGGCCTTCCCGGTGGTGCAGCGATTGAGCGCTGGGCTGCGAAGCTGCCTGCAACCTCTGCAGCGCTAGCTCGATCCCTGGCCACTGGTGGCGAGGGTCCCACATGGCACACAGACCTCTCCTGCCATGCCAGTTGCTCCCCTCAGCAGTGTACTTCGGTCCTTCTGCCTGCTCTGCTCCCCGCTCTGGCTCTGGTGAATTCTCTCACCCTCCTGCTCTTCTGACTGTACCCAGTGCTCGTATAAATAAATAAATAAATAAATCTTTAAAAAAAAAAAACTTGACCTTTAAATAAATAAATAAATAAATAAAATCAGCAATCAAGGACTTTAAAGCAACTAATAGAAATATAAAATATGGTCAAGAACAAAGGAAAATATATGAATAATAAGCAGAGAGAAAAATATTAGTTATGAAATATAAAAAAATGAAAACAATAATTGGATTAGCTTAACATCAGACTGGAATTAAGACTAAGAAATTAGTAAATTGAATGATCAGTAGAAATTTTCTAAGCACAACATCTCAAATATAGGCAACTCAAATACAAATATTTTGCCATTAAGTGGAAACTTCTCTCAAAAGATGATACAAAATTAAATCAAAAGCCTCCTGCATTTAATAAAGAAAATGTTGAAATTCTCACTATTACTATAGCATTCATTAACATCCATCATTAAATTTAATAGTCTTATTGTCAATCTTTTAAGAATACTCTTCAGGTCTTGAGAACCATATGCTCAAAGAGAAAACAACTCTTTTTGACACCAACTAGAGTTATTAAGAAGACTTTCCTTTTGCATATTTTCTCTTTTTATTCATGTGCATTCATACCATGCAGTAGTTTAATTATCAGAAAAATGTTGGCACTTTATTAAAATAGCCCTAAACTGCCTTTTTTGCCACTTGACTATCAATTAGTTTTTCAAGGGCAGGAATCATATGTCTGGTTCCTTCACTCCATTGACCTGTGTCCCCTGGACCAGAACAGTGCCTGTAATACACTAGATTCTCAATGAAGGTTTATTAAATTAATGAATATTTGGCAAGAAATCATATAGCCCTTCAGATGCTGCATAGAAAATAAAATTATGGACTACTCCCAATCATGGCATTCAACTAATTTCACTCATTAATGTTGGAAAAAATTGCAAATGAACATCAAAATCATACAGAAGTTAAAACTTCAGCCTGAAAAACATCAAGTGATGCTTTGGCAGTGGGTCTATCAAACTGACTCATTGCAAAGTAAAAACAATTTCTAAACAATTGTGGCCTAATAAAGTTATATGTAGGCATTACATATACCAGACTAAACTCAGTAAGAAATGAAGTGCTGTAGGATGATGTTCAAATAATATGGACCAGGTAGTTCAAAGAGATTCTTCTAGCATTAATTAGAGTATCCTTAAAAGCATTCAAATTATTCTGTCAAATGGCTGATAAGAAGGAAGAGGTCTATGTGTATAGATGGTAGAGTGCTGGTTTTATAGTAGCCAGTTCTCCTTAATACAAAGTGGTTAAAGTTAATATAATTACATGATCAAAAAAAATTTAATTTGCTTCATATGGTACCACAATGTGCCACAGAAGACTTCATTTCTGTGAAAAATGACTCTTGAATTGCTAGAGTCATTAGCCTAGGACTAACAAGCCTGACTAAGTGTAGCCCTTTTGAAGCAGTGCTGCAAATGTATATACAGATCTTGTGTTCCCTGGTGGTCAGAAATCTCATGAGGAGACTCTGTGATGAGTGGTTTGTGAAGAGAAGGGATTTGAAAAATTTCTTGTGCTAGGAGCTTCTTTGAGGGGGTTCTTTAGCAGCAGTGAAACAAGGTAACAGATTTACATACTTTATATACATATTTCATACTGGCTCTGTTTTTGTGAGCATAAGGATAAGCATAAAAACTGAAAGCTTTCTATATCCTCTGTAAAACTATAGTTGGCATTATTTTTTATCATGCTATCAACAAACCTTGACAAAGGGTTACTATAAAAAATAATTTTGAGTTTAATCTTTATTAAACGTAGAATGTATCTCCATTGATAACTTACTATAACTATTTGGAAAAAAAAACACTATGTTTTCCATTTTATTTTTATTTTTTGGATATTTAATCAATCACAGAACAACTATAATATAGGAGAATATATGTGAGCTATATATATATATATTAATAAATTTTTAATTATTTTATTAAAGAGGACTGTAGATTTACTATTTGTGTTCTAATACTGGTCTGGCACCTAATTCATCTAAGCTTCAGTTTCCTTACCTGCTGAATGAAAATAGTAGATTAAAAATGAGATTTAAAATAGTATCTCAAATTCATAGAGTTGAAATTTTTATAGGTGATAAGGTGCTCAGCATATATTTGGCATATAAGTGAACCATTACTCTCATTTTCATTATCTGACTCTCTATGTTATAAAACATTTCAAATACTGTCTCATTCAAGCCTAAAAGTCCCAAATAGAAATAACATACTAAAAAATATGCTTTAAAAATATATTCTATTTTTGCCACTTGCTCCATAATTCTTGTGATCTCATCAGCAATCTTATTTGAGGTTGGCATTCCAACATTTCAATAGCAAAAAGTTTCTATTCATGGTGCATGGGAGAAAGAAAACTGGAGAAAAGCACCCACAGGAATATTTTACTGGCATTTTAAGCTAAAAAATAATTACATCTTGGGGGGAGTAGAATACATATGTGATTGGCAAGATCAACCTTATTATTAAAACTGACATTTCTATATACTTGAAAGCGAAAGTGATGGTAAAAAAAAAAAACCTCTAGAGTAGAGAAAGTGAAGCAAAGGTCTAAGAACACCTACACAAGTCAAACTGAAATCATTATGTAAAATGTTTTCTTTAAAAGGAGACCAAAAATTATTTTAGAATTATATACGTGTATCACAACATATCGCATACCTTTAACTTATACAATGTTATATGTCAATTATATCTCAATGAAGCTGCATGAAAAGTAGAAGACATAGCTATATTATAAGCTACTTTCTACTATATTCAGTTTATTGTGAATAAAGTAATCAACAGTTGTTGATTCTTTTGCTAATCCTCACTATTTGAGAGTTGATTGTTGAGTGTTTATATCAACACCAAAGGAATCTCAATGAGAAGGGAAATTCTCCTTATATTAATAGAAAAAGCCTATAAAGTCATTATTTACAACTGTAGTATGAATGATATTAATGATCTATAGATTTTCAAGAATATATTAATATTCTTCAAGCAAATCTCACACAATTATAGGTAAGGGCAAACCAATATAAATGCTAAAGAGATGATTTCATTTCAGAATTTCTAACACTTACACCTAAGCACAAGATGTTGGTATTTTCATCTGACCTAGAAAAGTTTAATTTTTCATCAATGAAAACTTGATTTGCAAGATATTAATTGTGTCAATCCATAGTCATTTACTAATGACACAGTAAAAGTATATGTGGAATCAAGAAAATATATTACATAAAGAAAAGTCTTTGCCTTTCAAAAATTACACACTCATTATTTTATTTAGAAATAGCATGAAAAATATGGCAAGCATTTTCAACCTCTCTTTGGCACTAAAAAGGAGATGAGGCATCAAATACACCTTGAGTAAATACAATATGTATTTCAAAGACAAGGCCCATAACCAAATGTTGATGATTAACAAGAGTTAAAAAATTTGTTTAGTTATACCATTTTGTCTAAGATATTGGCAATATAAAAAAATATTTTATTTAAAAAATATATAGTTTCACCTTTAAATAGGAACTTTGCTTTTGTTCTGTTTTAGTTGGTTTCATGTTCAATGTTACTTTATTATATAACTGTAGGAGACAACATTTATAATAAATGGGTTTTAATTTCATCAGAATACATCTTGCAGTAAAACACAAGTTTATATTTTGAATATACTTATTGCTTCTTTTTTCCTCAACAAACCTCTATGTATGTATTTATTTTCAGACATGAGGCCTCCCCTAGTGGCGCAGCGGTTGAGCGTTGGGTTGCGAAGCTGCCTGCAGCCTCTGTTCAATCCCCGGCTGCTCCCCGGCCACTGGAGGAGAGTCCCACATGGCGCACAGACCTCTCCTGCCGCCCGCTGCTCCCCTCAGCAGTGTACTTCAGTCCTTCTGCCTGCTCTGCTCCCCGCTCTGGCTCTGGTGAATTCTCTCACCCTTCCGCGCTTCTGACTGTACCCAGTGCTTGTATGTATGTATGTATGTATGTATGTATGTATGTATGCATAAATAAATAAATAAATAAAAATATTTTCAGACATGTATTTCTGTGCCATATATTTTTTCCTGAAAGACCAGTTGGTAATTCAGTAACTTAATTTCAACAAAACTAAGATATCAAATTAACATATGTTAACCCAGAAAGTTTTTTAAGACCTTATAATTAGATTAACTACTTTTCTAGAATCATGGACAACTTCTGTTTAAAACACATTTTCTACCAAACAAAACTAGCTAAAATATTACATGAGAATCATACACTAATGGCTTCTTTCATCTAAGATATCACACACATATATACAGAGTTTTAATTTCAATCACAGTTATACTTCTCTTACAGAATCATTGGATATCTAAAAACTTTTGGAAAATCACAAATTTTCACACCAAAAAAACTATTCCATTCCAAAATAACTGAACCATTCAAAATACAGTAGGAAGAGTACAATGCATTCTAAAAGATAGTTTAGCCAGAAGCATTAATTAAAGATGACAACCATTATTACATGAAAGGCAACCCCCCAAAAGTCACTATTCTACTTTTGACTAACAAAAGGGAATCCAAATTACCAGCTGTACCCTTTATTTCTTGTAAGTCAAGCATTGTGAGCAAGAGTCACTTTTAAAAATCTTACACATTAGACCCAGAACAACCTGGTTAGAAGATAGTAACCATGAGAGAAAGTTTCTAAGGGCGTTTCAAAGAATCTGTTTGAGGACATGAGAAAAGCTTAAACATTCACCTCCGGAAAATTAAGTCTCTCTATATGATTTCAACTCACTGAAAAATAAGAAATGTCTTTCCATTCCCAAATGACTACATCTAGCTTAGTATATATGAAAAATTACTATTAAATTCAAAACTCCACAATCTGGGACACCTTATTGCTATTTGGTTCTATTTCAGTCCACATTAGTTAGGATTAGGAGCTCTTCTGAAATACTTGCAGAGAATATACATACACATACATATTTGGATACACAAAATACTTTTCATAGTCTGAAATACATTCTGTAATACTCCGTGATAATCACATACTGGCAGAGAAGCCTAAAGCCACTGCTCTTGGAGAAAGAGCATAAAGTGTAGAACAGTTTTATTCACATTTATTTGCTAGTAAAAATCACTGCATTCAGGTAAATATAAAGAAATGATTCCTTGCTTACTCTTAGAATGGTTTCACTACTACTACCATACAACATTATAATATGCCTAAAATTATGTAGGTTTTGCATAATGAAATTAACTTAAAATTCATAGAACATAAAGATATCATAGATGTTTATCTATCAAAAGTAGCAAAGATTTTTTTTTTTAATTATCTGTTGATGAGGTCACACTGAAATCCAAGCTTTCATACCCTCCTGCTTGCTGTGAATATTGGCACTAATTCCCAAAGGTTATTTGGCTGTATATTTTCAGTCACTGGAACACTACCAGAATCCACTAAGCCACAGGCACCACACAACAGTGTGCAAAATAGATAATCTTCTACCCTCTGAGAGCTCTCAGAGTCAAAACCCTAAAAGCCACCATCTTTTTTAGCCAAGTAGTTCAGTTCTCCAAAAGGAAGCAGTAAAAATGTACAGAAATACTTAGAAAGAAAAAGTTTCATTTACAACAATGAAAATGAAATATTCAACATCAAGAAGTAACTGAATAAATAATGATAAATCTCTATAACAGAACATTGAAGCATTATCACAATTGTGAAAAAAGCAATTTAGTAGTATATAGACAAAAATTAGATGATATGTAGTATAGGATTAGTATATATACTATAGTTTTTAGGATATAGTAATATAGTATAGGATTAGCCCTATTTAATATTAAATATATATATACACATTTGCTAAAAAGTAAAATATACACAAAATAGAGTTGTCTCTCTTATCCAAGTTCAATCAGGGGTGCATTCACGGTGGTTTGCTGTCGACTAGAGTTGTTTCTTAGTGATGGCTTATACATGATTTTAAGTTTTCCCTTATTGCACTTTTGTATCACCTTTAAAATTTTCTATAATGACTACTTAATATATAATTTAAAAAGTAATTTTAGAAGAAAAATGAAGAACTACTTTCTCTACCTTGTAGAAAAGAAACTCTACCTAATCTGCCAGTGATTTAACATTATAATTCTAATGTGATTTTAAAAATAAAATATTGTTCTCGCACTTTACCTCTCCCTTCAATAATTTCAACCATGTTATCATGTGCAATTATCATTGTGAATTAAATGAGTGGAGTGTGTGACAGAAAGTTATTAACAACCTACATATAAGAATGGTTCCATAAACATGAGTGCTTGGCAAAAGGCAGAGAAACTGAGCTATGTTAAAAGTTAACATTGGAAACCTTCAATCTCTCTCATCTCAGAGTAAATTGGTTGTTACACAATTGCCAAAACCCAGACACAGAAAACTTGAGCAGAGACTAAAGAAAAAAATTCTTTAAATATGTTTACTCTGGGCCTCCCTGGTGGCACAGTGGTTGAGCGCTGAGCTGCGAAGCTGCCCACAGCCTCTGTAGCGCCAGTTCGATCCCCGGCCATCTGCGAGGGTCCGACATGGCGTGCAGAACTCTCCTGCCACACCTGCTGCTCCCCTGAGCAGTGTATTTCATCAATCTGCCTGTTCTGTTTCCCGCTCTGGGTCTGGTGAATTCTCTCACTGCTTCTGACTGTACCCAGTGCTTGTATAAATAAATAAATAAATATTAAATAAAATAAAAAAAAATAAATAAATGTTTACTCTAACACTGACAGAATATCAGCAGAGTTGGAGGAAAATGTATTCAAAAGTTATTACTTTGGGCAAAAATTTTTATTAAGCACTTTTGAAGATATCCATTACTTTTGGGTCAGTATTCCCATTTCTAGTAATTCATCCTAAAGAAATACCTTTATAAAAGTGCACCTAACTTACATCCAAAAATATCAGTGCAATGATTGCTTTTGCTTTAGCTAAGTTTGTATTGTTACAAAAGAAATAAGGCTATGGTACCAGGCAAAATAATGCATATTTTTTTTAAGTTAAATAAAAGAAAAAAATCTCCTGCACTCATATTCTCATAAACCTACTATTTTTGACCTTTCTAAGCTATTTCATGTTCAAAGAATATATAATTATATACAAACACATGCAGAGTATCTTTGATAATTAAAAATAAGAATTTTTGTTACAACTTAACTTTTCCACTCAAAAAATATTATCATGGATATGTTCCCAGATCAGTATATTCTGATGGCCAATATCATTTAGCATCAAATATGTTCATTAAACATTTGAGTCTTTTCCAATCTTTTTCCATGACAAAATGTGAAATTAACTCCCCTTTATTTAAAAAAAAAAAATTAGACTGCTAGGTCAATGAATAAGTATGAAAAAAAATGAACTATATTAATTTATTTTTTTCTTTTCCATTTCCATACCGTAGACCCTGTGTTGCCAGAGGCATCCATTTACCCTCCTGAAGAATTAGGATTGTTACAGAATGAATTAAGAAAAAGATAGTGTCAGTATTCATCTTTCCACGACAAAAGTAAAATTATTAGAGGACAAAGGAATTGGAGTGTTACAGAAACAATGAAAAGAGAAAGATGAACTCAGTATTCAGATTTCTACATAGCATGTTTTTTGGAGAATACAGACAGCACTGTAAGGTGGGTGTCTGGACGTTCATGGAGGGATGGAGTGATGTTTCAGCCCTTTGGGGTCCTGTGAGGTCAAGGGCATACCCCAGGGCTCCTGCCGCACCACTGACAAGCCAGGTGGGCATGAGTGAAGTAGCCAGCAGTCAGGAACTGAGTCCGAGTTGTTTAAACCCACGTTGGCCAGTTGGCTTGGACAGAAATGACCCTGCATCTACTGGTTCTTCTGTCCTTCTATCCTCTTCGATCAATGACTTGGTCAAGTGATTCATTATCCCCAGGTCTTGGCTTTCCTTCCATAAAATGAGGCTACTAATACTCAGTGAGATTAGTTATGGAGAATTCCTAGCTCTGCTGGTGGAATTACAAGGGATCACAAAAATGGAGCAAGTACTGTCTATAGAAAGGCCAAGGAGTAGGGGTATAAAGGGATCCTCTTCCCAAATGTCCCCCAAAACCATTAAGAGGGTGTGAAGTACTGCATATTCCTGGCCTCCAGCCCAGGTCAATGTGGCCTTCAGATATTCTGGAGTGGAGGAGTATTCATGCCAGGGCAGAGACATGAGGACAGGTCTCCAGGCTCAGACACACTAAAGGCCCTCAATGACAAGGACACACACAGGCACACATGTGTGCACACATAAGCACACATATGGAATAAAATATACATATGTAACTTATTAATACTATTTCCAGCTTCTATATGTTAACTATTTTTTACTTATTTTGAGCTGATAGTAACTTGATCTTTATCATTGCTAAGTTTTTCTGTTTTTTCTTATAGGTTTCATTTTGTGAATATTTACACTACATTATTTTATCTGGTACACAGATTTTGTAACTGTTACATCTTCAATGATTTGCACTTTTTAATACTATGAAGTATCCTCTGTGTCACTCAAAGTTTTCTTTTTGCCTTAATTCTTCCTCACCTATTATTACAATCAGTGGTATAGGTGGGTCATATGGTATCTCCAGTTTTCATATTATAAGGAATCTCCACACCCTATTCCATAAAAGTTGTACCAGTTTACATTAATGTGGTCTATTTTCTTCATTGACTGTATGTGTCCATGGCTCTGTGTATGTGTGTGTGTGTGTGTAAACTTCTTGATGAAATACCTTGTCCTCTTTTTTACTGGACTAGGATTATGTGTGATGATGAAAATAGTGTTTTCCTCTTTCTCTCACTAACTTCCCTCTGTTCCACCACAATAGCTACTAGGTTTTATATTTTACTGTTTAACCTTTTATTGTTAAATATCTTATACTTCTATTTATTTATTTTTCAGTTTTAAGAAAATATTGACTATCTTTGTCATAGAAGATAACTAAAGATATCTTTCACTTTTCCTCTTTTGTCTTTTGCCTTTGTAAATATTTTTAAATGTTATATCTTACAAAATTGTCCAGTGTCATTCATTCTAATATGCTGTTCATATTTCTCTACTTCTTTGGGATTGATTTATTATTGGTAAATTACATCTTGCTAGGATGCCATTTTTCCTTTTCGTTTTCCAATTGTGTGTTATAATACAGCTGTATGTCACTTTAATAGGTACCATTGTGCTACTTGAAAAGGGATTCTACCATCAAGTAACTGATTTTCCTTCAGTAGGTTAAACTTTTTTTCTTTCTTATATTGAGGTGGTATCAACAAGTAGACCAGCAAAGTTCCACCCTCTGCTTAGTAAGACTGGAAGAAGTTCATAGGCACCAAGTTTGTTCACAATAAAATAAACTGTGCTTCCCAACTACAGAGACAAGGAGCAACTGCTCACTTGAGGTCCACCAGAGTACTCCATTTCAGAGCTCCCCTATGTTTCCAAACAAGAAATAAATGTACATCCTCTTTACTATTATCCATCGGAGTTTACCAGCTTTGTCTCTCCATTTTCATCATAGCCAATGAAGAACTACACTGGTTGCCGTTCCTGAGATTTAGGGGGACTGACAGAATCAGAGACATCTTGGCCATTCTCTGCACTCCAAAGCAAGACTTCTAAGAGATTAAGCATTTGAGATCTATATTCAACCTACTTGCTTTTCAGAGTTATTTCCTTTCTCACCCAAATTTACATTTACCTGCAACAAGGCTATAAATTTTTGTATCTCTGATACAAAAGCTAGCCATTAATTCAATACCATTCCTACCAGTAATTCAATACCATTCCAACCATTTTGTCCATTTTGTCCAAATCTTCATTAAATGAAGAACAGAAATATAAAATTATATAAAAATGAATAAAACATAGGCTTGTCATGTCAACTGAACAAGTAATTTTAAACTATTTCTAAGACCTTTGTTATTTTGTGTGCTTTTTAAAGATTTATTTATCCATGCATACAAGAGCTGGGGTACAGACCAGAGATGCGGGGGGTGAGAGGATTCACCAGAGAAAGTGGGGAACATAACAGGCAAATTGACTGAAGTAGAATGCTGAGGGGAGCAGTGGGCAAAACAGGAGAGGTCTGCCCCACCATGTAGGTCACTCCCTGGCTGGCCAGGAATTGAACTCGTGCCGCAGAGGCTGTGGATTGCTTCATAGTGTGGTGCTTAACCCCTTGCGCCACCAGGGAGGCCCACCTTTGTTATTTTGCTAAGGCATGATTGGGAATCCATTGCACTCTAGGGTTGGTAAGCTGGAAACTAGACTCCACTACTGAGTGAGCCTAGCTGTGCTAACCACTAACATTTCAACTTGACTTTGACATGCATTTATTTTTCCTACACAACTTACCTGGGTAGTGGTATTGTCACTAAAATTATTAAAGTTTCTTTAGAGATTTTATTCTTATAAATGATTAAGTAGGTGTAAGAAAAAAATGTCAAATTGGAGTAGATGTGTCATTGTGCCTTTGGAAAAGGACTGGTATACTTCACCATCATCACAATGTTTATGCTAACTGTGCACTGTCAAAGACTAGGAAAACAAAAGGAGCTGGATGGACATGTTATATGTAAATAACCGAAGATATATAACTAGGTAAAATACCTAGTCAAGTTCAGTGGTTTAGGAAGTGGGTTTCACTAGAGTGGAAAGGATGAAAGAGAAATTATTTCTTGCATTTGTAACATTAAAGGAAATATAGTGGGGATATACTTATAGGAAATCCAAAATTATGTTTTCAGTCTTACCTTGGAAGATCGAAAAGCAAATGCTGTTGATTTTACATCAGCTTTCTCTTTGTCCATGAGTAAAAGGTTTTTGTCTTCCAAGAGACTCAAGTATTTTCCTGTTGTGACATGGCGTAGTCGGAAAGGCTGGCCCCATCTTATGTGGCTTCCACTCCACCTAACAAAAACAGTTAAGACTTGATCCAATCACATCCAAAATCACAGAAGAAATAGCAATGGAAATGTATGTCAGACAATGAACAAAGTTGCCTCTCATATGTTCTTTTAGTTAACATCCCAAAACCCTTACATTATTGGAGATACTAATTTCACCAAAAAAAAAAAAAAACAAAACAAAGGTACTCAGAATGATTAAGTAATGCTTAAGTAATGCTTATTATTGCTCAGCCAGTGGTAATTAAAGTGAATTTAGCTATGACTTTATGTGTCATAGCATCCCCAATATATACTATTCCATGCAAAGATGACAAAGAACTTGTGTCCCAAACTAATATTTAATCATTAATCACAGATATAGAAATTCTAAATACTTTGTAATTTACTACTTACAAATTTTGATGAATTTGCACACACTTGAAAGACAGTGGTATTATATTCATTACTAAATATGATTAATTGCAACTCATATATATCAACTGAAGTATATATTTTCCTGGAAAACAAATTATCCCTATGCTTTCTATTTTAATATTGTGGAACAATGATAACATTAAAAAACATATGAATAAAACAGGAAAAATCAGAATCTAACAAGGTAAAGAGGAAGAGGAAAGAATAACATAAACAGAAAATACAAACCAAGATTGCAGAAAAATGATTAAAAAGCAAAGCTATAACCATTAAAACTTACTTTTAACAGTAGTGACTTTCATATAGTGTAGAAAGGAAAATATATTCATTTTTCACATTACTGTGTTAACTATAAGACACGTGTTTATGAGAACCTTGTACTCCCTCCAGTGCAGAGTGAAAACAAAGCTCTGAGTTGAAATATTTCCAGTTAATATGTATGGTCTTGTACAAAGAACAGCCTGCAATTGATACAAAGCATGCTGGAAATCAAATAATTCAAAACAACTAAAAATAAGTGAGTGAATAAGATTTAGCATGCATATAAAACCAAAATGTAAGAGTGATAGCAATGGTGATATTAGGCAAATTAGAATTCAAGACAAAAAACATAAAAGGCATACCAAAAGATATTTTATAAAGGGAAAAGATATCAATATATTCTAAAAAGAATATATGTCATGAAGCACCACATGTCAATGACAAACAGAAAATGAAACAAAAAAAAAAAGAATATCCCTTTTTATTTAAAGGTTATTTTTTCTGATTAGCATATAAATATAAACTTGAGAAAACTGGTATGTATAAACAAAATTAAGAAACTTCTGGATGTTACCACAGGGGAGGAGGAGGGAGAGGGATCAGAGGGAGGGAGGGAGGAGCATAGGAGACCGTGATGGTGCACGGGTGCATTGGTGAAGGAAACTCTATGGGGACCACACCTGAGGGGTGGGGGGAAGCAAATATTGTTTAAAAATGAAAAATAAGGTAATAAAATTAAAAAATTAATATAAAAAATAAAATTAGAATTGTAAAGTAAAAAAAGAAACTTCTGGATGTTGCTTAAATTCTTAAGCAAATTATGATGTGCATAAAGAAATGAGTCTACATCAAACTAAAAAGCTTCTACACAACAAAAGAAACTATCAGTTAAATAAAGAGACTCCGATTTGAATGGGAGAAAATATTTGCACATCATAGCTCTAACTAAGGGCTGATATCCAAGATATAGAAAGAACTCATGCAACTCAACTAAAAGAAAACAAATAATCCAATCAAAGAATGAACAGAAGAGCTAAATACACACTTCTCCAAAGAGAACAGGCAGATGACCAACAGGCATATGAAAACCTGCTCATCATCGCTTATCAGGAAAATACAAATCAAAACCATAGTTAGATACCATCTCACACCTGTGAGAATGGAACATATCAAAAAAACCAGAAACAGGTTTGGTGAGGATGTGCAGAAAAAGAACTCTTATACACTGTTGGTGGGAATGCAGACTTGTCTATTCCCTAAGGAAAACTGTATGGAAGTTTCTCAAACTAGTAAAAATAGATCTACCAAACGATCCAGCAATTCCATTCCTAAGTATCTACCAGAAGAATGCAAAAACACTAATTTGAAGGGATACAAGCACTCCTTATGTTCACTGCAGCCCTATTTAGAGTAGCCAAGAATGGAAACAACCTCAGTGCCCAAGTACAGAGGAATAGATTAGAAAATTGTCACACACACACACACACACACACAAAACTCAGCTATTAAAATAAAGGAGCAACTCTTGATTTCACTTTTAAGTGGAATCTACAGAAACAAAACAAATGGTCAGTCAAAACTAATCCAGTAACAAACCCTAGGAAATTGACTGGAATGGGGCTACAAGATATGGAGCAGGGAGAGGGGACAGACAAAGAAAGGGCTAAGGGCACCTTGGCAGTGGGTATAATGTGACATTCATCTAAGGAGGTGTGATCCTATACCTTTGAATCACACACAGTGTTGTAAAGCAATGTTACCACAATAAAAAAAGAGAAAAAAAAGATCTTCGACTATGATTTCCTAAGTATAAAGAAAAATGATACCTGCAAATTGCATATAATAACACATGCATACTAAATGCAATCATTTTACATTTACAAAAAAAGCCAAAGTAGTTCAAAGATTCCACAGACTCTGAAAAAAAAACTGTAAAATAATTACATTCATTATATATGAACCCCCTGCATTCAAACTGTAGACAAGAAGGCGGAATGGTATAAACCAAGGGTCACAGAGTAGAACAAAACCATCTCTATTTAGCATTTTAATTGTTAGAAAAGCTACCTGCTCTGACTTCTGTTATCAAGTTCCCCTCTGTGTCATCTGGATTCTGAGAGGCAATCAGCATAATTACAAATCCGGAGGTGGTCAGGTGCCCCCTTCATTCCACCCCACACCCACAACCCCACTTCTACCTCTGGCTCATCATCACACTAGTCCTTTCTATGTAGCAGTCACCAATATTCAAAGTTAAAACAAACTCCAAACTTTTAAACGTCACACTTAAAATAACAGTAGAAAAATAGACCCAAGACCATGTAAAAAAAAAAAATCTAGGACAATCCAGATTTGTGAAATTACAGTTCATTTATAATATCATTTACCATAAATATGAAGTCCTGTCAGATTTTCAGAAGCTCTTACCCTTCCTTTTTTCAAACTAAAAATTGAGACACATTTAGGACCTCATTTTCTGCAAATAAATTCATTTTTTTAAACACAATCACAAAAAGTAAGCATATCCATAAAACTGAAAACACATTTGGAATCTGTTTTATATACTCAACAAAACTCTCTATACTCTTTTGTTTTTACACTCATACATATGTCATTCCTCTAATCAGTCATTTTTATAATACATAGGTACAAGATATTACGTGTATATATTTATATTTTTTTTAAGATTTATTTATTTATTTATACAAGCACTGTGTACAGTCAGAAGCGTGGGAGGGTGAGAGAATTCACCAGAGCCAGAGCGGGGAGCAGAGCAGGCAGAAGGACCGAAGTACACTGCTGAGGGGAGCAGTGGGCAGCAGGAGAGGTCTGTGCACCATGTGGAACCCTCCTCTGGTGGCCGGAGAGCAGCCGGGGATTGAACCAGCGCTGCAGAGGCTGCAGTCAGCTTCACAACCCAGCGCTCAACCACTGAGCCACCGGGGAGGCCCAAGTGTATATATTTAAAGCCCCTTCGCCTAAATCCTCTGAATAATTTATGAAGCACATAAAAGCTACAAGTTTCCTTTGCTCGACAAGTCTCTTTCTTTTATTCCCATCTCACATGTGGATTTAATCAACTACATATGTATATAGAAGAAATTTAATAGCACTTAATTGATAATTAAGGGTGCTAATACAAAACTTTTTAAAGTCACTGATTTAAAAAGGAAATATAAAAAAAATTGAATTTGCATTCATACTGGGTTGCACAGGAGCATGAGAGAGTAAGCAGGAAAAGTCTTTCAATCATAAAAATATATGATTGGGATAAAATTCCATCATGGGAGAGTAATGGAAATATGATTTCAATGACAGAGGAATAATATGCAAATTTTACCGCTAAGGAAGACTATGCTCAGGTATTTTTAGGCAAATAAAAGTGGGTATTAAATCACAGCAATGCTGAAATCAATTGGATACTTCAAGGAGTGGTGTATACTGCACTGGAGATTACATTCTTTGCATCTAATTAAACTGATAATGAGAAACTTTCTATGTTAAACCTTAGAATGTTTAAGGACGTACAAAGATTTTCAAAATGACTGTGTGGGATATATAAGCAAAAACCACTAATGACCACAAACTATTTTAATCACTGTTAGGTAAGGATGAATCTCAAAATACTACATCTACAAATATAGCTATTAATTCTCCCACTCCCATCCATGGAGATTATAATCCTCAATCAATTTCTTTAAAGGGCCTCCCCTGATGGCGCAGCTGTTGAGCGCTGGCCTGTGAAGCTGCCCACAGCCTCTGCAGCGCCGGTTTGATCCCCAGCTGCTGGCGGGGGTCCCACATGGTGCGACAGACCTCTCCTGCCATGCCTGCTGCTCCCCTCAGCAGTGTATTTCATCAGTCTGCCTGTTCTGTTCCCCGCTCTGGCTCTGGTGAATTCTCTCACCCTCCCTCGCTTTTGACTGCACCCAGTGCTTGCATAAATAAATAAATAAATAAACAAACAAACAAATAAATAAATAATTTTTTTAAAGCACAATAAAATGGGGAAAATATATTAAAAACCTAATGATTTTTAGGAAAAGAACTAAATCTCCTAGTCTTTAAAAATATAAATATAATTTATTACCATAATGAATGCACCGTGACTTTTCTTACTTAGTCATCAAGCTATTTATAAGTAAAGATAGTGACAGCCAGTAATGACTACTCTTGTTCATGTTCAAGTTTTCTGTGTTTTACATGTACCTTTAGAAGGTTAAATCCAGAGTCTTTCAGACCTGAAATGTGTGACAGGCTTGCAAACAATTTGTCCTGACTCCAAACCTTACATCACTCTGTCCTGGCAGCACACTCTGCCAGCAGATGCACAAACTGGGATAAGATAATATTACAAACAAATGAGGCGAAAGACAAAAGCAGATTGCATGAAATTATTGCCTATACCTGGTTTGCAAGCTGGTGTACCTAGCTAATGAAAGAAAAATAAAGGCAGGCAGAAAGGGAAAGAAGAAATTCTTCACCACTTTCTGTGTTTTATCTGATTATCATAGTTGTTGGCATAACCTTTTTCTACAGAAGCACAATTTAAGTGCACTAGAAGAGTTTTGCACATTAGAGGCATGAGCTGTATTAAGAGGTCTACTTACGCAACTCTTAGAGTCTCCAGTCTCCACAGAGAACGTGCATGAACAGACACAGCACCACCTTCATAGTGAACAGTTCTGTCAAAGATAAAAAGTCCAATTTTAACATGTATCATTCTTTTTTCAAGTCCATTAAAATAGAAAAGATGTGGAAAGCCTTTGGATAAATAGTCACACTTTTGATAGTAGACAATATTGTTGGTAATAAAATATCAAGAATATTGATGAGTGATCAAAATAAGTCTACCTTGAATAAACATTCGATTGAAACATATTCGATCACCATTTCCTCCCTGTACTCTCATTCCTTTCCTCTCCCCTTACTCCCTGATTCCTCCACTCCTGAATACATCCACTAACTCACTTAACTTAGGTGCATGAAAGTACTCAGCTATGAGTTTAGGTATAATTTGTTATTATTTTTATACTTGTATAAATTTATTTGTAGTTCAAAATTGGGTTTTGAAATATCATTAAATATTATTAAATATAAATTTAAATATTATTAAACATTAATTTATAGGCAAGAACATTAATTTTATGTTTTAAAATAACAATCTTCAAAATTCAAGGGAACTCAGGGGAAAGATAATAGAGAGCTACCACCGTGTAGTTCTCTATTCAATGACGATTATATTTACAATGAGCCAACACAATGAATGCCACAGCTACTGAGAAAAAAGAAAATGTGTCAAAAATAACTGGCATCAATATTAATTATAGCAAATTTTTTAAATGTAACTTCTATTCTACCTAATAAATCAGAAAAACTCAAACACTGAAATTTACTGAATAGGAATTTGTAAACTACACATACCTAATAACCTTTTCAGTAGTACTTTGAAAAGCTTTCAGGTTTTCAGATAAGTTATATTTACATATTATCCACCAAGGTAATACACTTCATTAAGGAACTCACATTTCAGGTTGATCACATAAAACAGTCTAAAGAGGCCCTTTAATGTCATTACAAATTCTTCTATTATGTCATCCATTCCACTTCTCCTAAGTATTATAATATTTTCTAATGAAATATAAGTAGCTAGATATTTGGGGCAATAAAATACAAATTGTTTTAACTCAGTTGTAGGACCACTTATTTCTCAGTAACACGCAGGCATTTTGACAGCTAGAATAACTCATCCTTAGAATTTGAGGCCCAGGAAAAAAAAAAAAAAGCAAGCATCATGATAATAATAAAGTAAATCCTTCCAAACTCTTCACAATCTGACAGTTTGGAATATATTGGCATGTATTTATAAGTTTAGAGGCTACACTGTTCCAATTAGTGAACTTTAACACAGAATCATAATAAAAGATTTAACAAAAGATTTAACACTCTCTATTAACACTAAGGAGAGAACCCTCTACCCTGCAAGGAAACTTGGGTTGTCAAAAAGTCATGATGCATTTTTGCATAGAAAACAAAAAAATACGTCATGATTTTCCTGACAGTCCACCTTCCCTTCATTGTGAGTGCTGCTAACAAAACCTGCACTCGGTGGCGTTACAGGTACATTTCGGCAAGGTATAGGAATGTTGGTAAGTCACTTTCACATTTGATTATTATTAACAGTCTGAAAGGGTCACTTTTTTTTGTTATAAATTTTATTTTTATATTCCCCATACAATTGCGACCCCCTTATTTTGACCCCAATCCCTCCTCTCCACACCCCCTACCCCCCACAGAGTGTCTCTGGTTCATAGTTGTTTGTTGATTTTGATTTTTACTTTCTTATAGTTATTCTTTTTCCTGGCCCCTTATTTAAGTTGAAAGGGTCACTTTCTTGCAGGACTTGTGCAAACTTATACTTGACTTGTCTTGCCTGATTTCTTCATATGTAAAATGAAGTTAATTTTCACTGTGCTACTATAAAGAAATAATGTATGACTTGACCTATGAAGGCCACTTGGAAGAAACCCCTCACTGCAAATGTTAGCTGTGCAGGCTTGGAGGGTGACGATGATGGTGTTATGTTCAATCTTTGCATATGGTGAGTTAAGGAAGCAATAGAATTTGCTTCAAATAAACTGACAATAATATCATATATTCATTTACACTCAAATGTATAAGCCCTAAATTATAAAGTTGCCTAGAACAATGAAGACAAAATTAACTCATAACTCAGATCACCTCCTTGCTAGTCTTTTATTAAGCTACCTGCTAGCATTCCATTTTAACCATGATCTATACATTTCCTTTGTTTCTAATGCATTTATGTATCAAATAATGTAATTATTTTTTACATATTTGCAGTCCTAAAATGCACACACAAGTCAATTTGACATTTTTGGCATCTGCTACAAAACACTTGAGGGTATAAAGACACTACAGAAAACTCAAGCTCTGTAAAGAATGTATATATAGTATAGATTGAATGTATACTAAATATATACATTCTATATATACATAGAATGTATATATAGAGTATAGAAAGATACTTCTTTGCTAATCATCTTCTCCTTCATGCAGAATCACTTCTGAAGTGACCTGCTTTATCACCATTCCTTTAGCTGTCAGCATAGGACTACCACATCACTCCCAGACTGTTGCGGTTGACAGTCATCTTAAGACTTATATTGCAAAAATGATCTAGAATAGAGCCTGGAAAACTGCTCCATGAAGGGCTAGACAGTAAATATTTTCAGTTGTGTGGGCCATATGGTTTCTATTACACCACTAAACTCTGCTATTATAATATGAAAGCACTTCTAGACTGTGTAAAAAAAATGCATGTCTATGTTCTCACAAAACTTTACTTAGAAAAGCAAACACTGGATTTGACCCCATGACATAGTTGCTGATGCCAGTCAAAAATATTCTGTAACTGTCATCTTGGAAAGTCAGATGATGACTCTTATAATGAGAGCCAAAGTTTAGGATCTGTCATGACAGCATTAGTCAGGAATCTTCAGAGAAACAGAACCAATAGAATATATATAAATCATCATGATATATAATATATATCATATGCATAAGTATAAATTTATGTAACTATACAATGTGTTTATGTACATTCTGTAATGTGTGTATATGATTATAGAGAGCTTATTATAAGGAGTAGGCTCATGCTATTATGGAGACCAACATGTCCAAAGATCCAGAGTTGGCAAATAGGAGTTTCAGGAGAATTGGTAGTGTAAATTCCAATCCAAGTCTCCAAGTCCAAAGGCAAGAGAAAGAAAGAAGTCATATTGTAGTTCCAGTCCAAAATGACAGGAGAACCAGGAAGATCTTTTTCAGTTTCAGTCCAAAGACAAGAAAAACCTGATGTATCCACTGAAGGCAGTGAGGAAGGCAGAGGAGTTCCCTGTAATTCTTGGAAGATTTTGCCCTTTTTGTTTTATTAGGAACATTAACTGATTAGATGACCCCTACTCACATCAATCTACTTTACTCAGTCCATTTAAGTAAAAGTTATCCAAAAACACCTTTAAAGAAACATCCAGTATTATATTTAATCAAATATCTAGGCACTGAGTAGTCCAGTCAAGTGGACACATAAAACTAATCATCACAGTAATTAATTGAGAGGAAATTCAACATAATTATATTGAATCACATTTCTTAATTTGGGACTAAGATCCACATTTTATTTTTTTTATTTTTATATTCCCTATACAATTGTACCCACCTTATTTGACCCCCAAACCCTCCTTTCCCTGCCCCCCCATAGTGTGTCTCTGGTTTATAGTTGTTCGTTGATTTTCATTTTTTTTTCTTTATAGTTATTCTTTTTCCTGGTCCCTTATTTAGTTTTTCTAGATTCCTGCTGTGATTGAGACCATCTGGTACTTTTCTTTTTCTTTCTGGCTTATTTCGCTGAGCATAATCCCTTCCAGCTCCATCCATGTTGCTGAAAATTGCATGAGTTTATTTTTTTGATTGCTGAGTAATATTCCATTGTGTATATGTACCACATCTTCTTGATCCAGTCATAAGACCCACATTTTAAGTGATTATTTCCTCCCAAATGTAATGATAAATAAATTCAGAATATTTCTAAGTACTTGCTCACCCCAAAAATATTCAGTTTAACCAGTGAAGTGTGAGCAACAGAAATTGCCTTATAATGAACTATAAAAAGAATAATTAGGACATTTTCAATCTGCTTTTATTTCTTCAACATAAAAAAATTCTAATGAAGTTTGTATATTATTTAGAAACTTAATAGCTTACATAGTCAATTTACTGCAGTAGCAGAGACACCACTTTTTTTTCTTCAAGTGACCTTCATTATTTCTTTTTTTTGAAACATTTACCATGCAACTTTAAAGCAATGGAGATAAGGAATATCACTATTTTTGAACTCATTCTGGTTTCGTTTTTGTCCAGTGAGCACTAATGTGTATAACAAATGCTAAGCTCTAAAAACTAGAAGAATTAATAAAAGGTAATTTGATCAGTTACAACAAATTTTGATAAAGAATAAATTCTACAAGTTTAAAAACAGGGTAGAATATTTTCCCAGCCTTTAAAGCTTGTCTTGCCAATTCAAATGCCTATGGCATGTTTATATAGAATTCATTAGGGACACATACAAAAAAAAGCTGTATCACTTATTTTAGCTACCGCAATGCAGGAAAGTAAAATCATAAAAAAATTCTTCATTTTCCAAATGTAATGCTCCATGAAAACATTTTAGACCACAGAATTCAATTCTTCTTTGCAAAATGTTTCTTCAATCTTAACAAAATAGATTATAAGGTCATATTGGTAATCAATAGAACTACTACCATATTTTTAATCTTAAACAAGTACAGGTTAAATGTTAAGTATATAGTCAAAATGATTACTTTTCTCCTTTTGGACCCATAGGTTATTAATTTAAAATACCATTTAATATTCATGAAACCTATAATAGCTGCAAGCTAAGGAAGAAAAATCATATATATGATCACATGAATAAATGCCAAAAGCATTTGACAATATCTATACATGATAAGAATTCTCAGTAAATTAGGAATAAAGGGAAATGTTTCCATCTTGATAATAATTACTTATAAAAAAACTACAGTTAACTTTACATTTCATGGTGAGAAAGCATTTTCAGATGGTTTCCTCTGAAAATGGGGAACAAGGCAAAATGTTCACTCTTATCACTCCTCTTCAATGTTTTACTTTTTATCTTAGCTAAGACAATAAGAGAAGGAAATAAAAGATATAGAGATTGAGAAAATAGAAATAAAATTGTCTTTATTCTCATATGCCATGTAAAAAATCTTGTCTATATAAAAATTCCCAAAGAATCAACAACCAAGAACTCCTGGAACTATGAGGCAATTATGGGAAGATTACAGGATACAAGAATAATATACAAAGACAGTGTTTTCCTATATACCAATAAGAATTCAAATTCCTGTTGTTTATTACTAGTAAGGAATTTGAAATTAAGGGCAATACCATTTATCTTACCACCATAAGAAATCAAAGAAATATTTAGATGTACATCTAAAAAATATCTAACATTCCATATGAGGAAAAGTACAAAACGAAAGAAATCAAAGATCTAAATAATGGAGAGGTATCCCACATATATGAACAGAAATACTTTATTCAGTCAAGATGTCAATTCTTCCCAACTTGACACATGAATACAGCTCTATTCCAGTCATATTCCAGGAAGATAATCAGTTTTTAAAAACTGAATCTGAAGTTTATACAAAAGGAAAAGACTCAGTATTAAAGAAGAACAAAGTTGGAGGGCTGACACTATTTGAATTCAAGACATACTACAGAAAAAGCAGTTGAGAACATGGCTGCGATGAGACGCTGCGAGTAAGATCTCCCATTAAAAAAAGTTAATAGGGAGGAAAAGCGGCAGGTCCCAGTGAGAACTGGGACACGGAAGATAAACGGATGACTTCAGCAAACTGCCCGAAGAAGAAAGTTGCCAAAAAAGAGGACTAGAATGGAGGAAAGCACAGAACCCTGCTCCCCTCCCCCACCCACAGAGTCAGCACTCTCCCACCAGCAGAGAGGAGGAAAACAACAAACTAAAAGGACCAACAAGAACAAACTACGCAGCAAGCGGGACTGTGAGTGGAAAGGAACTATTTCAGCCACCACACCCCGTGAACGGGAGCTGTGGAGAACCCTGCAGGATTCGGGGCGGCGGTGAGCGAACGGCTCCCGGCGCCATTAGAGAAGAACAAAGAGACTCTGGAGACGCTCACACAGCCCCGGGCCAGCCGGTAAGCTTGAGCGGAAAAGCGATGCACTTGGCGCGCTTGAAAAGCAAACGCGGATCGGGATCGCAGCTGCCCAGGTCCCCGCGCCTGCGACCTAGGCTTGCGGGGAGACGCGCAGAGGCCCTCACTGGGGTGAAAGTCCCTCCCTGAGTAAGCAGGAACCAGGCGCCCAGGCATGGGAGCTGGGTGCAAAAGGCGCCATTCCCGCGCCACTGAACTGGGCTACAGCCCGCGTCCTGGACCTGAGGGCTTTGGAACTGAGACCCGGGGCATGAAATTCGGGGCGTGGGTTCTCCACGACAGTGGGGCACAAGGCAGACACAGCACCCCAAAGCCATTGAGGTTTACCCTACCATTCCCGCTCTGTTCCCTATCCCACGGGGTGGGGGGAGGCGAAAAACAGCCCCCCCAAGGACAATAGGAGAGATCTCTGGCGCCACCTAGCGACCAGGAAAAAAAAGTCACTAACACCCCATAGAACAGGGAAATTTCTCAAGACTGCTTGAAAAGGGCAGAAGGCTTCCGGAGGAGACAGTGGCCAGCTGGGAAGTTAGCCCACGCCAGGCCGCTTCCAACCAGCAGTCTGAGCCCACAGAGGGAACAGGCACCCACGGCCGGGGCAGACCGGGTGCGCAGAAGAGTGTGCCTGAGACCGGAAGTGCAGGGACTGAGTCCCGCGTCGCCATTTTAGAACAGGGACATTTCTTCAGTAAAGACTGCCTGAAACCAGCAGAAAGCTCCCTCAGAAGCCAGAGATGGCTCCTGGAGGAGCCAGAGGGGAGCGGAGAAGCTCACCCAAGATGCCGGCCAGTCCGAGCAACACAGTGTCCCAATGCATACGACAAATTAGAAAACAGACAGTAGGGAGTAGAAGAACCACATGCAACCTAACAACTCCTCAGGAAAAAAAGCACACCACAAAAAGAAAACCACCCTCCAGATTACAACGACAGCAACTTGGAAGAACTTCTGAGACTTCCAGAAAGAGAATTTAAAATTGCTGTGATTAAAAAACTGACAGAAGTCATAAAGGAAAACAATGATATGAGAAAAATAATCAACGATTAGAAGAATGAAATTGAGTCCGTAAAGAGGGAAGCAAAAGAAACACAGGAGATCAATGAATTAATGGAGGAACTAAAGAACTCTGGGAAAAGCAATGAAAGCAGAATAGATGAAATGGAAGAACGAATAAGTACTCTTGAAGACACAGAAATAAAAAGAACCAAAACAGAAAAGGAAAGAGAAGTACAAAGGAAAAAGAACGAAGAAAGACTTCGGGAACTATCTGACTCCATGAGGAAAGGAAATATAAGAGTTATAGGAATTCCAGAAGGAGAGGAGAGAGATGTAGGAACAGAGAAAATATTCTAGGAGATAATTGAAGAGAACTTCCCAAATGTGAAGAAGGAGCTGAAATTTGATATACAAGAAGCAAGAAGAATATCAAACTTCCACGACGAAAGGAAAAATACAGCAAGACACATAATAGTAAAGCTCCCAAGAATCCAGGACAAGGAAAAAATAATGAAGCTGGCAAGAGGGAAGAAACAGTTAACATTCAAAGGAAAACCAATCAGGCTGACATCAGACTTGTCTGAAGAAACACTACGGGCAAGGAGAGAGTGGAGGGACATAGTCAACAGACTCCAAGAAAACAGATGCCAACCAAGAATACTCTATCCCACAAAGCTCTCCTTCCTCTATGAAGAAAGAATAAGGACCTTCCCAGACAAACAGAAACTCTGGAATTTCATTAAGACTAAACCCCCACTCCAAAAAATACTACAAGGAATCCTAATGCCAGAACCTCAGATGCAGGAATAGCAACGAAAGAAGGCCAAAAAAAAAAAAAAACTTATTAAAAGAATAAATAAATAAAATCAAAGGAAAGACAAACACAATGGCAAATACAGATGCTAACATATCAGTACTAACTCTAAATGTAAATGGACTAAACTCTTCAATAAAAAGACACAGAGTTGCAGCCTGGATTAAGAAAAAAAACCCAACCTTTTGCTGTATCCAGGAAACACATTTAGCTACAAAAGATAAAAATAGGCTCAAAGTTAAAGGATGGAAAACAATACTACAGGCAAATGGACCAAAAAAGAAAGCAGGAACAGCTATACTATATCAGATAAAACAGACTTCAAACTCAAAAAAATAAAAAGAGACCACAATGGTCATTACATTATGATCAAGGGGACAATACTTCAAGAAGAAATAACACTCATTAACATATACTCACCAAACGAAGGAGCACCAAAATATATCAGACAACTGTTGAACTCTCTGAAAACAGACATCAGAGAAAACACATACGTAGTGGGAGACTTCAACACACCACGATCAACAATGGATAGATCAACAAGACAAAAAATAAGTAAAGAAACTAAAGCTCTAAATAAGGACCTAGAGCATTTGGGCTTAACAGACATCTATAGAACACTAAACCCCCAAAAAACAGAGTACACATTTTTCTCAAGTGCACACAGATCATTCTCCAGGATCGATCACATACTGGGGCACAAGACAAACATCAACAGATACACAAAGTTTGAAATCATACCAACCATCTTTTCTGACCACGAAGGCATCAAACTAGAAATAAACCATAAAAAGAAGGCAAGGAACTTTCCTACCTCATGGAGATTAAAAACCACACTACTGGAAGACCACTGGACTAATGAGGAGATCAAAGAAGAAATTAAAAAATTCTTTGAATTGAATGACAAGGAGGACACCAATATCCTAATTGTATGGGATGCAGCAAAAGCAGTAATAAGAGGAAAATATATAGCAATAGAAGCTCACATCAAGAAACAAGAAAGAACTCAAAGAAACAACCTAATCTCGAAGCTCAAAGATCTAGAAAAAGAACAACAAAAAAACCCCAAAACCAGTAGAAGAAAAGAAATAATAAAAACCAAAGCAGAATAAATGAAATTGAAACTAAAAATACAATCCAAAAGATCAATGAAATCAAGAGCTGGTTCTTTGAAAAAATCAATAAAATAGACAAACCTCTAGCCAGGCTCACAAAGGAAAAAAAGGGAGAAAGCACAAATAAACAGGATCACAAATGAAAGAGGAGAAATCACAACGGACACAGCAGAAATCAAAAGAATAATCAGTAACTACTATGAACAGTTATATGGAAACAAGTTCAACAATCTAGAGGAGATGGACAAATTCCTACAACTCTACAATCACCCAAAGCTAGATAAAGAAGAAATAGAACACCTAAACAGACCAATTACAAGCAGCGAAATTGAAATGGTAATCCAAAACCTCCCCAAAAACAAAAGCCCAGGACCTGATGGATTTACAAATGAATTCTACCAAACATTCAGAGACGAATTAGTGCCTATCCTTCACAAACTCTTCCAAAAAATTGAGAAGGAAGGGACAATACCAAACACGTTCTATGAAGCCAACATTACACTAATACCAAAACCGAACAAGGACAACACAAAAAAGGAACACTACAGGCCAATCTCCCTAATGAACACTGATGCAAAAATCCTCAATAAAATTTTAGCTATCAGAATCCAACAATATATCCATAAGATAATTCACCACGACCAAGTTGGATTCATTCCAGGGACACAAGGATGGTTTAACATCCGAAAATCAATCAACGTTATCCAACACATCAACAAAAAGAAATATAAAAACCATATGATAATATCAATAGATGCTGAGAAAGCTTTCGACAAAGTGCAACACCCATTCATGATAAAAGCCCTTGAAATTCTTGGGATACAAGGAACATACCTCAACATCATAAAGGCCATCTATGACAAGCCAACAGCCAGTATCATTCTCAATGGTGAAAAGCTGAAAGCAATTCTATTAAGATCTGGAACAAGACAAGGATGCCCACTCTCACCACTGCTTTTCAATATAATACTGGAAGTCCTAGCCAGAGCAATAAGACAAGAGGAAGACATCCAAGGAATCCAAATAGGAAAAGAAGAAATCAAACTATCACTATTTGCAGATGATATGATAATATATGTAGAGAACCCCAAAAACTCCACAGAAAAACTAATTCAACTAATCAATCAGTTCAGTAAAGTGGCAGGATACAAAATCAACACGCAAAAGTCAGTAGCCTTCCTATACACAAACAATAAATCTGAAGAAGAAGAAATCAAAAAAAATCCCTTTTATTATTGAAACAAAAAAATCAAATATTTGGGAATAAATGCAACAAAGAGGTAAAGGACCTATACAAAGAAAACTATAAAACACTGTTAAAAGAAATAGAAGAAGACACAAAGAAATGGAAAGACATCCCCTGCTCATGGATTGGAAGAATAAACATTATTAAAATGGCCATCCTACCAAAAGCAATATACAGATTCAATGCTATTCCAATCAAAATTTCAATGTCATTCTTCAAAGAAATAGAACAATTATTGATGAAATTCATATGGAATCACCAAAAACCCTGAATAGCCAAAGCTCTCCTGAAAAAAAAAAAGAAGGGAATGGAGGCATCACACTCCCAGACTTCAAACTATACTACAAAGCCATAATCATCAAAACTGCATGGTATTGGAACAAGAACAGACATACAGACCAATGGAATCGAATAGAAAATCCAGAAATAAACCCACAGATTTATGATCAACTAATATTTGACAAAGGAGCAAAGAATATGCATTGGAGCAAAGAAAGTCTGTTCAATAAATGGTGCTGGGAAAACTGGGTCGCTACATGCAAAAGAATGAAGCTTGACCACTACCTCACACCATACACGAAAATCAACTCAGAATGGATTAAAGAACTAGACATAAGACCTGAAACCATAAAATATATAGAAGGAAATATAGGCGAAACACTACGTGATTTGCACATCAAAGACTTCTTTACAGACACATCACCCAAAGCAGTGATAGTGAAGGCAAAGATAAACAGCTGGGACTACATCAAATTAAAGAGCTTCTGCACAGCAAAAGAGACAATAACAAAAACAAAGAGAAACCCCACCAACTGGGAAAACATTTTTGCACCCAACACTAATGATAAAGGACTGATCACAAAAATCTGCAAAGAGCTGATGAGACTCAACAACAACAAAGAAAATAATCCAGTTAAAAAATGGGCAGAAGAGCTAAAAAGAAACTTCTCTGAAGAGGAAATGCAAATGGCCAACAGGCATATGAAAAAATGTTCAACATCACTTGTCATCAGGGAAATGCAAATCAAAACTACCATGAGATACCATCTTACACCAGTGAGAATGGCACATATTAAAAAACTAGCAACAACAAATGTTGGCGAGGGTGTGGAGAAAAAGGAACTCTTCTGCACTGCTGGTGGGAGTGCAAACTGGTCCAACCACTATGGAGAGCTGTGTGGAGATTTCTGGACCTACTAAACATAGAGCTTCCATATGATCCAGCAATTCCACTCCTAGGTATCTACCCAAAGGACACAGAAACATCAATTCCAAAGACACCTGCACCCTATGTTTATAGCAGCACTGTTTACAATAGCTAAGCTTTGGAAACAACCCAAATGCCCAAAAATAGATGACTGGATCAGGAAGATGTGGTACATATACACCATGGAATATTACTCAGCATTCAAAAAAAGATAAGCACATGCAATTTGCAGCAACATGGATGGCGCTGGAAGGGATCATGCTCAGCGAAATAAGCCAAAAAGAAAAAGAAAAATACCAGATGATCTCACTCATAGCAGGAATCTAGAAAACTTAAATAAGGAACCAGGAAAATGAATAACTATAAGAAAGTGAAAATCAGAATCAACAAAAAACTATGAAACATAGACACTTTGGGGGGTGGGGGGCGGGAGGGGAAGGATTGGGATCAGAAAGGGGGGGTTGCAATTGTATGGGGAATATAAAAATAAAATTTATTATTTAAAAAAAATTAAAAAATTAAAAAATAAAGGTTAAAAAAAAAGACATACTACAAAGCTATGATAATTAAAACAATGTGGTACATGATTAAAGAACAGACAAACATATCAAAAGAATGGTATAGAGAACCCATAAATAGACTCATGCATATATAGCCAGGAGATCATTGACCAAGTAACAAAAAGGAAACTAAATGGGGTAAGGATACGATTGAAAGGCAAAATACAGGGGCATTTTAGAGTGAAAGTATTCTATATAATACAACAAATGTGAATACAAGTTATTACACTTTTGTCAAAACACACATAATACACAGCACTAAATGTGAGCTGTAATGCTAGCTACAGAATTTAATTAATATAATGTGTTAATTCTGGCTCATCAATTATAATAGAACTATCACACTACAGTAAGATATTAATAAAAAAAAACTGTAAAGGAAGAAAGGGAAGGAGTATGTGGGAAGCGTCTGCTGTCTGCTCAATATTTTAATATAAAACTTCTCTAAAATATAGTCTATTAATTCTTTAAAAGGTATTGAATAACCCCAAGATCAATGAATATTAATGTTAATATTAACATTATTATATCTGGAAGGAATATATTTAAAGGAAAAAAGAAAAGAATGGTTGTAATATTCAGACTTTTTAAAGTATTTCTTTTTCCAGAATGACACAAAATACCAAGCTATTTCAACTTTGGGATCTTTTCCTTATAAAAGAAGGAAGAAAGAACTTTGAATGTTTAAATATTGTAAAAGTAAATATTAAGAACTATTTTCTGCATTTATATAAATAAAAAGTAAATTAGAAATATGTTTAGTAAAAAAAACTAATTTCTTATATTTCATATACAAACAAGGTACTTGATTAAAGAGTTTAGGAAGAGGAAAAATGAAAAGATTAAGATTCCTTTATCCAGGAATGTATAATTTGATGTGATAAAAAATACACAAGAGGGCCTCCCTGGTGGCACCTGGGGCTAAGTCTCAGCACTATGAAGCTATTGGCAGCCACTGCAGCATTAGTTTGATTCCTGGCCAGGGAGATAACCCACATGGTGCAGCAGACCTCTCCGTCTCACCCGCTGCTCCCCTCAGCAGTGTATTTCAGTAGATCTGTTTCAGTAGATCTGTTCAGTAGATCAATAGATTCTGTTCCCCACATTGTCTCTGGTGAATCCTCTCACCTCTCTCCACCTCTGGCCATTAGCCCAGCTCTTGTATGCATAACTAAATATTTTTTTTTAAATACACAAGAAATACATCATTAAGTGATTTTGTCAGTGTGTGAATGCTAGGGTGTGATTACAAAAACCTAGATGGTATATGTTAGAAACTTTGGGGGGCATCTTCATAAGTGGCAATTAATATTATTAAAAGATAAGTCTCAACACTTGTGTCCCATCGCTGAGCAAAACGTTGGTAAGCAATGCATGACTGTATAATAAAACTGATATCATAAGTACAGTCCTTTAGCCACGTTCTGAGTCATTCTATTGAGGTATTGAATATAAGTGGGTTGTACAAAACCGCCAAGTTTGTAGCCAGTTGGTTAGAAGTGCACAAGTAGCCTAGGACCCTTTGCTGGTGGCTGGTTGGTGTCTGAGATAGGATAGTTTGTTTTTTTTTAAGATTTTTTTTTTATAGAGGCATGTTTTATTTATTTTTTTTAAAGATTTATTCATTTATGCATACAAGAGCTGGGGTACGGGACAGAGATGCAGGAGGTGAGAGGACTCACCAGAGAGAGAGCGGGGAACAGAACAGGCAGACTGACTAAAATACACTGCTGAGGGGAGCAGCGGGCGAGGCATGAGAGGTCTGCTGTACCATGTGAGTAACTCCCTGGCCAGCCGGGGATAGAACTCGTGCTGAAGAGGCTGCGGATTGCTTCACAGTGCAGTGCTTAACCCCTGTGCCACCAAGGAGGCCCTGAGATAGGATAGTTTTGCAGATAATTAAACCCTTAAGCAATCTCCTAACTCTGGACGGTCATCATCAGAACTGCATAATAGTGTATCAATTGGGTCTCTTTCTGTTTTATCACCTGAACTCAAAGATTTTCACTCTATTATTCATTCTCTAGTCAAACAGATATTTTGGGGAAGTCAACCCTTATTAGTCAACCCTTGTTGGTTGGGGCTGGGGCAGGGAGGACTTGAAATAACCTAATAACCTCATCTACAATTTCACTTTTAAAAATTATTTTAAAATACAATTATTTTCAACTTTGAGTCCATCAGGCTAGTGGGGAATTCAAGCCCTAATTATTCTTGCTATAGACTGCAGTGATTTTAGTCCTGGGCAAGACCAGTTTACATTTTAGATTCTTTTGTACACGTTAGATCCTCTACTTGCTCCCTTCTAGTTTGAAGGCTATTCTCCATTCCCTTAAGAGTCAAAGGACATTTTATTAAAGTTTAAAAAAAAAAAACTCCACAGCCTTTCCCTTCTGAATTCTTGCTATCTCCTGAGAAGCCAAGATGAAGTGAGTGTACAAAGAGGATGTTGGTCATGAGGAAAGACGAAGCCAGGATTCTCTGCTCCCTGCCCAGCCTCTGTGAATACCTTAAAATTTTTTGAGATAATTACAGATTCACATGCCATTGTAAGAAATCACACAGAAAGAACCCAACATTTTATCTAGTTCTCTCTAATAGTAATCATTTGCAAAATTATAGGATAATAGTTTTCAAACAAAGATACCAACTTTGAAAATCACCCAATTTTATTGGATTCTCCAGTTCTGATTGTATTTATGCATGTGTGTGAAATTATATACCATCTTTTCATTTGTGCATGCTCCTGGATATCCATCATTGAGAAGTGCTTCACCTCAAGGACCTTCATGATGCCCTGTTACAGACATATCCATCTCCTTCTCATGTCCCTCTCCTGCTTTCCTGACCCTGGACACACAAACACTAATCTGTCATCCACTTCTACTTTTATCATTTCAAAATGTTGGAAAAAATGGAATCACTTTCTCCTCAGAATGGCTAGAGTTTCATCCAAGATGCTGTATGGTTAGACCATTCCTTTCAATTGCTGCGTGTACTCCATGCTAAGGCTGCAGCACAGACTGTTTAATCATCCCCCTGTTAATGGCCATCTGGATTTCTTCCCATTTGGAGTTATTACACATAAAGCTGCTTCACTCTAAATATTTGTGTACAGGTGTTGGTGTGAACTTGGTTTTCCTTTCTTTGGGATAAACCCCCAGGAATGCCATTGCTAGGGCATATGGCAGTGCATGTCTGTTTTTTTAAGCTATTGTCAAAATGTTTTCCAAAGTGTCTGGATTACAAGCAAGTTATAAGAGAGTCAATTTTTCTGAACCTTACCAGCAGTCGGTTATCAATTTTTTGCTTTAGTCCTTCTGTTAAGTATGTACTGAGAGTTCACTGTGGTCTTAATTTACCTTGCCATAATGGTTACAGATGCTGAACATCTCTTCATGTGCTTACTTACTGTCTCTATGTCCCTCTATAAAATACCTATTCATGTTTTTTGCCCATTTTTCATTTGGAGCATTCACCTTTATTGTTCATTTTAAGAGTTCTTCAAAATAAAATTAGATGAGGACCTCCCCGGTGGCACAGCAGTTGAGCGCTGGGTTGCGAAGCTGCCCGCAGTGCTGGTTCGATCCCCGGCTGCTCCCCGGCCACCGAAGGAGGGTCCAACATGGTGCAGACCTCTCCTGCCACCCGCTGCTCCTGGCTCTGGTGAATTCTCTCACCCTCCCGCACTTCTGATGGTACCCAGTGCTTGTATAAATAAACAAACAAACAAACAAACAAACAAACAAATAAATAAATAAATAAATCTTTAAAAAAATTAGATGAAAATTCATTTTTTGATACATAACTTGCAAGTATTTATCCCAGTCTCTCTTCACATGGACTTCCCTCTTCTAATGGACTTTCACAGAATCTTCTCATTTTCATAAGCTCCATATCATCAACATTTTTCCTCTTACTCACAGATTTTTTATGTCACATTTTAAAAATTCTGTATTCTCAAATATTTTTTCCTAAATGTTTTACAGCTTTATGTTTCACATTTATGTTTATGATTCATTTTGAATTAGTTCTTCATAACACAGGAGATTTAGGTCGAGACTCATTTTTGTTGCTACTGGGTGTCCCCTTGTTCCATGTGAATGTCATCTTAAGTCTGAGGAAAACCCTTCTTTTATTTTTCTGTCAGAAGTAATTTCTCTCTCCTTTCCAACCAAGACACTAAGTATAACAACTTCTTTGGACATACCTTTAGGGAATAAAAGTTGGGAAGTCAGGTACCAGAGAAAACTTGAGTTTTCAGCCACGTGTAAAACCTGCCTTGCTAACTAATTCAGTTTCAGGAAATGATAGTGGAAATGCTGGATGAAAACATAAATTAATATCACAGAAATTACCCACATGCAAAATTTTACCTGTCAGCAATTATGTGAATTTTCTAGAATAATCTGTAACCTACATTAGATTGTCAAAGATGTCTGCAGTTGCTCAAATTGTTCTTGAACTCACTGTCTTGAAAGTTCAGATTCCTGTTCAGAATACAAACTCTTCCCTTCTGGAGTACCTTGAAGTCAAGATTATTCTAATATTGAAAAGCTCCTAGCCAAGGATATGGAACTTGTGACTTCAAAACAGTTTTTGCTTCACTTGGGTTGATATGTTGATTTATAAGATGGTTTTTCTTTCCCCTCCAAATTGCAAGCATATAACAACCTTTCAGGAGACACCAAAATAAAAAAAAAAGGGGGGGGCCGTTCTGAGTTAGCTAGCATGATTCTCATAGTAGGCATCCCATTGTTCTTCTTACATAACCTACATGAAGTGCATGACTTTTTTCCCTCCATTTATTTCTCTCACAGATATAGAATACTAAGCATTTGTTTGCAGATTTCCATATACATGCCACTATTTAAAAGATATATAAGAATGCATGTCACAGTCATGCTGAAAACTGAATAGAAGAGATGAACATGTATTCCAAAACATAATACGTGGCAGGGCCTCCCTGGTGGCACAGACAGTTGAGCACAGTGCTGTGAAGTTGTCTGTAGTGCAGGTTTGATCCCGGCCAGCTGGGGAGATACCCACATGGTGCAGCAGACCTCTCCTATCTCACCCACTGCTCCCCTCAGCAGAGTATTTCAGTCAGTCTGCCTGTTCTTTTCCCTGCTCTGTCTCTGGTGAATCCTCTCACCCTCCCACACATCTGGCCTGTACTCTTATTTTTGTATGAATAAATAAATCTTTACAAAAAAAAAGATAATATGTGGCAAAGTGAGAAGTGCCATTTGCATGGGCCAGTTAAAGACAGTCTTATACTAACTAGTCCTCAGTCAAATTAATTTCAGTATTACAAACAATAAATCTGAAGAAGAAGAAATAAAAAAAACCATCCCTTTTATTATCGAAACAAAAAAAAATCAAATATTTGGGAATAAATCTAACAAAAGAGGTAAAGGACCTATACAAAGAAAATTATA
Organism: Talpa occidentalis; assembly: GCF_014898055.3. Lineage (NCBI taxonomy): Eukaryota > Metazoa > Chordata > Mammalia > Eulipotyphla > Talpidae > Talpa > Talpa occidentalis. The sequence continues at coordinate 31,262,230 of NW_023601433.1, forward strand.
AAACACTGTTAAAGGAAATAGAAGAAGACACAAAGAAATGGAAAGACATCCCCTGCTCATGGATTGGAAGAATAAACATTATTAAAATGGCCATCCTACCAAAAGCAATATACCGATTCAATGCTATTCCAATCAAAATTTCAATGTCATTCTTCAAAGAAATAGAACAATTACTGATGAAATTCATATGGAATCACCAAAAACCCTGAATAGCCAAAGCTCTACTGAAAAAAAAAGAAGGAAATGGAGGCATCACACTCCCAGACTTCAAACTATACTACAAAGCCATAATCATCAAAACTGCATGGTATTGGAACAAGAACAGACATACAGACCAATGGAATCGAATAGAAAATCCAGAAATAAACCCACATATTTATGGTCAACTAATCTTTGACAAAGGAGCAAAGACTATGCATTGGAGCAAAGAAAGTTTGTTCAATAAATGGTGCTGGGAAAACTGGGTCGCTACATGCAAAAGAATGAAGCTTGACCACTACCTCACACCATACACGAAAATCAACTCAGAATGGATTAAAGAACTAGACATAAGACCTGAAACCATAAAATATATAGAAGGAAATATAGGCGAAACACTACGTGATTTGCACATCAAAGACATCTTTACAGACACATCACCCAAAGCAGTGATAGTGAAGGCAAAGATAAACAGCTGGGACTACATCAAATTAAAGAGCTTCTGCACAGCAAAAGAGACAATAACAAAAACAAAGAGAAACCCCACCAACTGGGAAAACATTTTTGCACCCAACACTAATGATAAAGGACTGATCACAAAAATCTGCAAAGAGCTGATGAGACTCAACAACAACAAAGAAAATAATCCAGTCAAAAAATGGGCAGAAGAGCTAAAAAGAAACTTCTCTGAAGAGGAAATGCAAATGGCCAACAGGCATATGAAAAAATGTTCAACATCACTTGTAATCAGGGAAATGCAAATCAAAACTACCATGAGATACCATCTTACACCAGTGAGAATGGCACATATTAAAAAAACCAGCAACAACAAATGTTGGCGAGCGTGTGGAGAAAAAGGAACTCTTCTGCACTGTTGGTGGGAGTGCAAACTGGTCCAACCACTGTGGAGAGCTGTGTGGAGATTTCTGGACCTACTAAACACAGAGCTTCCATATGATCCAGCAATTCCACTCCTAGGTATTTACCCAAAGGACACAGAAACATCAATTCCAAAGAACACCTGCATCCCTATGTTTATAGCAGCACTGTTTACAATAGCTAAGCTTTGAAAACAACCCAAATGCCCAAAAATAGATGACTGGATCAAGAAGATGTGGTACATATATACCATGGAATATTACTCAGCATTCAAAAAAGATAAACACATGCAATTTGCAGCAACATGGATGGCACTGGAAGGGATCATGCTCAGCGAAATAAGCCAGAAAGAAAAAGAAAAATACCAGATGGTCTCACTCATAGCAGGAATCTAGAAAACTTAAATAAGGGACCAGGAAAATGAATAACTATAAGAAAGTGAAAATCAAAATCAACAAAAACTATGAACCAGAGACATTTTTAGGGGGGCGGCGGCGGGAGGGGAGGGATTGGGGTCAGAATGGGGGGGGGGCTGCAATTGTATGGGGAATATAAAAATAAAATTTATTATTTAAAAAAAAAATAATTTCAGTATTAATGTATTAACAGACTATAGATAGTGAAAATGCATCCATGAATCTTCTGAAAATTAATTAGGGTCACAGAAAAACTAGCCACACAATATCCACTCATTTGATACTAAATAGCAGATTCATAACTAGAGAAAAGCTTGTTTTACTATCTCTTATAGGCTGATAAAGACAGAACCTAAACATCAAAGATCAACAAAGATTCCTGCCTTGCCTTGTCAAAGATTATGAAAAATATTGGATGGTTTCACTTATAGCAGGAATATAGGGGACCCAAATAAGACATCATTGTAAAAAATAATAACAGTACAAAACACAACAAAACAGACAATTATAAATATGAGATATCCTGCAGGGGATGAGGAGGGAGAGGGATCAGAGGGAGGGAGGAAGGAACACAAGGGACTGAGGTGATGGTGCACAGTTGCATTGGTGAAGGGAATTCTATGGGGACTACACCTGGGGTGGGGGAAAGCAAACATTGGTTAAAATGAACAACGACATAAAAAAATTAAAAAAATAATAATAATTAAAAAGTAGATTATGAGATATATTTTCCACAATGTAATTTTTTAAAAACATTTAGATTGGGTTCCCCCAGATTGACATCCCCTTTCTCCTGACCATAGTGTTGTTGGAATCATAATAGACTGTGAGTTCCCTAAAGACAGAGGCTGACTCTTACTCATCTTTTATACTCCACACACAACAAAAAGCCTAGAACATCTATGTCCCTCCAGAATTATTAAAGGAATTGTATTGAAACTATTGAAAAGTAGACCCAGAATTAAAGGTTATTTCAGAGTGAAATTGTGTTTCACTTTACAAATTTTCACAGAAGAATTTCTGCTTTTATTGCAGTTTTCTATGTAAATGTCTATGAGAATATTTAGTTGAGCAGCTGATCCATAGGCAGGTGCTAAAGCAAGCTGTCAGGACTCTCGTCATAGAAACAGAGAAATCAACAAGGATATACCTAAATAGCATCTAAAGCAACATTACATTTCTATTCAGAGGCTTAGTTTGTGATAATATTTCCATTCAAGTTGCTGCATAAAGGGAAACAGGTATGTTCTGAGATGACATAGCAGTATAAAATGCAATGAGTCACCATGGATTAAAAACAACACCTTTACACTCTAAACCAAAGTGAAAACAAATCAAAATTAAAGGAATCATGGAAATAAGACTAGAGCAGGAAAACAGACAGTGTTACTTTTACTTTTTACCCCTTATAGGACATGATACAACCACAAAAGCATTTAGAAATTAAAAGGAGGTGAAGAAATTAAAATGAAGAGGAAGCGCTTCTTTTTTTTTTTTTCCTGAAAGATATTGCTTACACCTAGATTAAGTTAACAAACCAAAGTCATATATTTTCATTGAAAAAATAACTGGGAGATTTCTCTAATTTTTCTTAATATTTATTTTTAATCCATTGTCTTTTTTTAAAGTCACTCACTTTGAATATACCAAACACCTGATTAAGTTTTGTATTTTTACTGAAATCCAATGGCTCAAATTCTTATGAATATTTTAACCCTTTGCCTTCCAAATCTATATTTTTTAAAATACTCCATTCTAGCCCAGCCATTCCCTGAGCATGTGGCTTTAGAACAAGTCAGGATGTTAGATGATGAGAAGTGAAGCAAAACCACTGTGCCCTTTGAAATCAGCAAGGATTTTAAGCTTGAAGAAAAGAGAAAACCTCTCTCCAGAGAGATGAGCCAATGAAAATAGTTCTCACATACTGAATCTTCCATCAAAACTGTTTAGCAGATACAGTTTATTCCTATTGAAAACATGCATGGAACACAAAGGAAGAAAAATGTTTCTATAACTTCTTCATCCATGCCCACTTTAGAGCACAATAGAGCATTTATAAACTGTCTCCTAGGCAGTGGTTGAGAACACACAAATCCTCATCCAATCATGCATCTCTTCCTGAGCCAGACTTAGAGACATTTAATTCATTATATCAAGCCCATCTCAGGCCTTATCAATTGTTTACAACTAAAGCTCATTAAATCATCATTATATTAAAAGGCGCAGAGAGGCAAAAATATTTCCATGCATACAATTAGCAATGCTGAGTCACATTCTGGAAAGCAAATGTAACAGTTACTTCCAGATATGATCAGAGACTATAACTTAATTGTCCTGCATTTGAAAATAACAAGACAGGATTGGTATAAGCCAAGAGTAATGTTTGAGAAGATGAAAACAACACAACCTCTCCCTCAGTCTGTGCTCTTGTGCCTCTGTCTCCCTAATACATACACACAGACATGTGTGTGCACATTGTCTTTTTTGTTTTTCTCCATAGGATTTTTCTCTACTTATCACCTAGTGTGTTTCATCTATGCATTCATGGATATGTGTGTGCATTTATAAGTTTTCAATACTTATCCTTGAGAAAAGACTTTGAATCTTCATACTACTATAATCCCAGCACCCAGAACACGATAGTCATTTCAGAAATTTTTATTGAATCACTAAAACCACCTATGAGGTATGTGGCAAAACCAGTCTTAACATACAAATAACACTTTTCAAAAAATGTTGCCCAAATACTGGTTTCCAAGTTAGAGGTCTCAAATAATACTACCATAAGCATAGCATAGTTAATTCAGATCATGTATATTTAATCGAAGTGTGTGCATATAAAAGATACAGTTGTAGATATTTTACTATGTTATATCAAATTTGATGGAAATAAGATGGCATACAGAGATAGAACAGAAAATGCTCTGCACATATAATATTTCATGCTTGAAATAAAAATTCTAATTTGCATCTCCAGAAAGAAAGCTTATTTAAAAAAATAATTAATGTTTGTGCAAAACTGAAAAACGATGTAAGAAATATATATATAAAATAAATAATTAAATAATTAAAACACTATGCTGCATCTGACAAATCCTTTGTCAAGTACCAGACCCTTTTTCACCTTAATTTATCCTAACTTGGTATGTGGAGAGTTTGAGTGAGAATTAAGAAAATATGTAACAATAAATGTTCGATACATCTCTTCCTTTCATTCAGATGCTGTTTCTATCTATAATATTTATTACTTTTATTGTTGCTCTATTTCACAGCCATTGAGAATTCAATCCATAGACTCTATATAGACAGAAGTTGGGATGAAATATACATTCATTTTAACCTTAGTAGGTTTCATTCTCCAATTCAATTCCACTTATTTGAAAGGGCTAGAATATGCATTTTAAGGTTTTAATTAATTCTCTTGTGAAAACACATAGGAAACTACATACACGTACAAATCTAAATGTGTAAAGGAAGTTAAAGATAACAGCATCTGTATCTAGAATTGCAGACTCCATCACTGAACTGCATTTTCAACTGCTACAATTATAGTTATGTATATTCAAAACTGTCAATGGAATGAGGCATAAGTAGACTGACAAATCCATTTAGGAATAAAGCAATCATGACCAAAATGTTCTTAATTATTCAGAAGTAGATGTCACTCTGGCCATCTCTTCAATCATTTCCACTACTTCTTATAACAAACCAGATTTGACTTTATTTAACTTTAATAACAGGATACAACTAATGGATAGCCAGATTGTAATTACAGCAGAGAGCTGTGAGTAGAAAGAAATTTTTACTTATTTCCCTGGAACTTCTCCAGCTTTCAAACCACTGCCCACTAATTTCAGTTATTTTTGCTCCGTTTTAAGAAATGAATCAAAATATATCTTTTATGTTATCATCACATTTTATCCCCCAACAGAGATTCCTATCAATTATGGAAATGCTGCCTCCAGGCTGTGCTGTCCTTTTCTACACTATGTTCCCAAGGACGCTAAAGGAATTTTGTGTAAAAACAGAGGGGATGAGGAAAAATCACACAATGACATTAACAAGATTTAAAGTGATAAAGTACTCTATAGAAGTGAAGTTAAAAGAATTATTTTTATCATTATGGGCAAAAATTTGCTCAATCTCACAATGTAATTAAGCCAAATACAACTTCTAAGCAATATTCTTTAGGCTCCTGCTGCATATGTCTGACTCATTTTCTCCCTCATGTCATGATCTAACATCTATTTTAATCTAATTTCACCCATGTAGACATGCCGTACACAGGGCACAAATGGACATGTTCTTACTGACCCTACTAATTGGGTAAGTTGTGATACACTGGTCTGAATACACACTGATATCAATTTAACATGAAAATTACATGACTAATAATAACATGGGGGGGGAATTCAATAGGTATGCAATCTAAAAGTGGGTCCAGAACATATTAAAATAACTGTGAAATGTCCACTAGTTTTCTCTGCAATAATAACCAGCCATTTGAAAATTAGCAAGAAACCCACACTATAAGTACCCTATTCAATACAACGAATGCTGATTTTCTATTGCCCAAGAGATGTAGAAAACAGCAGTCACTGGCAGAAAGCTAAGTCTGGGGAATCTAGGATCTATCAGATAATGAATATTCTTATTTGGAGAAGAAAATATCCAACTATTAAAATAAAAACTGCTCCACCTCTAACTTGTAAATCTTAGCAGGAATGAATAGACCTTCCTCACCAGATACCTATTTCATTAACTTTAAAAAAAAATGGGGGGGTTGAAATTGTATGGGGAATATAAAAAAAATATTTATTATTAAAAAAATAAAACCTTGAGGTTTGCAAAAAAAAAATTAAAAAAAAATAAAGATTTATGAAATAAAAAAAAGGAGGATTTCCTCTGATAGCACCTGCATAAGTCACCCAACCAGCAAGTGTCAGAACTGAGGCCCAAACACTTCTATTTAGCTCTAGAGTTTTCCAAACCACCTACCTCTGTAGTGTCTGTAGAAAGAGTAGAAAGGTTCTAAAAATCACTTGGTCTAAGTGTTTCCTTTAACAAATTAGAGAATAAAGGTCCATACAACTGTGACAGGGCCTGTTGTTGCTTCTACATCTATAAGGAACAACTGTAGCCTTTATCTCACCAACACCCTGGGTCTCTTTTAGCTTCCATGACTTACTTCCCTGGTTATCCACTTAACCTCATCCAATTCTCTTGCTCACTCTCCTTCACTTATCCACATCTGAAATATCAGTGTTCTCTAGAATTCCATCTGCCATCCTCTCCCTGGTTATTCTATTTCAAGATTTTGCAGCCTTTTAAAAGCAATGTCCAAACTGATAAACACCCCGCTAAAATCATGGCTCTTCCTTTTTCTCATTACTTCAACTACCCCTGTACACTTGGGATTAATAATCAACTCAAGCTTTGTCTAGAAGATGAAGATTCAGAAATCCAATTACCTGCTTGATGTCCCATAGACTCTCTGCAGTCACCAATATCAAAAATTTACAAATTTAACTCTGTTCTTTATATCAACTATGTGCATCTCCTGCACTCTTAGCACTTTTCTTTTACATGAGTCAGAAACATTAGATTGCCTTTGATTTCATACCTTTCTTTCTCAGCCCACATTTGACCTAAAATGTCTCTAGGCCAGGGACTCCTTTCCTCTCTGATGGGCGCTCTGGGTTAGACCTCTCATTTTCTCTTACATGAACCACTACAACATCCTTCCCATAGTTGGTTTCCCTCTTCAGACTCTCTCCACCTCTGATCTAAGCTCCTCTCGCCCACACAACTACTTTTAAAAAAGAGATCTGAACATTTCACCCCCATTCCCCCACACTCCTCCCTACCTACCTCAGAGTACAAAGCCAGCCCACATAAATAGCACTAAGGATCCTTCAAAAGCTGATCAAACCACTCTCTCCTTCAGTTTCCATCTTTTCTTCCCTCCTGTCCTTCATCACTCTGGAACAACTGCTATTCCCAGAATAAACTGACATCTCTTTGAGTTGCATGTTAATGCTTTCATTTGGAATTAATTCCTCAAGTCAAGTGCCCACCCTCTTTTATACAAATCCATCAACACCATCAACATCTTCTTCCTAACCTACTAAATGCAGCCGTTTGAGTTTACAGAATTTTTCCAGGCTCCGCCTTCATTCTTTTCCCAATCCGGTCCAGCTGATGAGAGAAATAAGACTAATACCCAGGTCTCCAAGAGGCTTTTGCCAAGGATAAACAGCTAGTTAAATGAGTATAACTTTCTAAATGCTCCTTATATATTTTTTACATTACAAAATTAAATATTTATTAAACAAAAATTACCTAAGTCTACGTTATTATGAGAAATTTCCAATGGAAAACTTAAAGTACATAACAATTTATCCAATGTGTTTGCATTTTCTTACTGTAATATCTTGCTTAAGTATTTAATTGACAATGTTCATATATTCATCCATTAACTCATGAAAAAAAGCAGAGCTTTCAAATCAACCCTAAATATTTGTATTATTTATGCACTTTTCCCAGTGAATCCAGACTACTTCATTTGTGGCCCAATGCAGATAACATTAACACAAGGCAGATATTATAATCACATAAAATATTAGAAAAAGCAGTCAATTTTATTTCAATGTCATAGATGGAGGTCACAGAAAAAGGACTTAAAGTTTTGTGCAATTGAAGAAATTTGACTTAAAACTGAATTTGACATAAAACACTGCATAAAGAGTATTAATCATAACTAATGAACATTTAATGAAGTTTTAAGTAGTTTGGTATAATGTGTTCATAACTCCCACTCAGTTTATTCTGTTCAGTTCTTCTAACCCTGTTTTAATAACACAAAAATATCAGCTTTTCTTTGACAGGTAATGAAAGAATAGCATGAAAAAATATCCTCTAAGGAGGTCAACAAATGGATCTCTTCAAGGGACAGCTAATGGCCTACTTTTTTTTAATTGCGGTAATGTTGCAATATAACATTATGTAAGCTTGGGCATGCACTGCTGGAAATCAACACATATATAAACTATATTCAGCTCACCACTACGTCCAGTTCCATTCTGCAGAATCCATACCATTATCCCCTTTGACCTTATTCACTTTCTTCTCTTTGCTAACCACTATTTGGTCTTCCAGTCCAAGAGCTTATTTTTGCTTTATTTAGCATACCTATTAATAGCTGATTATATCCTTAATTGCAAAAATTATATCAAGGCAATAAAATGCCAGTCTCAAGGCGCTAGGTTTGAGTACCAACCTCCGTTGCTCTTCGCCGTGTTCTCCAGAAGGGACAGTGAGGCACTCGTCCATGTGTCCGTGCAGCAACCTGAGGACGTCGCCACCAATCAGATACCCTGTAGGGATTGAGAATCATTCACCTTCGAACTGTCATGATCAGATGTTGATAATGCAAACAGCACATGTGTTCCAATCTTCTATTTTCATGGACAGAGAAAGAGAAGTCTAGGAAGGCTTAAGTCACAGAGATGGATGGTTGTCAGCTGCCACCTCTGAGTTCTGGTCTCTTAATCCCATGATAAAGGATATTCCCATTAGATAACATGCCCTCAACCCCATATGGGACTCCACTAAACCCACAAGCATGGAAAGGTAAGTGAGAAACAATCAGAACAAATACAGGTATTTCCAGGGAATCCCTGAAGTATAAAACACTGCCATGATCCAGTTCTAAGTCCTCTACTTCGAAGATGATAAATCTTGACATTAGCCTAACTGAACAATACCCTGAGGTCAAAACATGGGAGAAAACAACCCCTAAAAAGCTAGTACAAAAAAGACAGTAAAGCTTAAAGCCGATAACAGTGTAAAAATAAGGAAAGATAAATCTTAACACAATCTTCACTTTTAAATAGCCATTAAACAAGATTCTTAAATGTCATGTATCATCATTACATAATATTTTGATATAAAAAGTTCATTATCACAATTCCAAAGGTGATTGTCAACTTCTCATCAAGGACAAGATTCTAATTGAAGTGGAGCTTTTACCTTGGGCTGCTTCACTTCCTGAGCTGATTGGAGCCACACTCCAGAGGGTTTGCTGGAAAGCGGCATCCACGTGCAAGCTGCCATTGCCATAGGACAAGTGCTGCATTGGAGGCAAAATGAGGCATCACTTGAGGGTCTGGGTGAGACTTAACACGTAAGTGCTATAAGCAACTCAGACTTTCGCTGCACATTTGGAAATGGCCACAGAGCACGTCTATTCAACCCTGTCACTTAAAAATTAAGATACTAGAAGAAAATGTGTTTCTATTTAACTTCAGGCATTTTTTCATTCTAAGAGCTACCTAAGGCACTAGCCAGAAAACACACAAACAAATAAACTAAAATGAACTTACTTGTAAAAACAGACTTTTTTTTTAAAGATTATTGATGGGAAAACTTGTATGGATAGTAGGCACTTACTATTAAAATGATTATTATGCTTTCTACCTGTCAGTGTGACAGTTTTTTGACAATGAAATATGTGAAATCTGCTAGACCAATGTCTTAATTATATGGGGTCCTTTAGGAACTTTTATCTGCAATTTTATATATGTTCCATTAGATGGCGATATTTCCTAGTAGGTATGTAAAATAGGAACAATACATTTCCTCCAAAATTCAGCTATTAAAAATGTCATTTTCCTTCATTAAATATTAATAAATTTAAATAATATATTTCATATCTATGAAAGTCATAATGTATGAGTTTTCAAAGAATAAGAAAAATTGAGTATCGTCAAATGCCTTGCTTGTTTTCCTAATAACTAAGACTTGCCTCTAGAATTTCAAACACACCAGGAACTTGGAATCATGACAGGAAACATCACAAGCATCCTTGCAATGATTCTGCAACACTTTTCTGATGCTGATGACAGCCTCAGCTTTAAAAGACTTCCATAGTTAGATGAAGAGCAATCACAACATGAAGTAGTCACACTCTTATACTCTACAAATTTTTCAATGTCCTATGGATCTCTTTCACCTAAATATACTATTTCCAAATAACCTGCAAAAACAGTTCATTTTCTTTCTCTTAAACACAAAACCAAAGCAATTTCAACATTTGACCTACATGTATTAGCTTTCAATAATTTAAAACTATTGAATAATTTAATAAATAACAAACGCTGACTTAATAATAAATCACTTAATCAATAGCATTAGCTCATCAGCTGATGCGTTACACTTAGAATAACTTGGTTTAATAGCCCTCCTCAACTCAACCATATTATAACCTCTTTTATTATAACCTCTGCTTCACCTCACTTTGTCATTATTATGTATAATCCTAGCTGAGATTCCTGTATTGAACTAATTTCTTCCCCAATGTTAAAATACCGTGACCATTTACCAATACATTTGCCATCTGCATCCACAAACAAGAAAAATCTATTACACAAAATAATTAGTGTATTTTTCATTCTCCCTTTGGTAAACAAAGTAAATAAGCCAGTGCTTTACAGGTAGTGTAACAGTTAAAAAATATTTTGTTATTCCATAAATGGTCCTGTTTCAATGATGTGAGCAAAATAACAGCATATACCACCCAAAAAACTATAAAAAATAGATTTTACCAAGCCATCAGAAGACAATTCAAAATACTGGTGCTTATGTTTTTACTTTTGAATTCAAGTAAAAGCTCATGCCATATTGCAATAGATCTGTTCACTCACCATGAGTCATAGAATATACTATGTATAAAGCATTGTGCTAAATATTAATAGAATGCATTCCCCACCCAAAGGGTGCTTGTCATCCAAAATAGAAGGTAAAATATATACACAAATTGCTGCAAGACAGTATTTTTTAAATATTCGGTGAATTGACATCAAAGTGCTACAAGAATTGGGAAAAGAGCACATTAAGCCAAACTAATTGGAACACAGTTCATCCTAATGGGTCTGGACATGGTATTTTCACAGGATAAATGGTATTTCGAGGGAATAACAGATTCGAGGAGCTAATAGAATCTTTTGGCTTCACATTTATATCCTTCAAGATGGTGTCTCCAAATAAGTTTGGACACACCCGTTTTGGGTATGTGTGTTAATGTTAACATACTGTGTTGGAAACATAAATTTTTGTAAACCAGTTTAGACAAAAATGTAGTTGGAAGTGTGTTGGATCTCCCTGGTTATCAAAGTGGCTCTGCTTAGGAGGATGATATAACCAAGAGTGTGTGTGAGTTCTGGAGAGATATGGAGATGAAGTACAACAGTGAGCTTTATCTTTGGGGCTTAAGGAAACACTCAGAAATAGAGTTAGAGAGTGGTCTGCAGAGCAAACAGGAGCTAGATAAAGGACCTCATACTTTAGGCAATTAGAAGCTACTGCATTGAAAAAATAATGTGGGGAGGAAGAGGGCTAAAATGCAATTTTCAAATCACATCTAAGCCCACAGGTAAATAATAAATATGAGCCATAAAAAATATGAAATTTTCAGCCTGTTGGAAAAAGTCAAAAATGTCTTTAAAATCATATTACATCATAAAAAGATATCTAAATAATGTCCTTTTAAAGAAAATATTCTCTAGACAGAACTATTTGGGATGCTTCAATTTAATTGTGCTGCTTAAACAGCAAAGGGAGATGTGAGTAAGGGCAATGTCTAGTCAGGCCTGTGATGTTAAATATTCAGAATGCAGTAGCAGTTTCAATTATTGAAACTAATATGAGTTATCCTTAAAGCAAAAATAGATGTTGTCAGAGGTTGAAAGCAAATTTGGCCTTAGGCTGAAATATGTAACTACTGCAGGATTTATACAATAACATGCTAACATCAACACACTAGCAGCAGTGCAGGGACTTTGGGCATAGATTTGCTCCCTGGTCTCAGCTTGATGTTTATGTTAGTGACTCCCAAGTTCCAATACACATGAATCATTGAAAGATCTCGTCAAAAAATGGTAACAAAAATGCAGGAGGTGAGAGGGAGATCAACCAAGGCCACTGCTCCAAGAACTGTGTTCTGAATAACAAGCATCATATACTAGAAGCATAAAATCTTAGAAATAGAAAAGATATTATAAATTAGTTGGAGTTATAACCTGGATTGTACTTTGATATTTTTAGTATGTATTTTGATATTTTCCTTGTAATCCTATCTATTTATTTTACCATTTTAAAAACATTATGGTGACTAGAAATCAGGAATCTTTATCAGATTGCCAAAGGGCACTAAAATTTTTAAGAAGATCTGAAGTAAGTCCTCATCTGAAGCATTAATTTACTTATTCATTTTTCTTTTAAGTATCAGAAACTTGGGCCCTTGTGATGCAATAATCTGGATAATTTATCACCCAATGGCAGGAAATACTAGTAAACAAAACATATTACCCCTTGGGCTTCATGGTTGTTCTTGTTCCGAGAAAACACCAGGAGCATAGAATAGATGCTCTTTCCAAATGTAATATTCTACAATTTCATCAACTGAGCCAGCCACAAAGAGGGAAAAAGGCCCAAGGTAAATCAATCTAAAATGTACTAGTCGGTATAATAAATAGCTTGAAAATATCTCCTTGTTGTCTTTTTAGTCATTAATATTTTATGCAACTTGAAAGAATTCAGCAACTTATTAAAAAATTCAAACACTATTTCTTTCAGAAATTCAGTTGTAAGTAGGAGAGAGGTCAGGTAAATTCTTATAAACCTAGAATAGCTTGTTAGCATTTTCATCTCTCTTAGATTTGTGGGTTCTCTTTTTCCTAAATTACTTTCAGAAGAGTTGTTTGACAATATTTTCCTGGTTCCTTAAAAAGCTGTTTCTATATGTTACCCAGTTAATAAAAAATTAGTCAAAAATCAATGTTCTCAATGCAGGCAATTGAATTCATGGATTGAAAACTCCTGGGCATACTGGGATGATTTTACATCTTTCTAATCCAAGTGAAATTGTTTCGCATGCTTCTCCTTGTTTTGTTTAGTTTGAATTATTTTCACACTCAGTGATACCTACTTGGATCATGTTTTCTTTATTTAAATTATATATTTCTCTTTATTTTTCAGTTGCATTGCTAAAGCCTTCTCTTAAAGAAAAAAATAAATATTTCCAACAGGGGCTTAGGAAGTTTTTTTCTTTCCTCTCCAATAGTCCCAAAAAGAGGATTAAGATATCATTTTGTAACAGAATAGGAAACAACAAATGAGAAAAGACATTATTTGGATGATTGGTTTATAACCATTTTTAGTGATATGACCCTTTCTTTCCAGGAAATTCTATGCAAAGGCTCAACATATAAAATGGAGGAGGGTAGGAGGGAGGTGGACTAGTTCAGCTCTATGTGGATTATAAAGGCTGTCTATTCTCAAAGTCCTTTTACTATCTCACTTATTGACCTTTTGCTTATTCTCACTAAGCACCATATAGGTCCTTGCATCCATCAACAGAACATTCTACTACTCTACATGCTCACTACTGGTCAGCCCCAGTAGAAATGTGAGATAATAAATTAACCATTTCCATACCCTTAGGAACTACCTTAATAGCTAACCTAAACTGTAACATTTATTGACTATTTTATAGTATCCTCACAAAGATCCTATTTGATTGGTTTTGTTGTTGTTTTTTTTCTTTTTTCTAATTCTTTAGAGCAGAAACCATGTGTAGTCTTTACCTGGTCTTGGCCTTTCCTCTCGGGTCTACTATATGCTATGTCCATAGAGAGGACCACTAAATGCACTGACTTCATTACCAATGGAAAATGAAATTTTAACAATCTAGTTGGTTACTGTTTTTAGCACTATATAAAAGGTTACCCAAAAAGGAAACAAATTGTCTAAAATGTAGCTTGAATACTATTTGTGGATTTTAATTCATCATGAGGTTTATTTATCTCCCAAGGTAATAAAGGGTGAACAACATGCACTATTATTGCTATTATTTGAACAGCACTTTTAAATTCAAAACATATTCAAATTTATTACCCCATTGATTCATTACAGTAACCCTGATGCTAAGTATAAGCATCAAAATTTTTTTTTCCAAAACAAAAGCAACTCTTTAATTATGAGAACAAAATGTTGATTACCAGAGGATGAGGGGACTGTGGCTGAGTCAGGTAAAGGTGGTCAATTGAACATTGGTGGATGGAAACTAGATTTAAGTAGCTATCATAATGTGGTATATATAGGAATTGAGTTATAATGCAGGACACCTGAACCCTACATATTTTTTTTTATTTTATTTTATATATTTTTTTACATCATTTTTCATTTTTGCACAATGTATGCATTTTCATCTTAGGTTATATTCCCCACACAATTCCCACCTCCCTTGCTTTGACCCTAATCATCTCCCTCCACCTCCCATAGTGAGGAGGAATGTCAGAATTCAGGAAATTAAGGGACTCTCTCAGGTATTTAGTGGCAAAATCAATACCCTGGACTCTGTGAGATTCCAAATTTTCTACTCCTTATTGCATAAGGACGTCATCCTATCCAAATACTCTGCTATGTGTAACAAACACACTTGTTGTACAGTAAAAGCATGCATAGCTATACAAAAATATAGATTAAAAAAACAACAAAACTAATCAAAGAGGATCTTTATGAGAACACTATAAAATAGTGAATAAATATTACAGTTTAGGTTATATATTAAGGAAGTTCCTAAGAGTATGGAAATGGTTAATTATTATCTCACACTTCTACTGGGGCTGACCAGTAGTGAGCATGTAGAATAGTAAAATATTCTGTATAACTATAAGATATAGTTATAATTTAGGATTGAAAAGTTTGCATGTATTATTTTTACTGCTCTTCTTGGTTTCCAAGTAAAATTACAAATTAAAATGTGCATCTCAAACGAAAATAAACAGAAAATTATAAACTAGAGATATTCTCCAGGGAGGGGGACGGAGAGGGATCAGAACAAGGGAGGGATCTGCACAGGGGATTGTGGTGATAGTGCATGGGTGAATTATTGGTGGAAATTCTATGGGGGCTACACCTGAGAAAAGAAAGCACACATTGCTAAAAAATGAACAATGATGTAAAATATAGATAGATAGATAGATAGATAGATAGATAGATAGATAGATAGATAGATAGATAGATAGATAAAATGTGTCTCCTGATCAAAATATATCACCTTAACATACACAGCACATGTATACAGCAAGGGTTTAATAAATACTTATTCAATAAGTCAGAAGGAAAAAAAAATATTGACTGGTTTCACTTATAGGTGAAACACAGGAAAACCAAACAAAAGCCAAGGAAAAAGACAGAACTTGCAGGTAGACCACAGATTTGAGTCTTATAGCAGGGGAGCAGGAGGGAGAAGGGTCAAATCAGGGGAGGGAAGAGCACAAGGGACAGTGGTGATAGATCACAGTGATCTATGGTGGTGGGAAAACTAGGGGGACTACAACGGAAGGGAGAACAATGTTGTAAGAAAATATTTTTAAAAATACTTATTTGGGGGTCTCCCGGTGGCACAGCAGGTTGAGTGCAGCGCTGTGAAGCTGTATGCAGCCTTTGCGCGCCGGTTCAATTCCCAGCCAGTCAGGGAGATACCCACATGGTGTGGCAGACCTCTCCTGTCCCGCCCATTGCTCCCCTCAGCAGTGTATTTCACTCCTTCTGCCTGTTCTGCTCCCTGCTCTGTCTCTGGTGAATTCTCTCACCCTCCCGCACCTCTGGCCTGTACTCCCAGCTCTTGTATAAATAAATAAATCTTTTTAAAAGAATACAAATAAAAATACTTACTTGACCAACGAACACACCTGTATTGTCCAAGAAGTACGCATAGTAACTGTTTCTACCTACATTGGTTAAGAGACTAAAACAGAGAGCTGTACCAAGGCCTCCTTATGGCTATGCAACATAAGATACTCTATTTAATGTAACAGTTTCTGTCAGTTACAAGAGGCACTTTTCAGCACTTCCCTGTCTTCATCATTACTTTGCTCTATAAAACAAGTGAAACAACCTTTCTTCCTAGGAATGTTTCAAAACGGGAACAAAACGTGTAGGTAATTAAAACTGATTTGCTACACCCCCCATATCACCCTACTTCCAGGTCCATAGAGTAAAGGGTTACCAACTGCTTACTCAATCCCAAATCAATTGTACCAAATAATTTGATTTGTTATATACTTTCTATATCCCAGTGTGCACTAAACTATGAAGAAGCTTTATTTCTGATTTTTTTTCAATCACAATCTACTCTGCTACCTAGAATATGTTCATGTGGATATTCATGTAATTTACATTTGTTTAATTACTTTTGTCATCTTCAACAAAAAAAGAGTATTTGCACTGGAATCCTTCACATTTCCACTCATTTCAATCTTCTGCAAACTCTGTACATGATTATTCTTTACAAAATACAATTTACTAAATAAGTTAAATATATGGGCCATCCCCCTCCCCAAAAAATACTTCCCAAGATTAAACATAAAAAGACTTTCTTCATTTTTCCATTTCCAATACCTCCTCCTTGAATCAAGGCAAAAGTCAATGAGAGACTAAGTTGTTTTTCATTGTGTATATTTCTCCTTTCTTAACATAGCAAGTATTTCTCATATAGCAATTGACTTCCATAAATACCAAAACAGATAATTACAATCTCATTAATACAGTCTTCTCATTGGGTACACAATAAAGTCTGTGGAATTTTGAATTCCAGATAAGACTGAATGTACATGTTATTAATAAAATAATCCAAGAATAGGCATTATTAATATCATGGACATGCATACCAAGGGCACAAGGGTAGCCTGTCTAAATAAATCTGACAAGCCTGACACATTATTCCTCTACTTAAGGAGTTATTTATAACTCATTAAATAGGGAGACAGACTTGTTTCAATCAAATTTCCTAGAAATTTTACAATCTAAACTTTAGAGATAATTTTACTGACCTGTCATCTACCTTATCATTGACCAAGTGCTTGATCCACACTTACCAAATACCTTTCAGAGGACACACTGACTAAGATGAGGTCATCTCCGACTCGAACCTTTTCTCCTTCTGATCGCTGCTTTGAGGCAGGATGAATAGTCCACCAACAAGCTTCACCTGCAGAATGTTTGCAAAGTGAATCATGAATTAGTGTCTTTGTGTCCTTTGGGTAGATTCCTAGGAGTGGAATCACTGGATCATATGGACTACAATGATGTAAGAAAAAAATTTTTGATTAATAAAAAATAATTAATAAAAAAGGTGAATCAAGAAGCACCTTTAGTTTAAATTGATTTTCTCTGCCATAACTCTAAAGTAAAAAGGGGAAATGAAATAAACTTTCAAAATCAGTCTCCTTAAAATGAAATTGCCCTACTCACACAACCTTCAGAAATTTGAAAATTAATATAAATTGATCTCATAGACCGTGAAAATCAAAAGAATTAGGCCAAATTAGCACAGGGAAAGATATACTGAAATGCAGAGATTCTTCTCATAGAAATTGGTTATGCCATGTAGCGAAGTTTGGTGAGCTTTTCCTCACCACAAACTGCTTTAAAATGAATATTTACTGATGCTAAATTCACCAGGCATACTGATTTGACTTCATTCTTTATACAATCATATATACTTACATGATTCACATTGTTCTCTGTAATAAGATCTGTTTCTTGTCACTGGGTTTTCAAAAGCAGTTTTGTGAAATGACAGTCATATTATAACAGTTTTAGAAACTATATTATGCTGGTTCAAGCAGATGTATACAATTTTCATACTTAAATTTATCCTGTGTCTACTTTTATTTTCTTTTAAAGTGTTCTTGCTTTTATTAATGCAAGAGTAAAATATAAGAGAATCTTACTATAGAAAGATACATTATAAAATTAAATGGGTATGTTAAATCAAATAAGCCTCAGGTCAAGTATAATCACTCTTCATTCTACAGTTCCATTACCTAACACACAAACATAGGCACATAATTTTTTAATCTGTTCAAAATTCCTTTTAAAACCTAAACATAAGTTCTATTCAAAAATGAGATTTTTTTGTAATATCTGTCATCTAATAATTATTATTCTGTCCCTTAACACTTCTCTACTACTTTTCCATCAAACTTACATTTTACTTCTTTTTTAATTTCTCACTGCCAAATGTCAGTTCCATAAGAGCAGGTACTTTGTATGTTTTGTTCACTAGTTGTCCAGCTTGAACGAGGCACTCAGAAAAATTTATCTTGCATAATTGAGAAAATGAATCGTAAGATAATGTCTCTTAAGCATTCTTGTAGTCCATATGTTATCCTTGCCCTGAGCAGCTTTTCTTATATTAACCATAGTCTACCTTGAATGTCACTTTGCAGAATTCCTTATTTTCTTTCTCTCAATTCACATTTTACAGCTGTAGGGAGCTTTTCATTCAGTCACTCAAACATTTATTAAGTCCCCACTACTTGTCAATCATTGCTTTGATAGTTGGGGATACATCAATAAACAAGGAAAAACGTATCTGCTTTGTGAGTTTAATTCTGATCACAGCAGGTACATAACAAACAATAAACATAATAAATAATTTAGTAATTCAAAAGAGACTAGAGAGTGATGGGGAAACAGCAGTCGAAGAGCATCAGAATGTAGGAAGAGGGAGTGCCTTGCTTTGTTGTTGACTATTATATAAACATCTCAACATATGAAATCAACTTACAGATCATGCACATCTTTTACTTCTTTTGAGAGTGTACTGAAGTAAATCAATTAAAATGAGAAAACCAAACAAACTAGTAAAAATGCAAAGTCTATATTAAGTCTATATAAAATGAAATAAAAATCAGAATACTACACTGATCCTTTTGGTGTGAGGCAATCTTGGAATTCCTGGTACAAAGCAATGTATTGGTCTATTAGAAAGTTAAGTAGGTTGATAAACACAGTTTTTTTTTTACCCATTTGTTGTTTGTATATGGGAAAGTATTTTTTAAGCTTGGGGAGGGGGCATGTGGGGATAGAGCTGAAGGGACAAGTTAATAAGTGTTGGACTGTTTCACTGAGGCCTCACTGGTGGTGCAGGGGTTAGGATGCAACCTATGAAGCTGTCCCCAGCCACTGCAGCACAAGTTTGATCTCCGGCTAGGGAGGTGACCCACATGGCCCAGCAGGCCTCCCCTGACTTGTCCACTGCTCCCCTCAGCAGTGTATTTTTAACCTATCATTCGTATTTTGCACTTGCCAGTTATTACATTGCTCTGTGCCTCCTCTGAGTGGTGTATAAAAGGAACCTTCTAGATCTGCATGAATAACCACATTGATGATGAATAATCTATGGCAACATAATGGCAGGCATGAGAACTGGCGATGCAGAACAAGTAAGTTTCACAGAACATGTACGTTTCCGCCTGTTCTGTTCCCTCCTCTGTCTCTGGTGAACCCTCTCACACCCCTCACCTCTGGCCTGTACCCCAGTTCTTGTGTGCATAAATAAATAGATTTTGGGGGGAAAAGAGTTGGGCTGTTTCTGTTATTTTTCTATTTGTACATTCATTTATTTTTAAGTGTGAAAGTTCTGCATGTGCATTGTAAAAGATGAAAGAGTCAAATCTTACAGAAGTGTCTAAAGAGCAAAATCCTCATAGCACTGAGAACTGAAACACAAGTCTATGTTCTCCTACTTGTCTAAGTATCTCCTGTTCTCCAAAAGAAAGAATCAAAAATATGTAAATACATGTCTCTTTAGACAAATCGGTAGAAAGGAAAGAAACCTGTATTTCCCACCTTTTTATTTGAATATTGACGTTGAGTATGTTACATTTGCAGAATAAAAGATATTTTAAAGATAAAAGAGACACACAGTGATACTCCATACACTAATCAGTGCACTTAATACTATCAGCAGCTGTGAGATGTGTAGTATGTCTATTCTCCTACCCAAATTCAAAAGAATAACGTTTAAAGCCTGGTTTGAACCTTTAGCTAATTATGTAGGATGACTAATCAACAGAAACAATACACACTTCTTTCTACTAAAAATCTTTCTTGGGGCCTCTCCACTGGCGCAGAGGTTGAGCGCTGGGTTGCGAAGCTGCCCACAGCCTGTGCAGCGCCGGTTCGATGCCCGGCCGCCGGTCGAGGGTCCCACATGGCACGCAGACTTTTCCTGCTGCCCGTTGCTCCCCTCAGCAGTGTACTTCGTCACTCTGCCTGTTCTGCTCTCCACTCTGGCTCTGGTGAATTCTCTCACCCTCCCGCACTTCTGACTGTACCCAGTGCTTGTATAAATAAATAAATAAATCTTAAAAAAAGAAAAAAAAACCTTTCTTGGGAAGTCATTTACTCCATCTCCCAGAATATTCATCTAAAGTCTCTTCCACTGCTTCCCATCCAATTGACTGCTTCTAGTCCAATCCCCGCCATATTTTCTCAGAATACAGCTCACTGTGGGCCAAGGTGCTCACCTGTTGTGTCCTCTTGCAAGCCAACATCAAAAGCCAGTTTATCAGTTGAAGATCGGGAAGTGGACAAGCAGCACAGATACTAAAAGACACAGAATCAGCAGCTGTCACTAGACATTTATAGTCCTACTCACACTCAATTCTACACCTTGTTTGGTGTCAGCCTATCTCTGCTGGATCAGTCTTTTCCTTCACGTCTGAAAGTTTCTGTGCTAAATCCAGGTTTTTCATGTAAAGTAGGACAGTATTTATAAAGCGTTCATTAGGAGAGATGATATAAAGGAAAGCTATCTCTTTTGCCCTCATTAAAAGATTAGGGAATTGTGTTCTGCCAGTTAAAGAAGACAAGTAACTGAAGAGGTGCTTGTACATCTCTCAAGTTGTGACAGTCATAATTGTGAGCAAAAGTACAACCTTACCTGAGAGTAAGAATCTTTCTCCCAAACAGAAATTTGCAAATGATTCACTTCTATCTTCTATTTTTTGTTCTCATTTTTAAAATGTGAACTCTTAGAAATTATCCAGCACCGATTTGGGTACACAGCATGTCACCTCACTGAAATAAAGTTTATTAAGACTCTGCATGTGAAGTACTTTCCTAAGAGTAACTGAGCACTCACACCACCATCTTCTCACCCCTCTTAAGTTTTCCTAACTGCATATTTTTGGACAATAAACTTTAAGATAATTTTTCAGACTAACTCTGCTAACCCACCCCCCCTCAAAAATCTTACTAAGTTTTCTAAGAATGAGGGCACTGAGATGCCAGGCAAGGGCGCTCTCAGCAACAGGAGCTGGAGACAATTCTGGGGACTGCACAAATCCGGATTCCCAGCCAGATTCCCTGGATGATTAAGGCAAAGTTGAGAAAATTCCTTCTAAGGAACAGGGTACATTCAACTCAGTGTATGTTTATGATTATGAGGAGGAAGGAAAAACAATAATCATTCAGAGACAGATGTACTGGCATGTTCGGTGGAAGTCATGGTCATAGGGATGTAAAATCAAATTGACCTGGTGACTCCTGCCTCTCGACTGTCAAACACTCTCTTCCAAGGTTGCAGAAAAGATTCTGGAGCATCCCAAACAAGTTCCCCATCAGTGTGGAATGTGAGTCTGACCTAGGGACAGGCAGTCTAGGGTGGTCCCGGAGGCTTAATCAACTTTCCATCTAAACTGCCAAATGTCTGCCTTTAATTGAGATAAAGTAACAATTTCACAATACTTACTTTTCCAGCAAAAACATTAAGTGATTCCTACTAAAATTTTCAGTAATATTTCTCAAAAACCAATTAACATACATTCTCTAGGTATGTAACATACATTCTTATGTATATAATGTATAATATGAGCTTTCTTTCATTAATGTTCACAGCAACTATGAAGTAAACACTATAATTATTCCATAAGTTAATTAAGTTCCATAAGAGCAAGGACTTGGTCTTATATACTACTATATCCAACACCTAGAACAGAGCCTAGGATATGTTTAGGACTAAAAAACATTTATTGAATGAATGCATGAAGTTTTCAGATGCCATTACATGCTCGGTTCAGCAAGATATCCAAAGTTGTTCAGCATGCAACAAGGTGAACCTAAACTTACCATCTAAGTCCAGCTTAACTCATCTACTATATATCCTGAGTAGTTTTCTTAAAATGGACTCTTGCATTTATTACTTATGCAGTTCATGTGTTTCGACTGCTACTGAAAATGGAATTGTTTCCATAAAGTTTTAATGTACAATTACTATATGCAAAGGGATTATTACATACACTGTTGTATCGACCACTTCATTAAGGCATTTTCCTTTATTTCATAGCCTGCTACATCAGTCAGGATTTCCAGAACAATGTTAAATAAGCTATTCTTGTTTACATTTGTTTGAGCTATTTTTGCTTAGAATGACTTCAGTGTTTGACAATAGGATGTTGGCTATTGATTTGACATTGATATTTTGCTTATCCTTGAGCAAACAATCATTAAGAATGGGAAATGACTTGTTAAAGATCTTTTCAGCACTTGTTAAGATGATCACAACTTTTTCTTATTTGATCCATTTATGTGCTGTATCACAAAAGCAAAATAATATTCAAGTCATCATTCACATCACATTTATATTTTTTATATATTTCTCTTGCTGTAATTTGGAATTCCAATAGCTAAGGTCTTAATTCAGATTTTCATATAAATATTCACAATGGAAAATGACAATTCTTGTATGTTTTAGGCATTGGTATTGAACCAATGCTTAGTCTACTACTCTGGAAAAATTTACGTGTTTTATTAGTTACCTCCTTCCTAGAAGAAATAATCACCATAATAACATTCTTACAGATATTGGATGATCAAGTAGTCACAAAAATTAGGCTGATGAAGAATTTAATAACAAGAAATATTTATGCTTTAAAATATTAGGATACAAATTTGGTTATATAATAAATCCTTCAATATATAAATGAATTTTTTTAAGAATAGAAAAGATTGAAATATTTTAAAAATCACCAGCAGCTTTCTCTCATTAGTGTGATCATGAAAATATTTTTTTGTAATTTCCAAACCTTACAGAATATGTATTCCTTTAATATTTTAGTCACTTTTTTTAAAAGAATGGAATGAAACTTTTATATGCTACATATAATATATATAAGTATATAAAAATAACTCTGCCTTGGAAAGCCTGGTGGCTGATATGGATAAATGGGTGAAAGAAGAAGCTGATGAGAAAAAGAAATAAAACATTAAATTAATAAAGAAAGATGAGAATTTACTCTAGCTCTCTCAGGCAGATTTTATTTTATCTTTCGGTAATTCTCTATAAATGAACTGCTTAATTTTGTTAACTGTCTAATTTTATTCTCTAATAAATGAACAGTTTAAAACAAAAAAAATTTCTTGTTTGATTCTTATATCTTTCTCCTCCTAAGAGATATTAAAAGTGAGATATTAAAAATAGGAGTCATCTAGGGCCTCCCCTGGTGGAGCAGGCGGTTGAGCGCAGCGTTGTGAAGCTGTCCATAGCCTCTGCAGCATGGGTTCGATCCCCACCGGCCTCGGAGCAACCCACATGGTGAGCAGACCTCTCCTGTCTCACCCGCTGCTCCCCTCAGCAGTGTATTTTGCCAGTGTGCCTGTTCTGTTTCCCACTCTGTCTATGGTGAATCCTCTCACTCTCCCGCGCATCTGGCCTGTACCCTGGTTCTTGTATAAATAAATAAGTCTTTTAAAAAAAATAGGAGGCATCTAATGATAGAATTGAAGGACTCTAAAGGTTATCTAAGCTAACTCTCATCTTCTACCTGAGAACACAGAATACAAAGATATTAAACAACACATACAACCGAGACCATCAACGCCTAAAGTCTAAAATGCTGTTACTAACATTTCCTGATTATTTCTGAACAGATGAACAAGACCCGAGCAGAGATGAAATCAAACATCTACTCACCATGCCACTGTAGGAGTGGCGTAGCAATATGGCATGACCATAGAGCAGCGTCCTATGCCCACTCCCTTGAGCAGTCTGCACACACAAGAGAAAGGGGAGAAATACAAGAAACAGGTCAATTTAACTGGGTCAAAAAAATGCTCTCCTGTTCTCAAGGGAAAGTTTAATGGGAAAGAATAAATGGGAGAACTACTGAAGACAAGCAGAGTGCTGTGGAAAGTGTCTGAATTGGAAAAAGATTGTTGAGAAACCCTTTACTGTGGAACTGGCAGTTGATCTCGTTCTTGAAAAAAGAACATGATTTCAGTAAATACTAATCATAATTTGTCATTAATTATTTATAGTTTATACTATAAATAAATTACATGGCTATGTGCAACTGGGCAATAGTACTTTGGTCACCTCGTATCCCAGGAGCCTAGCAACATGCCTGGCACACAGGGAGGACTCAATAAATATTGATTCAATGAATGAGTCTTCCCAAAACACAAAATGGATCATATCATCTCCAGGCTTTATATGAAATAGAGAAATGTTCTTCAAATTTTAGTACATTTTTGTATAACCTAGAAACCGGTTAAAAACTAGGGTTGGGGGGCCTCCCCTGGTGGCCCCAGGAGGTTGAGCGCTGCACTGTGCAGCTGTCTGCAGCCTCTGCAGCACTGTTTCGGTCACGGCCAGCCAGCGAGGGTCCCACATGGCACAGCAGACCTCTCCTGTCGCGCCCACTGCTCCCCTCAGCAGTGTATTTCGTCAGTCTGCCTGTTCTGTTCCCACTCTGTCTCTAGTGAATCCTCTCACCCTCCCGTGCATCTGGCCTGTACCCCAGTTCTTGTATAAATAAATAAATCTTAAAAAAAAAAAAACAAGGGTTCCTGTGCCTATACTTAAGGCTCTGATTCAGTGAGTCTGGGATAGATACAGAGGTCATTTTCAAAATTTCCCAAGTGATGGAGTTGCTGTTGTTCCGGGGGCCACACTTTGTGTACAAGCACAGAGGACACTTAGCCTCAACCCTTTCTATCCTCCTCCCCCAAGTCACCCACACTCCAAACATGCAAACGTTTCCTGCCCTGATGAGACCAGCTGCTTCCTTGCTGGTCTGTCTCTTCTGCCATATCAGCTGTGCTCTGAAACCCAGGTTAAAGATCACCTCCTCTGTGAAGCCTCATCTGGTATCCTCAGTCCTCTCCAGTCCTGCACATGACCTTTGTCTGATTGCTACACTGTGAGCCTATTTCTGTCCTGGACCAGACTGTGCGCCCCTGAAGGACATGCAGATTAGTTCATAGCACAAGGTCAGAGCTTAGTAAGCACTCAATAAATATTTGTTGATTGAAAAACTTGATGTGGGTAGCCCAATCCAAGGTGGGTAGGGAAATACAAGTGAAGGTGTCATGGTATACAATTGCCAGATATTTAAGAAAGAGGAAGGGGCCTTGGGATTGTAATATTGGTTCACAGAAAGAAACGTTAACAGGAACTGTAAAATTACATCAGGTAAGATCATGAATGTTGTACCAAGGAGACTTTTTTTCTGTAGAAAAAGGAGGTCTTTAAGGATTTCAAAGATGAGAGCGATATACATATAGTGAATATATGTATATATATGACTGTATATAAATGTAAAGTGTATATATATATATATATATGTAAAGTACAGATTGCAGAAGAAAGTATTTTAATATCCACTGCTAGTATACCTTATTTACTAAAAATAAATCCCCTCTTTATTGTTCCATGTAACTTCTTAAAATAGTTTTATTTACATTTACACCTGAAAGACCTCAGGACCATTCTTTAAAAATATATTAAAATTATATGAAAAACTAATTTTTTAAAAAGGAATATTCCTTTCTCACATACTAAGAGGAAAAGGGAAAATCTACTTTAAAATATTATATTCTTTTTCAGAGTGAAGCCCTCTTTAGAGGATATTTTGTTTTCTATATTTATCAATAAATATTTGATTTATTGTGGCCAAGAATAATTTTACTAATTTGTCAGATTTGGATCTCTTTGTAGATAGCTAACTTTTCATTCCAGAAGTGAGTTCCAAAGCTGTAAAACCAGCTGGACTTTAATAAGATTTGACAGAGCAATGAAACAAATTTGTTTTTATATGTATAAACTGTATTATTTCTATTGAGGTAACTCTGGTTTACAATGCTGCATATTATTTAGTTTATTTTTAATGAAGGATGAGGATTTAACCAAAAAAGTGCTAAGTGCTTCTTTTACTGTAAAGCTTTGCCTATACAAAAAAAAAAAAAAAATTCAACATATACACACATAAAAGTCCACTTTGGTTAAGAGGGAGATAATTTAGTGTCTGAATTTTCTTTCAACTAAAAATTATACACAATTAGACAATTACAGATTTTACACTAGATTTCCTCACTATTTAAAACCTAATTTTTGCTGCAGATTTAGTATTAATAAACCTTTAATAAAAATATGCAAATAACCCATACTAAAGTAATTTGGTTACTTAAAAAAGCACTGTTAACACAAAGTGGATGCAATTACTATCACGTGGTCTGCAGTATTTTCCTTTAATTTTCAGTTTAAAATAATAGTACTCTAATTGGCTCTGATTCAGAAAAAATGCATAATTTCTACTTTGGGGGCCAATTAAATAATGTGTTCATTCAACAAAGAGTCATTTAAAAAAAACTGTGAATGTAGAATGTATCCAAAGGAATCTGCATTTTTTTTTCTGTTTTGGTTTTTTGTTGGTTTTTTTTCCTGGTCAATTGTGTCAATTTCCTTATTAAATTTGGCCTAGTCTTTGACAAATTTAAGTGAACAGTGTTTATGAACTTCCTCTGATGTAAGGAACTACTGGTACTTTTTGAAATGATCTCTGGGGTTATTCCTTCAAGATTCTATAACATCCTGCCACAGGTGAACTGCGGGAATCTCCACAGTAATATCAATGAGAAAAAGATACTCACTGCTGGGTGATACACCACAAGCAGTAATAATTCAGTGTTCTCCAAAAAAGGTCCATTTTTCCCACCAGCCACCCAAACCTACAGCTGTAAGCACAGTGTGTAACCATAGCAGTTTGGGAATCCAGGTAGGAGACCAACTGGAGCGAGTTAAGATAACAGAGCGACAAGCTCAAGGTTGACCAGCTTTTCACACTTTGGGAAAGATAGTATTTGTTTGTTTCAATTAACATGTGAACTGTTCCTTGAAATTTAAAATACAAGCAGAGTGAAAAGTGCTCTCAATTGTACCAATAAAAGGAGAATTAGGAAATTAAAATCTTTTGTGACAAGTAAACCTTCAGTTCATACTAATGCCATGCATACTTTAGTCCTGCTGATTTTCCAGTGAATATTACACCAAAAAACATTCAATACTTAGTGGATGTCTACTGTCTCAAAGACAAAGTACCAGAAGCCAAGGGTGTGAAGTGTAAGTTCACAGTCTGATTTTCTCTGGCTTGAAAATTAGTTTTCTGTGAAAACTCTAATTAATCATTAATTTATTAACTATGTACTGAATTCCATGTGATTTCCTTCAAAATATTTACACACTAACAGCAAAGCAAATGGAAGTTCAAGAACTAATTCTTTGTATATTTCTGAATATCTTCAACTAGATGATGGATTATAAAGTCCTTTTAGTAAAAGTAAACTGGAAGTTAGATGTCCTTGAGGTAATTTACAAGTGAGTTATGTTCTCTATCTGTCCTGAAAATGCAACTGTCAGTCTATTGCACCCCAATCCCCCCATGATTTGTTGAGTCTGTGGTATAGTTAGTAAGCTCTCACTAGACTTTCAAGACCCCTCTGCAGAACCAGGATCCCGGTGTCAGCTTCTGCTAGGCTACCGTGGTCTGCAGACAATGGGGATTCCTCTGCAGACATTAAGGGCTGTTATTCTCCTAGGAAAGACCAAACAATAATAGCTGCCATCTCCAACCTACTCCCACTAACTATTCCTGGTGTTAGAAAGCTAAAAATGATTGATAAAAGGCAAAATCTGGCTTAATGAAAATATGATTTTAAAAGGTTTTTCTGTGTGTGGGTTTGGTTGTATTAGATGACGAACAGGGTTAAAATTGAAAATCAAACTGAGAGAAGGAAAGTCCAGAATACATCCAAACAACATCTAAACAACATAGCTGTATGTACATATGTACACACATGGCTGTATGTTGTAAACAACGCTCATCTCACTTTCCACAAATTAATAGTAACACTTTTAGCATTATTAGGCATTCCTTTATGCTTCGACCTTTCCAGGATCTTACCGAAATGGCTCAATTTGGAGGTCTATCTATCTATATTGCATGCAAAAGCTTTATCAGAAGTGTTTATACATTTATATTTATTTAGAATAATATGCAGTCATAGGGCATGATTTATTCATCTGTAACCCTTCTTTGTTGGGAGGAGAACCAATGGTTTCGCTATACTTCAGATATTACTGTCACAAAATTTCAATTTACCAGCAGAAAAGTGTAATATGTAAAAAACAGAAAGTAACAACTAAGACTGACTAAAAAAATTTATACACACATAAAACGTATTGGTTCTGTGTTTCTATTGCTCTCTGATCTGGGTTTTTTTGTTTTTGTTTTTTGGCTATTTGTTTTTTTAATATGTTTATAATCTATACTTGCTTATGAATCTAACTCTAGTATTATTGCTGTTTAAAACCATTTAATTTACTAACTATATAAGATCTAAATATCTTAAGCTCTTCCAATTTCCTAACATTCTTTCTGCATGTTAATCAATGTAGGATATTTCACTTAATTCCAGACTTGTCTAATGCAAGATTTTTTTAAATAAATCAGACTTCATAGGAGAATTTTTCTATATATTTTGACTGTCATACATTATATAGCATTTTACAAATATAACCATAAGCTCCTAGAAGGTGTTTATAACTATAATTAATAAACTGTCAAAATTTTAAATAATAGACAACAAAAAGAAAGTGGCATTAGAAGTCCTTTCAGAGCATTCAAATAGTTAGAAATGTATAACTATGGCTTCAAATAAGAGTAATATTGGGAAATTTGTTGTTTTAGGGAGAAGAACAAATTTATCTCTATGCATAAACTTTTAAATTATCTGCAAATGATTCAAAATGCAAATGTAACAGCACAAGATTGACAGGAGTGGCAGAGAGTTGCTTTCTTCTCCTGGAACCTGAGTTTTGATCAATCTGAGGGTCACTTACAGCAGGAATTTTCCAACAGCCCTGCTATCTTTAATTAAAAGCACCACACAACTCGTTCACAGGATGTTTATAATAATTAACATGGATTCTATCTTCAATGCAAAAAAAAATGTGCTTGACAAAGCCACTTGAATATTGCCAAGATAGCCATTTGGCTGGGTGGCTTATTTGTGATGCTATTAACCAAAAGTCTCCTGAGGGAACAGATCAGGCTTATGACAGTTCTAACTTATCATTTAGGGCCACAAAGCAAAAATGGACTCCTGTAACAAGGAAGCACTTGTCTGATTCTAAGAGGTTAAATAATACTTAATAATGCATAAAACCCCAAACAAATCAACATTGAAAGATGAACGTGTAATAAAATTCATCATCCTTCTCCTTTCAAGCAGTTTAATTTACTATGATTTAATGCATATGACCTCCACTTAGTCAAATTCTAACCTTTCAGATCATCCAATGCAGGTATGAAAATAAGGCTTCTGGTATTGCAGTTAAAAGAAATTAGGTTAGTATACCATATGGTTTAAACTAATTCTACATCATCTTTTTATTTGCATTGATTTTTATATAAATCTGCTTTCATAAAAAGGCTTAAGTTATAAATTCCATTTATTTGTCTCCAGTGGGAAATAGAAATGGCAATGAATAAATATGTGGAATGGGATTAGATAACAAAATGCAGATTTAGCAAGAAAAACTGAAGTTTCTTACATCAGATTTCATTAATTATTTCTTAGGGAGGGGCAGAAAAGGACATACTCATGTTTTGCTGCTATTTATAACATGACACCTATGGTAAGTAAATAAAATTGAAATAATGAATGTCCACTGATTCAAAATTATATGTATATCTAAATAACCTACATATTTCCATCAATGCCATAATGATAAATTTTGTTCTCTTTTAAAACCTCTCCATTTTTCTAATTTGGTAGAAAAATTGAAAAGGGGTTAATTATTTTCATTTCTCTTGAAGTAGTTCAATAGAAACTTTTTGGTGCCTCTCCTAATTTTCCAATATAAATTCCCTGCTATATTCAGGCAATTTTTCTTATACACAAAACATCCAATATAATCCCCACAGTGAAAATTCTAAATAGAGAAGCATTTTAAATTTGTTTTGATGAGAGAAATTCCTAATATTAGCTCAAGAAAATTGAATGTTGCAATATGACCCAGACAGAACTAAGCATGTGATTTACTTATTTCAACATAAAAGTCACTAAATCTGATATAATATTTTCAAACTTCAAAATGTGGAGAAAACTGTCATGAATTCAAAAACTGAATAAACATATATATCCAAACACAAAATATACAAGTATTGCACAGAACAGAAATTATCCAATGTCTTACCTTCATCATGAATTTCTGTAGGGGCAAGAGAAAAAAAGAGAAGGTATTCAATACAAATTACTTCAGAAACTTATTTTAAAATATCTCTTATTTATTGTGACTCCATTGTCCTAAATGGAGTAATTCAACAATAAACAAAACCAAAAACCACATTCACTGTGTTGTCACAACAAAACTTAGTATCAACTACATGCTAGAGAAAAGCTGTAGCAAGCAAAACTCTTGAAAATATTTTCACATTAGTTATTTCTTTTTCTGTGAAAACATGCCATTCTACGTTAATGCGTGATTTAACTAAGCACCAAAAATAAACCAAAGATAAAAATCTTAAAATTCTCTCTGCAAATGCTTTAAACTTCTTACATTTCATTTTTTGCACAAAAATGAGTGATATAAAGAGGAAGGCAACAAATTTTCAAAGAAATAGTGGATTAGAAAGAGGTAATGTAGATCATAAACTAATAGACTACCATGAGCTGCTCCTATTTCATGCAAAATGGCAAACGCAATTCCCTATACACTACATATCATGAGATGTGAATTTCAAAGAAAAATCACAAAACGTTTCTCTTTTCTCTGAAAATGATAGTCTTTTCTCATGATTTGTTATAACTCTTTTATTCTCCAAAAAAAAACATAGTATAAACATGTATTCCTTCATTTTCTTTAGACCCATAAAGTTTCTTTGACTTCATACTCCTAGGAGAGATACACAGATGAAAAAGAGCTAAGAAGGAAAAATGCCATTATATTTCCAAACTTAGGGTGACACTGAGTCGTCAGGAGCATGTAAGTCCCACAGAGAAAATACATATATATTCAAAATAATGTTTAAAAATTCAGAAAGGGAAAGTCTTCTAACATAGAAAGACATTTGTAAATTTCGCCATTGTTTCCTGAAAACATATACACATGGCAATATGTATATTACTAAATGGCAATTCCACTGTGACTATTTTCAGTTTCAATATTAAAAATTTCAGGAAAAATTGTCAAGAACCATTTCATTCTCAGCTTGGAAAATACAAAATGCTTAGTTACATTTTCTACAACCAATATCATGTTAGTGATAAGAGGAAGAATTTTCCATGTTGATACTAACTAATCACATGTCTACATTTCATCATTAGTATTATAAATTTCATTAAAGGAATTAGGAAAAATCATTTTTTAAGCCTAATTAGAAAAAACCCAAAATTTTGCTATAGAACATGAGACCTTTTTAAATTGATCTAGTTTTAGTGATTTTTCTTTCAGAAATGTTTTCAGCTTGATAGCCACAGTTATCTAGATCAAACTACTTAAGAATTGAAGTTCACAGCAAAAGAGTAGCCAGTGGAGTTAATGAGGTCTGCTATACATAATTTCTAAGTTTTGTTGATTGTACAAAGGGCAAATCACAGAACAGGACGATTTGTATAGGGTAAAACAGAATGAATGCTGCAAATTAGCAAAGGCTAATATATCCTTCTGGAGGACGAGAAAGAATAGCATTTATAATAGACATATTAGTTTCAAAAGGTAATTAAGAACATGAAAGATTATTTGTGGCATTAAAGACAACTTTTGCACAAATCAGTTACGGGTCAATTTGGCTTAAGGGATAGATATTAACAAAATTCAAATTTTATGAGATATTCAAATAGATCAGTCACAGCAAGGGAGAAAGAAAAAGAATACTTTGTTTTAATATTAATATAAACACTGCTTAAGTATGACTAAAAGTAACAGTGAATGAATAATAACAAAAAAAAACCTTAAAAGTTGATAAGCTAGAGAAGAGAAAAAGCAACTCAAGTTTAAAGATAAATGTTGAAGAAAATAATCTCAATGAAGCAATAAAAATATTATTTTATGCTCCAATAAGCTTAGTAAATGAATTAACTAGATTTATTTCACACACTAACACTTTACTAACATTTTATTACAGGTACAGAAATGGATAATTAAAAAGACAAGTATAATCCAGCTCCTAGAATGGATTCTGTCTCAGAAGAAACTTTTGGATGATGACCAGCTTACTCAGAAATGCGATGGGGACATTTTAATTCTTTGAGATAAAACTGCAAATGGCAGTACCTTAGTGTCCCAAGTTTAATTATTTCAAAATTGACAGGTCAGATAAAATTTGAAATGCAAATAAAAGTTGGGGCATAACCCTTAGTTATACCACATAATAGGAAAAACAGGAAGAAATATAGCAATCTGATTTTTTAACTCAAATAGAGATGGCTGTGTGAGTCTAAGAGAAACAAAACTAGCAGCAATCCTTGGTTTATAAGCATATATCACTTGATCTGTAATAGTTTTGAAAGACCTAAGGGATCT
Source organism: Talpa occidentalis (assembly GCF_014898055.3). Classification (NCBI taxonomy): domain Eukaryota; kingdom Metazoa; phylum Chordata; class Mammalia; order Eulipotyphla; family Talpidae; genus Talpa; species Talpa occidentalis. The sequence goes on from NW_023601433.1 coordinate 31,295,443, forward strand.
TCTTAGCATATGCAAATGACTAAAAGAAGAAAAACAAATCAAGCAGCAATACTTTATTCTGAAAATTGTAATCAAATAATGGACATCAAGTGAATGCATAATTATATTCAATCTGTTATTGGTACAAAGAAAGAAACAGTAATTCAGGGATATTAAAAAGCTCCTCTACCACAATTATGTCTTTCAGTTCAACCTTGAATTTTTTTGAACTGTTATTTCAGTTTCATAAAATGAAAACTGGTTAAAAATTCAGTACTTCTATATATGGAATTTTTTTAGAAGTTTCAAAAAACTACTGAAATGCCTTCTCAAAAATTACATAGATAAGAAATTAGCAAGAAAGCAACAAAATAAACATTTGAGGGCTTCTCAATAAAAGGATTTATCCAATAAGACAATCTGAGAGATTAGGTTAAAATTTTGATTCAGAAGTGCTTCTAAATGATTTTATTAAGGGAATGAAAGGTCTTATTCTACATATAAAATATCCATCAGATTTATGTCTTTTTTGTCATTTTTTCTCTTCATGTATCGATATGCTAAAATTCTCCATAATCCTCTCCACTGAGACTAAGGATATATCTGCTAAATTTTATTCTGCTGAGAAACGATGATTTCACCACCCAAAACTTGGATGTGTTGACCATTTTAAATTAATGGTGCCCCCATTAATTCTTAATTAATTCCAGAAGAAATTATTAACAATTCCAAACTCAAAACATATAGCAACATATACTATCTAATAGTGTATGGGACAAATATGTCTAAAGAACCTCAACTATTTCTCTTAGGATGACAATATCCTATAAAAATGCTTTATTTTTCTAGGGAACCATGGTGATTGACAGATAGGCTGTTTATAGGTCCAGAAACCCTTTAAAAGTGCCCAGTTTAGCCTATGAAAGAGCAACTATAGAATGATACAGAGGGTGGCAATGTCAGAGCATCACTCATGGCCATCTATTCACAGGTGCATCCTGGCTTTTTGATGAAGAATTCACTCTATTAGGGGAGCATATTGGTAGCAGGTGTTGTCTTTTCAACCTATTACAACTCCTGCACTGACATTATTTAAATGCACTGTCTTTTCTTTTGTGTGTAATGGATTCGTCATAAATATGAATATGATTATCTAGTTCTTCTTTAGAAGGGTAAAGGAAAATTAGTAATCCTGATAAGCTACATTTTATCTTTGTGTTACAAAGCATGAATGCTTACAGTTAAGCAGAAGAACTACTAAAGTTTTCTTCTTTTCCCATCTTGTATCAGAATTTCTCTAAATGAAAAAAAATAAATTGATCTTTACAGAGAGGATAGATGAATTACTGTGACCTCAAGACATATAATCTGCCCTACACTTAGATCACCACTTACTTATAAAGAAAAGTTATCTCTATCAGGATATCTAAGATTCTATTTTTTTTCAAACCACTTAAACATAAATGAAACTTGGTAACATGAAAGCATTTCACAGACGTTTACGAAATAGTTGCATGTGAAAATGTATTTTTTTAAAGCTACTATATATATTTTGGTTTTAAAATGACAGTAGTATCAATGTATTTTTTAAAAAGTAAGTATAGGTACAAGATATCATTCTGTCTATAGATAATGCTTCATATACAAAAATACTGCAAACTTTTCCTTCCTTTATCATTCCCAGCCCTGGTTACAACCTGCAATCCCAGGGCTCCATGTTAGAAACAAATGCTAAAGGGGTGCTGAAAGGCTGGGAGTAGAGTAAGTAGAAATTAAGAGTTATTCACTTTTTAATTCAGGACTCACAAATATGATTTGTTTGTAGATCAGCATTTGATTACTCACTGGGGTCATGTTATGATTTAACACAAATACTCAGACACCAGCAAACAGGAGGGAAGAACAGAAAGCAAGAGAAATGCACTAAGATTGACTGATCTTTGATGAAATTACCCAGAATTAGGCTATCAGAAAATTTATAAAGAAGTCATCTTAATTTCCATGTATATTTAAGATATGTAAGGTTCCTAAAGGTCTAAATGCACTGTAGACAAGGAGGTATAATGGGGTACAAAGTAGGACATCTGTCTCAGAACACAGACAACAAATACGACCATATTCTAAGTCATACTGTTATCTCACCTCAGCAGTGTCACCTAAGGTTGTGCAGGAAATCCACTTGCTGACCTAAGCTGACCCCCAGCTCCAGTCTTTCAGAAAATATGAGCAAGCAAATAGGTGGTTTCTTACAAGCAAAGAGGTGCTTTCTTACAAAGAGGTGTTGGTTGGATTGGAGTATGATCCCTGCCCCCAGCTGGAGCCTAGTAAGGGGGTGCTCCAAGAACACCTGGGTCCCCAGGAGTTGGAGGGGAGGGCAATATTTGATTCTGCCTGGGGATGGAGAGAAGGCAACTGGCTGTTGGACTGTGACAGCAAAATACAGGACAGCAACTGGGAAATGATTGCATTGCCAACAGTCAATCCAACAGGCAGCTTGAGACTATCTTTAAAGCTGCCAAGAGACCTAGGGATGAGGAATAAATGCCCCCTGACCAGCTAGAGGACATGCACTGGGCTGAGCAAAAGAATCACAGGTCAGAGAGTCCTGGGGAGGGGTGCTCCCCTAAAAAAGCCTCCCTAGTACCTAAGAGAAAGTCAGCTTTAAACACCTGACAAGCCTGATGAAGGACAGACAGCACATAAGAATTTCCTGCAACTTTCCTCTTTGTCCCTTTTCCCTTGCACCCTGAGGGGGTAGGAAGTTCCAGACACTTAGCAGGGGCCACTAGGGACAAGCAGCTCCCCACACCCTTCACTCCAGGCTTCCTGCCTGGAGAGGCCTGAGCTAGCAGAGAAAAGTCAACTTGAATTAAATTCAGTTATCTTATTACACATTTAATTACCAAAAAGAGACTGGCGTGACTTGAAATGACTTGTATGTTTCACTGTCTGAATATAAGAAAGGTCATGGGGTTTGATTTAGTTTAACGCAAGTGAAATAAAACGAGCCCCACCACGCAGTAGGTGGGCTTGGGCTTAAGCTGTTTTCTGTTACCCTTCAAGGAACCATTACAATGCAATTTCAAACTTACTGATGCATAAGATTTTAATTATCTGAATCTTCAAGAAAGTGTAAGTTCAAATCTAAAATTTATTGGGACACATACACAGAATGATTATAAGCTTTCTAAAACATACAGTGGGATATTATCATTATATGATATCCAAGTGAACATGTATTTTAGCATCAATATTTTTTCATTAATATGATAATAATATTTTAGAATAAGAAAGGGTCAGTCCAAATTCTAATCCTATAAACAAGGAGATTATGGCCACACATGGCCTCCATAAAATTATAAAACTAGTCGCTTGAGTGTTAAACTGTATGATTTTCAGCTCAATGACGTTCCATCACTTTCTCAGAACTAGAAAGCAATCTCTGCTGTAAAGATTTACAAATACATGTCATAAGAATAAATTTTGAGGGCCTCCCCTGGTGGCGCAGCGGTTGAACGCTGGGCTGCGAGGCTGCCCGCAGCCTCTGCAGCGCCGGTTCATTCCCCAGCCACCGGCGAGGGTCCCACCAAAAAAAAAAAAAAAAAAAAAAGAATAAATTTTGATATGAGACATTATTATGAAAATAAGAGAGAAAAAAACACATTGGGAAGCAGATCAAAAATAACCAAGTGCACAGAGAAACAAAGAAAAATACTTGCATACAATGGTAAAAGGGTGGTTTTATTTATTCACATATTCTCTCTGTTTCCAAAAGAATTGAAAGCAGCTTGAGTGGCTGGCGTGCAGCCACTCAGTACAGATCTGGGTATGGCAGAGAAATGCTAGAATGAAAGTGAAGGGGTGCAAAGATGAGAAGAGACAGAGGACCTTGTGTAAGGGAGGCAGATGTGGGGGAAGGATAGTAGACATAAAGGAAGGTCACAGAAATATTCTTAAAAAGAAATCCCAAGACAAGAATTTTGTGAAGTTTGGGTCAGAATTTTAACTATAGGCACAACAATAGTAAAAATTTTTAAATGAAACATTTTGAAAAATCAGCAATAGTTCAATTATAAAGAAATAGAAGATGAATTTATTGTTGCTGGAAACCTAATATGGAAGTTGTGTTTCTCAGAAATCAGTGTATGGATGTCACTCATGATGGAAATGGTTGATTTAGAAAACAAAACTTTCCTTGGATACAAAGGGCTGAAGGAAGTGAAAGGGGCAAAAAGAAAATCACAAAATGTCAGGTGGACATCCAGTTGTTTGGGAAACACAAATGAAATACTATGAAAATGAGAGAAAAAGTCTCAAAAGATGGCATCCAGAGAATTGGTTCACAGAATCAGGAAAAATAAGATAAAATGAAGAAAATAAGTAATCCAATCTGAAAAATTCATATTTAGTCACAGAGCAAATAAAAACAAAACAATTCAACAGTTAAAAAAAGAACCTTCACTGTTTTGCATACTTGAGAAAAAAAGTGGATGGGAGGCATCAGTGTTAGTGAGTCTAATTTCCAATCAGAATTATGGGGAAATTCAGTTTTGAAAGGTGTTTTTCTCTCTCTCAGATGCAGAAACTGAGATCAAAATATTAATGTCACTTGGCCACATTACACAATCTGTCCCAATGCTGTGCCCCACACCCAGTTTCCAGGATCCTGAAACAGCATCTTGTTCCACTTGAATTGTCATCCACCTTCACTTCTCAAGTTTGTAAGCTTGTAAAAATAGATAGATAATACATAAAAAAAATATATAAGGGCTAAGCCATGAAATTTTAAAATTAAGCACTGAAGATTTATTTGGTAAAAGACATACAATATCAAAAATCTTTCTGTTGACCAGAAGCATGTCCTAATCACAAAGTCAATTACTTAAAACTATATGGTCTAGAGAAGAAGAGTATTTTAATATGTCTCATTACAGATGAAGCAAAACCAAAACTTTATAAAGTTCTAACCAGAGATTGGGAAAATATTTATTCACTACAACACAGCAGTTATTTTGAATACTAATAGTACAAGCCACACTAGGAAGCAAAACAAAAAGATTAGAGGCAACAGCAAACATGCACTCATTTAGATCACAATTTCTTTGTAAATACATGGAAACACATACCCATTTTTCCACATCAACTTGCTGTGGAAAGAAAAAGCCAAAATAAATAACAAGCAAACAAGTAAGTACCTAGCAATGTTTCAATTACTGTCATTTGAATAAATTGAAATGTGGTCCTGTACCAATATCTACTTCCAATTTTAAATGATAAACAGTATTCATACTTTTAATTAATAACATTTAATCTCATCAAATAAACAAAATATTATTTAATAATCAGAACTTCAAAAGGCATTAGGCTGGAAAAGCACCAGGTACACAAAACAATAGTAATATAATATATATTTAAAAGCAAATGTGAACATTTCCCTAATTCTCCAACCTAATAGGCCTCCTAATTTAGAAAATACTGCTGTGCTCCCTCTAACTATAAAAATCTTAATAATAGAAAGGTTAATTTAGAAACACAGCATCTAAGTATAAAATTCTCATGAAATAAAAGTAGTAATTCTCTTATGCCAATCTTTCTAACATTAAACAACATTTTACAATAGGCGTGCCTTGCCAAATTATTGATAGTATATCATAATAAAATTATTTTTAAAATTGTATTTATTAGTGAAAATGTGGTCCTGTAACAATATCTATTTGCAATTTTAAATGATAAGAAACAGTATTCATACTTTTAATTAATAGCATTTAATCTCACCAAACAAACAAAATTAGTCTAATAATCATTATGTGCCTCTTTAGTAAGGTATATAATTTATATTATATTAAATATAATAATATCAAAGTGTAAAAAAGAACAAATTAAAGAAAATATGTCAACAGATATTATATGTTATGTCCTAGGATTCCTAGCAATTTGATCAGAAGAAAGAAAAATTCAACATGGGGGGATATACTCCATCTCAAAGTAATTTCCCATAAAACACCACCTTTCCATAACATATATGATTACTGTCCTCTGAGGACTAAGGTTTGATTCAGATTCTTCATGCATTTAAAATTTATTTGTAACTTTTTTCCTTAGAAAATCCATTAATCAGGCAATAAACTAATGCTACTTAGGTAGAAAGTGGGGGCCATAGCTGAGTATCTCCATCCTGTAGTAAGCAAGTTCCTAGAAGGAAACATGCACAAAATGCATACAACGCATATTTTTTAAAATGTCATAGTGATGTAAAAACATCAACCCAATTGTACAGGTGAAATTGTTTTCAAAACCCCAATAAAAATCAATAGGTTACTAAAAGCACTTGTAATATATGACAATATATTTCTTAGTAATATATTTTGTTAGTGATAATATATTTAGTCCTCAGAAATAGCTGTTCTAAGCTTACCCCCAACTTTTGATTTTCAAAAATACACAATATTCTTTATTTAATAAAGAATACTTTATTGAATGTAGAGACTGAGCTTTGCTATAAACTCTTAAGATATTTAGCTGTTGTATAAAGTTCAAGTCCTCATTTTAAAAATTATCCCATTAGAGTGATGAATCTATTTCTCTAGATCAGGGCAAAGAGGAGCAATTAAGTCATGTTCAATATAATGTAGTTATCATGCACATTTCTACCTCCAAAAGAACAAATTATTGTATATATTCTTTTCTAGGAAAAATAAATCAAGAAAATATGAAATGATTTCCTTTTCTCAAATATATCAGTAAAACAGGAGATACTTTAGTTTGAGTGATTTCAATGATTAGCAAAAACATATTATTTCATCATTATTTTCACTTTCATATGTTCAACATTCAGACACATACACACATACAAACACACACACACCACTGCAAAGAGAATGTTGTGGGATTTTTCTAGAAGAAAGATAACTTGAACTACTATTAGTGATAGAAGCTTTTTTATGATCTATATTGCAAAAGAGAAATTGTTTTTTATGTCGCAAGAATTAGTAACAATAATATAACAGAATCAATACCAAATACCCAAGAAAGGCTTACCAGCAGCATGTGCTAGGGTGAATTATCAGATAAACACATAAGACAAGACAAATGGTCCACATAATTAAAAGACTGACTAAAGAGCAATAAAGTTGCAATTATGCATAAGCCAAGCAGAGCGATTTCATGACACATCTCTTGTTAATATTAACAAGAATAATTTAATTAAATGCCTGCAAACAGTGAAGAGGAGAATGATTTAAATGGAGCTAATCAAGGAAGAGAAATAAAAATTTCACAACAAACGACCAATTTTAGGGTTTAAACAATGACCAAATCCACAAAGCATATAAATAAGTGAACACTTATTCCAGTAACATATTATCCAAGTATGTGGGATTTTTAAAAAATATATTGATTTCAATAGAGAAAATAAATATTTTAACACCTGTGGGAAATTGTTGAACATTTTGTCATTTTAAAACTAAAAATAGGCAGGCTCTTTTTTGTTCTAAAAAATAAAAGCAAAACTTCCATTAAGGAAAACAGAGTAGTCATTGAAATATCAACTTGATTTAACAGAGAGAACATAGGTTGAGAATACAAGTGTAATTAATTCTACAGTACATTAAATCATGATATGAAAAGCGGAACAATCATATTGCATCTCTTTTTGTGTACTCATATTTTAATTTAAAAATCTAGGGCATATAAATTTACAACTTCATAACATTGAAGAGAAAAAATTTATTTGCTTGTTCGAATTGCTTAACTTTGCTTTACTATTTAAGGTGAAGAGTTTTATTACCAAATCTACTGGGCACATATTAAGCAGTTACTATGTGCCAGATTGTATGCTAAATAGTTTATTGTCTTACTGTCTGCATTCATGAATGAGGAAACAAATGACAAATAAAAACAAAATGTGACACAGCTACTAAATGATTGTGCTTAACCTTGAAATTGGGTCTCTAACTTTCCAAGTCCCACCGTTAAGTCACTTCTATCTATATACACCAAACCTAAGGTACATCCTTTTTCTTATTTCAAAAGTTTTGTCTACATGTTATTTGGAATTGCTCAACAGTCTATTTCTTATGGTAAGTGGCACCTAATACAGAGATTAGCATCAAGATAAGAGAATGTGAACTGTACCTAAAGATTCTTACGTGGTATATACACACAATGGAATATTATTCAGCAATCAAAAAAGATAAACTCATGCCATTCACAGCGATGTGGATGGAGCTAGAAGGAATTATGCTCAGTGAAATAAGCCAGAAGGAAAAAGAAAAATATTGGATGGTTTCACTTATAACAGGAATATAGGGGAACCAAATAAGACATCAGTGTAAAAAATAATAATAATTATAGTATAAAACACGACAAAGCAAAAACAGACAATTATAAACCAGAGACACACTGCAGGGGAAGAGGAAGAAGAGGGGTCAGAGGGAGGGAGGGAGTGAGGAGCACAGGGGACTATGGTGATGGTGCACGGGTGCCTTGGGGAAGGAAATTCTATGGGGACTCAATCTGAGGGGGTGGGGGAAGCAAATATTGTCTAAAAAATGTAAAAAATGATAAATGTTAAAAAAATCAAATCAAACCAAAAATATTCAGTTTCAGCTGTTCAAACAGCATATCCATCTTTTTTTTTGCACAGATACATTTCTAAATAATTACCTCACAACAATAAAACACCAATAAATACAAAGTCTTTACTATTGAGCCATATCAATATAAAGTCTTTAATATTGGGCCATATGATAAAAATATGAAAATTAATATATTTAAAATATGTCTACCATCCACTAATCCACTGCTAATTTTTCAATAATAAATTAGAGAGAAGTAAAATACAAATGACTACCCCAGAAACAATTCTCCATTTCACATGTTATTAATGTTATTGAGGGGAACTTGAAAATTTGCATACTGTGTTCCAGGATTCAAAAAACAACTTTATCATTTGGAAGTACCATATTTTGTTTTGTTTTGTTTTTTACTGAAGCAACATAGGTTTATAATGCTGTGTGTTATTTAAAGATATAATATCACACCCACCACCAAGACACCATATTTTTAATGACTATAACAGATTCAGAAAAATACGTAAATTATGAGTATATAAAATGAGGATATATGAGTATATAGCTAGGTAAAACATTACTAAGTAAACAAACCCATGTAACCAGCACTCAGATCTAAAATTAGGACAGTTTCTTGAGACCAGGAGGGCTGCTCTTTTGCCCTTCACAAAGGTAATCAAAAGTCTCTCACTATTAATTAGTTTTATTTTTTATTTTGACTATATTTCTCTTTTTATTTAGCTTCTATAGATGACAATAGGTTTGTAAGATTAATCATGTCATCACATGTACTAGAAGTTAGTTTATTTTCCTTATTTGTAATATTTCACTGTATGAAAGTATCACAGTTTATCCATAACAATTAAGTATTTCCGTTGTTTTCCTGTTCAGGGGGGCATTATAAATAATTCTGTCGTCAACATCCTTGTACATATGTTTTGATGCACTGACGAATATATTTCTATGAGGTATATACCAGGAGTGGAATTCTTCAGTCATGGATTTATAAATACTTAACTATAGCAGTTTTTGCCAAAGAATTTTCCAAAGTGTGATTTTAATTTATTTGATCATCATCACTTGCTTCACATGTTCACCAGTACTTGGTATTAATAATCTTTATTTTAGCTTTTCTAGTAGGCGTGTAGTTGTAGGTTGTCAGTTTTAATCTGCATTTCTACGATGCCTACTGGAATAAAACACTTTTTCATATGTTTTTGGATATCTGCATATCCACTCTAGTGAAATAGTTGTTCAAGTCATTTACCCATTTTTTTAAATTTGGTTCTTTATTGTTTTCTACTGATGAGTCAAAATTGTTCATATTAAAAAATATTCTACTCCCAGTCTCTTAAAGGTTAACTCTGTTGACAATGTGATTAAGACTACCATAATTATACAATTTATCAATTTTCTTTGATGGCTGGTGTTTTTTGTCACAAATAGCTACTCCTAGAATACTTCCTAGAAAATCTACTATTTTACCTTTCATCTGAGAACTACAATCTATTTACTAGTTATTTTTTGGTGTCTGGTAGCAGAGAGGGAATCAAGATTCATTTTCCCCTCATATAACTATCAATTGCACTGGCACCACTGATAACAATTTCCCCATAGCACTGCATTACCATCTACACCAAATCAAATAACTTATATGTGGATTTACTTGTGAACTCTATCCTTTTATTGGCCTTTTGTTTGGATTTTTAAATTCTATTTTGGCCTGTTTGGTTTTTTTTGAAAACTCTGTGCTAGTATCTTACTATCAAAATCATTGTGACAGCAAAATAAATTTGATATCTGGTAATTAAAGTTTCCAAATTTGTTCTTTTTTTCAATATTAAATTTAATAATACTGCTCTTCATTTCCTACAGTGTTTAAAGCAGACTTAATTTTTTTTTTTTTTTACAGACAAAAGGAAAACTTGCTGAGGTTTTGACTGAGAGTACACAATGTATAGTTTAATTTGGAGAGAACAGCCTCCTTTATGGTATTCAGCATTCTAACATGTGAATCTGTATACTTCTCTTTTTATCAGGTCAACTGTATTTCAAACTGTTTTTCACTTTTCTCTATGTCTTTTATTTTTTTTTAAAGATTTATTTATTTATTTATTTATTTATACAAGCACTGGGTACAGTCAGAAGTGCGGGAGGGTGAGAGAATTCACCAGAGCCAGAGCAGGGAGCAGAACAGACAGACTGACGAAATACAGTGCTGAGGGGAGCAGCAGGAGGCAGGAGAGGTCTGTGCGCCATGTGGGACCCTTACCCGGTGTCCAGGAATCAAACCGGCGCTGCAGAGGCTGCGGGCAGCTTTGCAACCCAGCGCTTAACCGCTGCACCACTGGGGAGGCACTCCTTTATTTTATTTTTTAATGTTACCTCTTCTGTAATTTTTATAGAGGTAACTGTTTTACAGTACTGTATATGATTTATGGAAATAGGTTCAATTTTCTAAGTAAAAATTTACATATCCTCCATAAGAATTATTCCAAAGTATTTGCTATTTTATTACACTAATAAAAAATGAACTTGTTTAGATTCATTTTTATTTTTTAATTGTTTTTTTTGGTAATATATAAAACTGCAAGTGAAAGGATAAATATATTGAGCAGCAATCTTCTTAAAATCCACTTTTTAATTTTAGTAGTGCACACTTTCATCGTATTTATTGAACACTACTTAAAAAGTTTAACATTTTGTTGGTTTTTCATTTTATATGTAGCTTCTATTGGATTAGAGATGTTTTATTAGTTACTAAATTTACTAGTTTTATAATGAATGATTTATTTGCCTACTTATACTAATAATTACTGTGAGAGATGTGGCCTTATATACTGATGATTGGTCAATTTCTCCTTATACTTTTGTTAATTTTTATCTTTATATATTTGAGAGCTATAAATCAGATTCACATAATTCAAAATTATTATATTTTTTGTAAACTGGCCTTTTCATCATAACAAATTTTCTGTTTCTACAATACTTCTTGTCTTAATTCCTTTCCTGTATTAATATAGTTACACCAGATTTCTCATGTTCATATATACAATTTGTCCTATTGCTTTTACCTTTTCTGTAACATGTCTCTGGTAAGTATCACATAATCAATGCTGTTGGGCAAATTACATAATCTAAGAATTTAAATTGGACTATTTATTCTATTTACATTTAAGTATGAATTTGCATTTACCATATTATAATTTGTTTTCTATTTGCCACATATCTTCTTTCCTATAGATTTACTGAAATATAATTTATCTACCATAAGGTTCACATTTCAGGGTACATAGTTCAATGTTTTATACTACATTTACAGAGTTGTGCTTCATCATAACCTAATTTTCAAACAAATTTCAGTACCATGTTTTTTTATTTTTCTCCCTCATTTTTTCCATGAATTACATATTTTGATCATTCTATCTCCTCTTAGAAGGACTGTAGCTTTCTATTCTTTTAAACAGTACCCTAAAGATTACACAGGCATACGAAGCATTTCATAATTTAAATACAAATTCGTAACATTACCACTTTCCAGGAAATGTTAGGTCTTCAGAACACATTTAGCGACTTTGTACACTCCCATCATTTGTATTATTATTTTCAGGCATTTTAATTGCACATATTTTTTGAGCCCCGTGAAATATTCACATGACTGTTTTGTGGAGTCAGCATTAATTTATATTTGGCAACATATTTACCCGTAGTCTCTTTTCTTTCTGTGTTTACTTTATCCCATGAGGTTGTATTTCCCTGCTGCCTGAAGAACTCTACCTCCTATCTCCAAATTATGTCAACTTTTGTTTGCCTGGAAATTATTTAAGTTTTTTTGATGGATATTTTAGCTAACAGAGAATTCTGAGTTAGTGATTGTTTTCCCCACATTGAAGCTACAATGCCTTTGTCTTCTGGCTTATGGTTTTCTATGGTGTAGTCAGGTTTTATGATTTCCCCACATCTAGTAGCTTTAATTATTTTTTTCTTTTTCTGGTATTCAGCAGTTTTACTATGGTACATGAATTTGTAGAGCTTTTTGAATCTGTGAATTAATGTATTTCATTAATTTTGTTAAACTTATGTACTATTAAATCTTCAAATATTGCCTCTGCCCCAGTCTGGAAATCAATCACATGTCATACTTTATTACTACAACCAGTAAACATACGTCTCTTAACATTTCCTTCTTTATTTTCCATGTTCTCTTCTCTGTATCAGTCTATAAATTTTTTTTCACCAATTTTTATAGTTCACTAATCCATTCAACTTTTTCCCACTTACTATTTAACTCACATAACATCTTATTTTACTTACCATATATGTTAGTATTCAAAATTCTACTGATTTTTCATCATACATTACATGATTATTTTAAAGTCTATAGTTGATAATGCCAATCTGTATCACCTCTGGGTCTATAGCTATTGTTAGGTTTTCTCTTTTGGTCCTAATTCTTTGTATGCTTAACAACATTTTTTACTGTATGTCAGATTTGTGTATTAAATTTACATATATATATCCATATATATATGACAGATGATGTTTCTTTCAGAGAGGACTATTTAAGGCTAGCTGCTAGAAGATGAACAGATCACTGCAATCCAATTTGGAGTTGAGCAGACTTAAGCCTGTTTTATACTTGCAGGATTCATACTACTTACGGTTTACCCTTCTCACAGTGCGTGAAATTTTCAGGGGTCTCACCTGAGAGCCTGGAATGATCACCAAGTCCTCTACTCCTTCCCATCACAATTACATCTCAAAGACATTATTAGTGTTGAAATGTATAATAGTATTTAATCACATTAGTGTAATATTGAACTTTCTACTAAGCTTCTTAGCTTGTTTCTAATACAGTAAAGAAAAAGAAAATGTCTTGAGGGGGAAAATCTTTCCTTCAAGATCTTAAATCTTTAAGTTCTGACATTTTTGGCATACCCAAACCATAACTTTTGTCTCTGCAGACACCTGACACAATATAAACCTTTGCAGACTTTTCTGCCTCATTCTCTGCCCAGAATACTACTCAGTAAATGCCCAAAGAGGAAAATTGTTTACAGAATGTTAGGCCATCTCAATATACCTCTGATTTCTGGGTTTTGGGCTCTTGCAAGTCTTGTCTACCATAGATGCTTCCAATGCCTTCAAACAAAATAATTTTGTAATTCTTTAGTTTCTTTTAACTTAAACCTTTAAAACTTTCTGGTTTGCTGCTCTTGTCTTTCCTCAACTAGAGTACTCATGTACTGAAATTTAGAATGGAAGAACTGAAATTTTTCTCTAACTCTTTCAAACACTAAAAGATTCAAAATAAAATGACTTTGTTTTTAATCTAGCCAAATTCCTTCCTCCTTCTCTCCCCCAAATACATATTATACATAGAATCCTTTCTACCTAGCTATTTGTTTCCAAAAAAGTGGCCAGACTACCATTTTACAAGGAACACTTTTTAGACTAATTACTAGACATATTTAATAAAAGGCCTACAATATTTTATTTTACACATGAGAAAGTGTACAGTCTTGTGGTCTTTATCATATAGGTTTCAGAGTTGTCTATTTTCCTTCTGGCACACTTACAAAAGCAAGTATAAATTGAATGCTATTTTTTTTTTTTAAAGATTTATTTATTTATTTATCTAAGTACTGGGTACAGTCAGAAGCGCGAGAGGGTGAGAGAATTCACCAGAGCCAGAGGGGGGAACAGAACAGGCAGAGTGATGAAACACACTGCTGAGGGCAGCAGTGGGCACAGCAGGAGAGGTCTGACCTGACGCGCCATGTGGGACCCTCACTGGTGGCTGCAGATCAAACCGGCGCTGCAGAGGCTGCCGGCAGCTAAGCAGCCCAGCTCTCAACCGCTGCGCCACCAGGGGAGGCCCCTGAATGCTATTTTAATAAGAGTTATGGTACAGTGTTAAATATTAGATGAAATTCATTGTTTCCCATTCCATATTTACATCTTAAAGCATACACTGTTTTTACAATAGATGGTCTACACTGTAGGGAGAAAAATGGGTCTCAAATATAAACTAACCTTTGCATTTACAGACAATCCTATAATTAGCTCAAGTTTTCATTCTCTTCACAGCAAGATCCTGCTGCACTAAACAAAATGTTTTCATTTCTCAAGGAGTTTTTTAAGTCCACATTATAAGCTTTTACAAAAACACTGGCATTTAGATGGGTCAATTACATTTCAAAAGGCAGTGAGTGTGTCCCTTATCAGTGGAATGGGAAACACTTTTATTGGAAACCTGTTACCATAGGTACTATGTTAAGGACCTTTATACTTGCTTTCTCCCCTACAACTCTAGCATTTTAGTTAGCAAGGGATTTTTTTCTTATCTCTATATTCTTTTTCATATGTATATCAGAATTAAGGATTCTCTAGACTCACAAATTGAGGCATCCACCTCAGGAGCACTTCCCAGCATGGCTTTCAGGAGCAAGCCAAGTACTTTTAATGAAAATATAAAATGTTAAATTAGGACAAACAGATATGGTGCTAATGTTAAAGAAATTATAAATAAGAAAAATAAGCATCTCTCCATTCTGAAATATGTAATATGATTTGCATTTTAAACTGAGACCACAAAATCCATTCCTCAGTCAGCTTGGGGGTAGGGGAGGCTCCCCATGAACTTATTAGGCAAATGATTTTTATTAGGCAAAACTTATTAAGCAAAATTATTTTTGTGATTCAGTAATTCGCTGTATTATCTGTTATCCCAATTTCCTGGGTTCATTTAGATTTCTGTGTTAATATGGCAGAACCCTCACATTTTTTGGCTCTGTCAAAGAATGAAACAGACTTAAGCATAGTACAATAAACCTAGTAATCTTCCACACTAACACATTTGACTTAAATTAGGAAAGGGTTTTAGAATTTTCATTCAAAAAGTTTGAATATTTTCTTATAAAGTTTGAAGTAGGTAATAGCAAACTAAGATCTACTGCTTCCTAAATTATTCCTATTTTAGAATAGGACCAGTTCCTGTAATGCTATTTAAATTGCTTTCTGAATTTGTCCAAATCCTCAGGAACATATACACACTTCCTGCCTCAAAATTACCAATACTCCTCTCTCTAAGCACAGAATATGTTAAATTGACTCTTGCATAAGCTTTAAAGTCAACAAATTAAAATGGATGAGGGCTAAAGAGATAATATAGTAGATCTCTTCATAGGCTGCTATCAGAATTACTAAGTTCAATTAAATACCATAAATAAATTCATTTGGGAAAACAAATAATCAAGATGTTTATGAACAATTTGAGAGTGGGCAAAAAGCAATGAGTTGGAATCAGCCCTATGAAGTATTAAAACATTTCCAAACTGCAATGATTAAGTCAGTAATCTGGGCACAATAAGAGTGAGACACAGAACTTAGCATAGAATTACACATCTCTCATCCAGAGATATATGAATTTATATTTCTAAGAAGGCCTCACAATACATAAAAAAAGAAATTATCAGTCATAAATAATGACAGGACTATTACTTAACTATTGGGAAAGTATCAACTTAAATATTAATCTTAAATAAATGCTATATGGATATATTATAAATAATAATAAATTCCATATAATAAAAAACTCAAATAAATCCCAGATCTGTTTGCTATTAAAATTGGGCGCAAAAAAGGATAAAAGGATTTTAACAAAACAATTCCATGTAAACCAGTCAAAATCCCAGGTAGTTATTTTGTGATTATTGATAAACTGATTCTCAAGTGTATAAAGAAAGGCAAAAGGATCAAAACAGCCAACACAACATTTAAGGAGAAGAATAAAGTTAGAAAACTGATACTACCCAACATCAAGACTTGCTGAAAAGCTACAAAACCATGTGGTATTGCAAAGGAAGAGACAAAGAGATCAAAGAAGTTTAATAGAGAGCCTAGAAATAGAACACAAATACAATCAGTTGATCTTTGACAAAGGAGCAAAGGGTATTTCAATGGAAGGATAATCTATTCACCGAATGGTACTAGACCAACTACATATCCACTTGCAAAAAAACCTGGATCTATACACAGACATTAAACCCTTCACAAAAATTAGCTGAAAACAAATCACAAGCTTAACCATTTTATACAGAACTATGAAACACCTAGAAGATAACACTGTAGAAATCTAGATGGCCTAGGGCTTGGTAGTGACTTTCTAGAACACCAAAAGCATGCTCCCTGAAAGAAAAATTAGTACTTCAGATTTCATTTATATTAACTCTTCTGCTCTATGAAAGACAATTTCAGCTTAATTAAAAGCTAAGACACAACTGAAGAAAATCTTTGTGAAACATATATATAAATATATAAATAAAAGGATTCATATCTAGAACATACACAGAACTATTAAAACTCAACAAAAAGAGACTAAACAACCCAATTAAAAACTCAGCAAAAAATGTGAATAGAGATCTCATTAAAGAAGGTATCAGATGGCAAATAAGTTTATGAAAAGATGCTCAACACCATATGTCATCAGGGAATTAAAAATTAAAATAAAATTACAAATTAAACTACACACCTTTTAGAATGGCTAAAATCCCAGAAGTGACAGCACTAAACACTGACAAGGATGCAGAGCAACAGGAACTCTCTAACACTGTTAGCTGGATCAAAATGGTAGAGTCATTCTGAAATACAGTTTGGCAGTTCCTTACAAAAATAAACAAACAATTCTTAACCTATGATCTAGCAATCACACTCCTGGCATTTATTCAAAGGAGTCAAAAGCTTAAACCTCCATGAAAACCTACAACAAGTGTATAGCAGCTTTATTCATAATATCCAAAACTTGGGATCAACCAAAATATTCTTCACATTAGAAAAAGACATAGATGAAACTTACATGCATAGTGGTAGATCAAAAACTCAGTATGAAAAATGTGACATTCTAGAGAAAGAAGGGCAATGGTGACAGTAAAACAAGTAGTGGTTTCTAGTGGTTGGGGGGTTTGGGAGCAAGAGTATGAATAGATGAAGCACAGGGAACTTTTATCTTTTTATTTTACTTTTTTATTAAACTTTTTAATCTTCTTACATCATGTTCATTTTTGTGAAATATTTGATTTCTCCCCTCAGGTGCACAGAGGGTGTTTAGGATAGTAAACTCTTCTGCGTAACACAGTAATAGTGACTATATGACATCATACATTTGTCAAAACTTACAGAATATACAGCATGAAACTTACAGAATATGCACCAAACCTGTCCAAGATATTAATAATAGGGGATGAAGGGGGTTCCTGTTTCAGTAAAGAACACTCTACCACAGTTCCATGCAGTCTTAGCGCTAACGGCCTCAACATTATCTCAGAATTCATGTGAACAAAATCCCGCTATATCGCTAACACTGACTTGATACTAGCTGTCAAAATAACACCCCTTTGGTCTCTCAAATCCTTTTTGTTCTTCACTCATGGCTCCAAGATTAGTTGTAAAAAAGTGTAACTTCTGAGAGAATGTGGCCACACATACAAAAAGATATTTGGGCACCTTTTAGATCTTCAGATCTGAAACTACATGAAAGATTTTGTATGTGTGCATATTATCTGCATTTTTTTTTTCTCCTCTGGTGAAAGTTTCTATGACTTTTCTTTGATTCTTAAAGGCACCATGACTGGGGAAGGGCATATAATTTCTCATCCAGACTGGGACACTTTGGATTATGAAATGAGGAAATGACAACAGGTGTTAACCCAGACTAGACTTAACAAACAAAGAATTGCGGTTCCAAACACTCTAAAAGTTATTTTCTCATTTACCCTTCCAAATATAATCCTTTTCTCCCACAACAGCGAGGCAACGTGAAAATCAGCTATTCTTAACAGGCAAAAGTTCTATCTTGTGTTCAAGAGTGTATAACCAGTGTAGCAGAAACAGAAATTCTGGCATTTTTCCAGGCCCTTGATTTTATAAATTCTATCTTGCAATCAATCCCTCAAGTCAGTAAATATTTACTGGATATTTCAGATTCACATATGCATTGTCCTAAATGTCAGTGGTGCAGCGGTGAATGCAACAGACCAAAAGGTCTGTCCTCAAGGACTTTACACACGAATGGGGAAGAGGCAATCCATAGAAAAGTAAAAATGAAACCAGAAATAGTGTGTTAGAGTATCCTTTGCTTCAGAGAAAACTCAAGTAAGGTAAGAATGAGCTCTAGTTGGGGGCAAGCAATGGGGTGGCACATTTGCTACAAAGTGGTAACAGAAGGAACTATTATATCAGATTAGACTAGAACGTATTAAGAAAATAAAATGAGAAACTTTAAGACTAAATAATTAGAGGACTATTGGTTTAACAGGTTATGAATATCTTTAAACACTCATAAATCCAGGTTAGCACATAAACGTACCCCCTGATTCATTTGCTATCAAGTATTTACACAGGAAAACACTATTTTTATATTAAATACAGGAAAAATCTGAGGAAGATATCCAAAGTAAATGACACTAATCAAATATAATCTATACATTCAAGATTCATAATCTAAAACAGTGCATAACTGTGCCATGGTGATTAAATTACACATTGATTAAATTGGCCTCCTTATTGAGTTTGATGCTGTTAGTCTCTGGAAACCACGTCATTCAAATACGTAGAAATAAATAGTATCCTTAGCTTTGGAGTAGAAAGCAGTGTTTCTACAAACTGAAAGACAATGAGAAAAATCTTTTTTTTGTTGTTTTTGTTTTATAAATATTTTATTTTATATAATTCTTACATCATTTTTTCATTTTTGCACAATGTATGCATTTTCATTTTGGTTATAGTCACCATAAAATTGCACCCCCCCCTTACTTTGACCCTAATCTAATCCTTCCTCTCCCCACCTCCCCCGCCCAGGGGTAGTGTGTCTCTGGTTTATAGTTGCTTGTTGAGTTTGATTTTTACTTTGTATTAATTAGTTTTTAGAAAAATCTTCTTTTAATAGAAGTTAGATATTGCAACTACAGACAAAAGTCCACATTCAGATAAGTGGGAGATGAACAGCTGTTGCTCAGTGAATACTTTTAGCTATGCCCTGTAGGAGATGACAATCACATTCACCTTTTTAATCACTGTTGCAATTTCATACATGAAGGACAGGAATGTAGTTTTATATACAGAGGCTTTAGACCAGATGCTAGCTAATGACCACATCAGGTTAATAAATTCATTAATTTATTGACATTATAGCTCCATTCCCAAAGTGGCATTGATGCTTTAGCAGGAATATTCCTCAGCAATAAGACTCTTAAAATAAAATGTTAAGATAGGGAATTGCATTTCAATATAAATTGCTGGTAATAATATCATGTCGTCTTTACTATAAAGAGACTATTCTAGAAGCTTTCTAAGGCTTTTTACCTTTTCGAGACAAGAGTCATTTATGAGGGTTTGTAGGCCCTTCTATATATATAGGGGGAGTAGAATGGGGTAAGTAAACAGGAGCTCCCATTAAACTACTTGCACCCCCTTATTTTACCTTTTCTCTTTACTATGAGATTGCTAACTTCACCAAGAACATGGATCCCTTTTTATTTATTTCTGTATATCACGAACCCACAAATTCACAATAGTACCTCAATATACTTTCATTGTAAAAGATGACACAACAGCCTATACTATGATCTGACTTAGGTAAAAATACTTGCAAACATAATGCTTAGATGAATATAAACCTATATTTTAGCTGTATTTATTTTCAAGGGAAGGGAGGATTATGAATAAAGTTACTTTCATTTTATACTCTTCTGTATTACTGGGCTAAGAAAAGATGATACTGGTTATAGAATCCAAATTTAAACTGAAATATAAGTGAGTTTTACTGCATTAATTTTTTATTATTATATGCATGAATTACTTTTACCATACTATTAATCAAATAAAGAAATGAAGGAATAGATAAATGGCAGATAAATATAAATATAATTAATTGGGTCCCTATGATATTTCAGATAGGCATCTTGCTAAAGCACAAGTAAAAATTTCAAGCATCGTATTATTTCTCTTTATTGAATAGTAGCCCTGTTTCATCTTTGGCTCTGGTCTTTTCAAGTCAGGTATGTACTGCCCAGTCTGTGTTAAAGTATAATCACAGATTTGTGTCCTAATTATTTAATTATGCATTTTAATGGAGATGTAATTTATGCAGAGCAGTAAAGTATTGGAAAACAGATCAACAATATCAAGCTTTTAAATAAGCTTTACTTTTTCCAGTGAGTAATTAACCCAGTCATTTGAGAAGCTTATTTTTAATAACATATGGAACACAATCTATATAAATATGAACCACAAGTAAGGTTTGTCAGCTCTTCCTTTGCCCAGTTTACTTTAATGAAGAGAAAAGAAGTAAAAAAAATAATCAGTGTAAAACTCGACCAGGATGGACACAGCATAAACTTTCAATTTTTTATCTTTAGCCTGAGAAATTGAAGAAATAATCTTTTAAATGTAAAGCCACTGAACACAAATAAACCATAATACCAAAAGAATAAGAATATAACAAAAATTAAGATCTACTCTTGGAATCAACAAATACTGAAAATTCTTGAGAGAATAAAATCTTTTTAAATATAAAATGTATGTGAATCTATGAACTAGTATTACATAGAAGATAGACTGAAATTCATACTGTCTGGAAAACTAGTCACAAAGTACACTTGCCTGTCATTATTCAACTAAATACTTCTGATTTTCACTTGATCTTGTCTATATCTTACAACTCTATATTCCCATGATGAAGCAGGCAAATAACAGTACCCTAAATATGTCCACAGCCTAATCTCCAGAAACTATAAGTACATTACGCAGTAGGATGTCACTGGCTTTGAAGATGGAGAATGGACCATAACCAGGAATGTAATAATGAAAAATCAAGGAAATAGATTCCTCGTTGGAGCCCCCACAGGAATGCAATTCTGTGGACACTGATTTTGGCCCAGTGAGACTGATTTTAGATGTCTGATGTCAAGAACTGCTAGATAATATATTTATGGTGCTTTAAGACACCAATTTTGTGATAATGTGTTGCTTTCACTATCTCTCCAATCTCTGACTATAATTTCCCAAAGCCTCCATGCCATCATTCTCCTGTTCTTTCCATGGCTTTAATAGTGACATCTAAGCTCTTCCTTTGCTCTTCTCTTATTACATGGATTATCCATAGGAAAGAGTTTAAAGCATAGACATTAGAGGCCAGTGGATACAGATTCAGAGCCCAGTTCTACCATTTCTTAGCTATGTGATCTTCACATATAGTATAGTTTCCAGGTTCCAAAATTCCATTTTGTTTTTTTGAATAATTTTTCTCTGCTGAAGATTTGGTCATTTTGTTCACCATAAGCAATTTTCCTTTACTTCATTGAATACAGTAACAATAGCAGCTTTAATTTCTTGTCTAGTAGAATCTCTGGGGGCTGCTCTTGGTTGTCTTTATTTTTTTGACAGAAATATTTACATTTCTTTGTATGTTAAACAATTGCAGATTGCATCCTGTCCTATTATACTGATGAAATTATGGATTCTGCTATACTACTCTAAAGAATGTTGAGGTGTTTGTTTTAACAGGCAATTAAATAGGTGGGACTCAGACTGAAAACTGCTGGGTGGCAGCACAAGTCTCAATTCCTTATTGTCTTTAGCAATGGCACTTGAATTCATATGTGCCTCACAAACAGGGTGTGAGCAATAGCCAAAGACTTCTTGACTTTCCAATTGTGTCTTCAGAGGAGCTGCATGTTCATTCCAAGTTTTAACTGCCATTTAGGACTGACTTCCTTCAACCGTCAGACTTAAAGCAGTAAAAATGGCAAACTTATCTACATCAGTCCCATTTTCCAAGTCTGACTCCTTTCCAGACTGCCTGCATTTGTTCAGCTCTCCAGAGCCCTCTGGCAACTGGGGGTGGGGGGAGGGAGAGAGAACAGGGGTTGTTGTTTGGTTAGTGGTTTGCTTTGATTTGTTTTGAATATTTGGTCCCAAGTTTACAGTTGTCTTCTCTAAAAGGGTAGGGGCTTACTCAGTCACACCAAAGCAAAAATTCAGTAACAGGGATAATAGCATAGCTAGAGCATTTCCTATTGTCAGAATTGTTCTATACACTTAGTTTATATTAAATTATTAAATTCTCAACAACACTACTATCATTCCTCACTTTATGAATGAGAAAACTGAGGCACAGGAAAGTTAAGCAACTTGCCTATGCTTTCCAGGAATAAGATTCACGGAGTTTGGATGTGTTTAGCCACTAGGAAATGGAAAAAGATGGCCTTGAAATTCATCTTTTACTCTTGCATTTATATAAAATGATCTTAAATGCAATTATTTGCCCAAAACTTATGGTTCAATGTTTGATAAATGCATTTTGTAAAACTCATTTCTGATGCTTTAATGTTTTAAAAATATATTTTTTATAAAACTCATTTACCAGTAAGTTCAGCCAGTTGCTTCTTCATGAATTTTGAATACTCTCAGAGTATGACTTTATTTTTTTTAATTATTTTTTTTAACTTTTTTTATTTTAAAGATTTATTTATTTATTTATTTATACAAGCACTGGGTGAAAGAGTTCACCAGAGCCAGAGTGGGGAACAGAACAGGCAGAGTGACAAAATACACTGCTGAGGGGAGCAGCGTGCAACAGGAGAGGTCTGCGCGCCATGTGGGACCCTCGCCGGCGGCTGGGGATTGAACTGGCGCTGCAGAGGCTGCAGGCAGCTTCGCAGCCCAGCGCTTAACCGCTGCGCCACCAGGGGAGGCCCTCTCAGAGTATGACTTTAAAAGGCAGAAATTTTATTAGAAGAATAGCAAAACTATATTAATAATACTCTACATTCTACAACTTCATTATTCATAAAAACTGGACATGTCTGATTCTGATATCTATCTTTGTTAGTAATGTAATCACTGCAATATATTATACCTTTAATTAAAAACAGACTATGATGTAGAAATACAAAACATTCTTAGGATTTCATATGAAATGGTGAACCATTTTAGCAAATTGAACCGTAAAAATCATTTTAAGAATATGCCTGGACATTTTATGTATTGTCTTCCTGACAAGTCCTATTTTCTATTAGAATTCTAAACAATAGCCTCATAGAATCCAGTTGTTCCTAAAAGAAAAACTTTTAATGAGTCTTATATTAGTAGTTTTAATATTAATTCTACATGTCTCAGAAATGACTGTAGAAAGTCCAAAGGAAGCTCAAAGGAGTAAGTTCAACACACATAATTCCTTCTTCATTCTGGTAATATAATCACATACATTTCTATGATAACACACATCAAGTTGTACTAGAATTGTTTTTCTCAACCTCTTCTCTTTGAGAGCAAAATTCACTTATTATTCATCTCTCTAGCCACAGTCTTGTAAAGAATACTTTCTAAATGTTCCAAAAATGACATTAAAATAATGAATGATTGGAACTGAAAGATTTTACTATAACTAAATAATATTTACTCTGTTACATCCTGAATTTCAGATTGCTAAAATATCATTTGCAATTTAAATTAAATTACTACCAATAATAATGAGGAAAATATATGACATAAACTGCTTGAATGATACAAATCACAATCACCTGGATTACAAATTTCAATTTACCTCCCTATCGAAGAACAAGGTGTTCAGGGGAAATACTAGCTTAATTTTAGTTTTTATCCTTCATCCAATATACAATCCACTAACAACCAAGAGACTAACAGTGAAGTGGCCACAAGTCAAAGTCAAAAGCCACAGGGTTCTATAATTCTCGTAGAAAAAAACTGAAGCAAAAGCCAGAAAGGCTAGTCAGTGTTATTTTGAAATGTACACTCCCCAATAAAACATCCAAGTAAGCCATTAATACACTTCTGGCATTAATCCAAAGCAATGTCTATCAACAAATGAGTCATTACAAAATCTGAAAACCTAAGAATTTTCAATAAACTTCAGAATCCAAAAACAAAATTCTTTCTACTATACTAAATCACATCTTCATAACTGTGCCTCTAGGAAATAGAATCAAATTGAAATACACATTTAAAAAGTATGTATGGAGGGCCTCCCCTGTGGCTCAGCGGTTGAGCGCTGGGTTGCGAAGCTGCCCGCGGCCTCTGCAGCACCGGTTCGATCCCCGGCTGCTCCCCGGCCACTGGAGGAGGGTCCCACATGGCGCGCAGACCTCTCCTGCCGCCCGCTGCTCCCCTCAGCAGTGTACTTCGGTCCCTCTGCCTGTTCTGCTCCCCGCTCTAGCTCTGGTGAATTCTCTCACCCTCCCGCGCTTCTGACTGTACCCAGTGCTTGCATAAATAAATAAATAAAACAAATCTTTAAAAAAAAAAATAAATAAATAAATAAAAAGTATGTATGGAGAAAGCATCATCAAAATGGTTTTGAATTAACTAAAGTATATTAAGTAGGGAGCCAACAGCATAAGATCACCTGAATTATTAAATTTTACTAACTAGAGCACACATAGAAAGAAGCAAACACTAACATCAACTCATTTTTTAACACAGTTGTGTCGTAATTAAACTGGCAGCACCATGTGCTCATGTGAGTAGTGAGGTGAGATCGTAAGTGGGGAGTATGTAGTAGAGCATCTAGATCAGTAAAAATAACAGAAAAGGAGCTTTCCAATGCCCGGAAAAGGAAGTGAGAGATTAGCAATAGTTCATCTAAGAAGTATATATACAGATATTAAAAAAAAATAAGTAAAACAAAATAATAAATATCTGCTAAATATTCTATAAACACCATCATTTAATAATCACTAAACCTGATGATAAAGACTTACCTTTCCCAAAACCATGGAGCAAATCTATGGCAGAAATGGTTCTCAAACAGTTCTATGACTACAAAGTCTTTTGTATTTCTTGCCCTATTATACTATATTACCATAGAAAATAAATCTGAATGGTGAGAAGAGAAAGACAGAGGTGGATTCAGAAGCAGACAAGGCACACAAAGCCACATATAACCCAGAGGAGAACAGAAGGAAGAACAGAAGCAAGGACGTGTGTATATGGAAGTCCAGACGAAACTTGGCCAAGAAATGGACACTTCCCCAGCAGTCCTTTCTCCTTCTTGTTTTGTGTATTGTCTTCACCCTCCGGATTTAAAAGGCTCTATTAGAAGCTACTAAGACACACAGGTCCTGACTTATTTAATATTGAGATGATGACTTTTGGGGTATTTTTAAGTAACAAAAATATTATCTATTTTATTTATAGTCATAATGAGCAACTCTATGGAATCCAAGTATCATAAATTAGTAACATGCTTCCCATTCCATCACCTTTTGTTATAAGTAATTTCCATGATTTGTTTTGACATAAATGACATTGAGATTTTGCTGCCAGGTTTTCTGAAAAACATTCCTTTAATCAGTGAGACTCAAGAAAACAAGCAAATGGTATTAACCACAAAAAGAAAAGGCATAGTTCTAGTGGAAAGTTCTTTCCCTTGTTGTATTCAAATGTGTTTATATTCCCATGTACCTATGACAAGATGTGTGGCATTAAATAGTATCAATATTATTTGATTTATTGAATTGCATGAATTTAGAAAGAATTATGAAAAAGAATAAAGCTTTATAAAATTAATTAGGAAAGAGTGGGGAATCACATAATACAAAGCTTCTTTTTGCTATATTTTTAACTGAGAAGGAAAGAAATGATTTCATGAGAATTAACTTCACTCGGCCAATACATTTCATCCTATTAAAGTGATTTTCCTTTAAGCAAATTTACTGCATATGACTTATTAAGTTGGAGGTGACAATTTGCTTGATAAATGCTTTGTCATAAATTTCCATAATGAATTCAAAGGAGACATATGTGACAGTAGGAAAGAGAATGTAAATACCTACAGAGTCCATACACTTCATTCCTACAAGTACCAGCAGCATCCATTGATCACATGTAATCAGACATGCTGTTTAGCCAGTCTGCTCTAATATGATTAAAATGGTATCAAAGTGGGGGATTGTTATGCCTCTTGGTAAATGGTTCTGACCCAATTACCCTAACCCTAACTACCTCCAGATCTATCTCCAAATTGCTCAGACTATCCCCAAACTGCCACAGGATCTTGCCTCCAGTGTTACAGCTGAGGTTAATTCTAATTAATTGATGCCTGTGCCTAATTCATTTTTAATATTTTGACTGTAACTCCTGAATATAATCAAAACTTCTCTATATAGTATCTCCTTGAGTTAACTGACAGTAGCTTCTTCCTAAAAGTTACTAGTATAAAAGTCAGATTCAGCTGAATGAAAAATATTCTATTTCTGTAGCACCTTTTTCTCAATTTATATTTTCTAATCGAAGGCTTATGGGATTTATGCTGGACTTTATAAAACTGTGGTCGACACATCACATAAAGTACTACTTAATTCCTGATAAAAAAAATTTCTAGATAGAGAAACCTCTCAAAATAAAATTCAAGTAAATGAAAAACAGAAATTCCACTAAATAATAAAAATAAAATTTCTGGGTCATCCAGAAATTGTAGCTAAGAAGTATTGAGTTATAGGGCATCTAAGACAAAGTTTGCTTCTCTCTGCTTACAAGTCTGAAAAGCCTGTGAATTCCTTTTTACTGCTTCACGAGATAAGAACTCATGGTGATTACGAGGGTGAAAAGCGGCAGCAGCACCAACTGTGATCACTGTAACACACACAGCGGCATCAGTATCTTAAAAACATAAATCTTTAAACAGTATTTCTAACGCTCCCGATATACAGAGAAAATATAGAGCTTACCTAGTCAAACCCTATGATTTGGAGAGATAAACCATATTTTCAAAGGTGTTAAATTTAGGTGGGAAATGCTTAGTAATGAATATAAAAATTATGGACACTTTCTTAGATACCTATGTAAAAGAAAAATTATTTTTTTTGGTAAAAATATTTGATTTTCAACGTTGACATATTTTGGTGGTGTTTAAAAATCAGGATGGGTTATTTCAGGGTGTTTAAAAGTCAGGATGGCTTAAACTAGTTGAACTGAGAAATGTTGCACTCCTCTTTAAGCGTATTCTAAAAGTTTTTTATTTAAGAATAGAAATTTTGAAGACAAATTTTATATCGTTTAGTACAATAACTTCAAATTTTGTTGTCACCAAAAGTATTTTAAGCCAGAAAGAAAAAGAAAAATACTGGATGGTCTCACTCATAGCAGGAATCTAGAAAACTTAAATAAGGGACCAGGAAAATGAACAACTATAAGAAAGTGAAAATCAAAATCAACACAAAAGTATGAACCAGAGACACTCTATGGAGGGTAGGGGGCGGGGAGGGGAGGGATTGGGGTCAAAATAAGGAGGTTGCAATTGTATGGGGAATATAAAAATGAAATTTATTTTTAAAAAATACATATAACATATTTGGATTTTTCATAAAATAAGTTATTAGTCTAATACAAAATAAAAATCACCAGTTTCTCCATACTCAGCAATGTAATGATATGCAAACCAATTAAAGTCCTTAGCTGTGTGTGACATTAAAATTTTTAAATCAATAATACTGATGAAGTTATATTACATCATAATTTATCACTCATTTTCTGTTGAATCATGTAACTTTTTAATTTCTTCATTTATTCAGACCAAACAATAACTAGCAACCAATAACAGTTTCATTTCTGGAAATAGTACAGTTTATTAAATCACACACTGCAGTAATTATAGCAACAAAAAAAATCCCACAAAACCCAGTATATAAATTTGACCATTCATTCTTTCTAATTCTAAACTTCAGTGAATTGGCTAAGAATGGCTATTAGTCCAAAAATCAGTTCTAGTAAGTCACTGAAAGGGTTAAAATAAACTATCAAAGAAAAATGTCTGATTAGGACACAGAACAAGAATTTCAATTTTCCAAAGAAAATGATTAGGTGTTTGCAAAACTACAATTGACTAAAATTATATCACCATAATTTCATTACTTCATATATGTAAGAGTGCCATGAAATTTTACTTGCCATAAAGCTTAGAACATAGTCATATGATTAGAGGCATTTAAAAATGAAATAAAGATTAATGACAAATAGCCATGCATAAAGCAACTAATTAAAATTGTAACAAGAACAGCTTGAAAATGTAAGAAAACACACAAATGTTCAAAGAAAGATTCCATTTTAAACCACAGACATAAGCATGAAGCTCAATGACATGGATCACCTTGAGGTTGAATATTTTTTAAGTTCTTTAAGACATCACAGGTCTGCCGAATAAAGCAAAAAGTCAAACTTAAGGAAATCACAAGTAAAAGGCATAGACTTATTTCAGCAAGAAGAAAATAATTCCTATAGTCACTGAGTTTATTAAAATACTGCATTAAATTAAGTACTTGCCCCTTCTGACTTCTCCATTGTGTTGGCCAGCATCTCCTGCAGGGCACGGACGGAGAGGGACTGTTCCAAAACAAAGGTGCAAATAGAGAGGTCTGGGGGGACATTCTGTGTGGAAAGAAGGAAAGTCACCTTCATTATCAACATCATCATAATCATCATCATCATCACCATCATCGCCATCATTACCATCATGCATACGGATCTAATTACCTAATATTTCAGTTGCATTCACAGAAAAAGAGGGTTTGTCAATTCTCTAATAGAAGCTCCCAAAGCGTTAAAATATGTTGTCTATACAGCTTACAAGTAATCAGATTTTTTATCTATAGATTATTTATTTATTTATTTGTTTGTTTATTTTGTGGGACCCTCACCAGTGGCCGGGGATCGAACTGGCGCTGCAGAGGCTGTGGGCAGCCTCGCAACCCCGCGCTCAACCGCTGTGCCACCAGGGGAGGCCCTGTACCAGAGCTTTATCAATAACTCTTGTGACTGTCTAAGGTAAGGATTATTACTATCAAAGAATATAAACAAGAAAATATCGAAGTGAACTTACTTTTCCAAAGTATAACCACTACATTTTTCAAGTCAGGACCAAAAAGTTGATTTCTCTGACTCTCAAGCATTCATTATCTTCTACCAAGCAGTCAGAAGATTTAAAAAAAAAACAAAAACATTAAAAAGGACAGAAAAATACTTGCCTCAAGTTAATATTAAAGTTAAGGAAATATAAAATTGAGTTGGTATAAAATATTCATTCACACAGACTTCTCTTATCCACAAATATATTTACTCAAGTTGGATATTGTATTTGCCTTCTCACATGGGATGTGGTAATTTGACTTCCATGTGCATCCGTGTTGCTTTATTTTTTTTCATTCATTCTTTTATTCTTCTCCTTGCTTCATCTAAAGTTTTATTCTGATTAACAATCCCATAAATTATGCAAAACCCAAAAGGTAACTACCAAAGAGGTGAAGGAATCAAGATAAAAACTGATAAGCAATTTAGAGAAAACTATCTCAATCAGGAACAAATCCGTTTCCACTCAGTTAGGCATTTGTTTTAGATGGGCAGGACTCAGCAGACCATTCAGCTGAGGGGAGGAATATACTCACAGGAAGATTTTCATAATAGAAGATTATAAATACATGAAACACAAAATGAAAGTGAGAATATGTCTTCTTCATAAGAAGAACATCAAGAGCATAAATTTGAAAGCCTGATGCAATGTATCAAAGTTATTATTTATAATGTTTACGGATTTGTTAAATTGTACCAGCACTATTAGAATGATTCTTTTTTTATTTTTATTTATTTATTTTTTAAATTTTATTTTTATATTCCCCATACAATTGCAACCCCCTTATTTTGACCCCAAACCCTCCTTTTCCTGCCCCCAACCCCCATAGTGTGTCTCTGGTTCATAGTCAAAATCAACAAACGACTATGAACTAGAATGATTCTTATCAGCAGAGAATGAAGATTTATGGTTTCAAGGAAAGATTAAGTACCAGGGTGGGTTCCAAATTAAAATTATTTTGAAATGATCAAAGAAGCATTGAATCAGACCCCTCAGATTATTTCCACCCCAAAACATTCCTAGACCCATGCTTTGTTTCATTTTGTATGTTTTTAATGAACATACCTTCTCTGGAGATCTCTATCCTGTTATGGATTTTTGTATCCCCAGCCCAATTCTTTCCCTTCTTCCTCAGACTAATTCAGCCAGTGGTCAAAAGACCCCCTCAAATCTGTACACAGCCTGTTTGTGACTAGCGATCAGAAAAGGATTTTCAAAACCCTCAGATAAAAGATTAGAATTTAAGAGGTTCTCTTTTACTATGAAATATAGGAAAAAATTCTTTTGCATTTATCAACTCTATACTAATTACAATTTCTTAGATCAAGACAAATGCTACTAGAAAAAAAA
This sequence comes from Talpa occidentalis, assembly GCF_014898055.3. Lineage (NCBI taxonomy): Eukaryota > Metazoa > Chordata > Mammalia > Eulipotyphla > Talpidae > Talpa > Talpa occidentalis. The sequence continues at coordinate 31,326,262 of NW_023601433.1, forward strand.
TTGGTGAAAAGTAGAAGTATTTATTTCATTGATACCCATTTAAAATGTGAAGGTTTACAAGTAGACTTTGATAAGTAGTGCTGGCAGAGTCCTCTGTTACTAAATAGTATGCTAGAGAACCAATTCTCAAAATAAAATAATGACACCTGATTTGCAGTGTTTTCTAATTTCAAAGTATCCATGTCTACAAACTGGCTCATGAAATTTCTCAATACCTAACTACTAGCTCTCAGGCATCTATCAGAGCTGACCCCAGCACGTCACTGGACTGACTACAGATGAACATTCAATAATTGCTTTAAAATCAGTATTTGATAATAGTTAAGAACTTGAATTCTAGGGTAGATCACCTAAGCAAGAATCTTGACCTCACTACTTATTAGCTGTTGAACTTTCCAATCATTGGTTTCCATTTCTGAAAAATGGGGTAGGAATTACATCACCCTCTTAAAAAATACAAGAAAAAATACATGTAACATGCATATCACACTGTCAATAATCTAACAAAATAAGAAGGTTGTATCATTAGCTTTTTTTAAAAAATATCTATTTATTTGTTTGTTTGTTTGCTATACATACAAGCACTGGGTACAGTCAGAAGCGCGGGAGGGTGAGAGAATTCACCAGAGCCAGAGCGGGGAGCAGAGCAGGCAGAAGGACCGAAGTACACTGCTGAGGGGAGCAGCGGGCAGCAGGAGAGGTCTGCGCGCCATGTGGGACCCTCCTCCGGTGGCTGGGGAGCAGCCGGGGATCGAACCGGTGCTGCAGAGGCTGCGGGCAGCTTCGCAACCCAGCGCTCAACCGCTGCGCCACCGGGGAGGCCCTGTATCATTAGCTTTTTTTTTTTTTTTTTTTTAATTTTCTAGAGGCATGTCTTATTTATTTATTTATTATTTGTTTGTTTGTTTGGTTTATACATGCACTGGGTACAGTCAGAAGCACGGGAGGGTGAGAGAATTCACCAGAGCCAGAGCAGGGAGCAGAGCAGGCAGAAGGACCGAAGTACACTGCTGAAGGGAGCAGCGGGCGGCAGGAGAGGTCTGCACACCATGTGGGACCCTCCTCCGGTGGCCGGGGAGCAGCCGGGGATCGAACCGGCGCCCGCAGAGGCCGCGGGCAGCTTTGCAACCCAGCGCTCAACCGCTGCGCCACCGGAGAGGCCCGTATCATTAGCTTTTTAAGTCGTATCATTTTTCTCCATTGGAGACATTTATGCAGCACCACTCATTTCTTAATAACCGGTTCTAAAATGGATTCTATCCTGCAGAAATAGTGCTTGAAAACACAAATAGATGTTTATGCAACCAAATGGTTCATATGTTTTCAAAATAAGGCACTTTCTAAATAACATTTAAAATTTTTGCTTTCAAAAAATATGCTTTTATTTTAAGAGAATTATTATCATAACTTGTTACCTTTAAAGAAAACTACTTTAAATTTTACCACTAAAGTCCAGATGTATCCTCACCATAAAGTACTGTAAACATGTGTTGATACTCAAAGATGAATACCTGAAGCTCGTACAATAATATAATACAATATTACATCAATAAAAAATAAATCAATGTAAAAAAAAGAAATTCACCAAAGCTTCCTAAAAAAATTACTTATAGTCCAAAAGTTTATTTTTGATTTATTTAGTTAATCTGCTTGTTTTTCTATATACCACATATGAGTGAAATCAGTATTTGTTTGTTTTAATCTGGCTTATTTCATTAAGGATAATTCCCTCTAGGTTCATTCATGCTATTGAAAATGGAAGGAATTCATCTTTTCTATACCTGTATAGTGTTCCACTGCGCATATGTGTGTGTATACCATGTCTTCTTTATCCTTTCATAGTTGATGGGCATAGAGGTTGTTTCCCACTCTTGGCTATTTTAAATAATGCTACAGTACATACATGGAGTGCATAGATCTATTTGAATTAGTGATTTTTTTTATTTTTCAGGTAAAAACTCAGAAGTGGGATAACTAGAGCATATGAAATTTCTACTTTTAATTTTTGAGTAATCTCCACACTGTTTTCCATAAAGGCTTCCCCAATTTATATTCCCACTAACTGTATATATAGGTTCCCATCTCTCCATATCCTTTCCAATATTTGTTGCTTCTTATCGAGTGGATAACAGTCATTCTCACAAGAGTGAAATGATATCTCAATGTTGTTTTGATTTGCATTCCCCTAATAGTAAGTGATCATAAGCATCTTTTCATGTGCCTTATTTGCCACCTGTTCTCAATACTGAGAAACTTCATTTATAAAAATTCAATTTGGGCCTCCCTGGTGGCGCAGCAGTTGAACACTGGGTTGCGAGGGTCCCACATGGTGCGCACACCTCTCCTGACGCCAGCTGCTCCCCTCAGCAGTGTACTTCGGTCCTTCTACCTGTTCTCTCCGCTCTGGCTCTGGTGAATTCCTTTACCCTCCCATGCCTCTGACTGTACCCAGTGCTTGTATTAATAAATAAATCAATCTTTAAAAAAAAATTCAATTTGAAAGAACTTTGTTTAACCTTAAAATTAGATGTGATGAGAGTGTACCAAATCATAAGAGACAACCTTTTATGTTAGGCTTTATATTACATTTGCTTCAAAATAGACCACATCAGAATATGCAACTAAGAACTGCAGTCAGCATGCACAGCTATCTCATTTACACATGAAACATAATATTAATTTTTCATGCAAAAATATATCAGAGAAAGCACTTCAATCTTCTAAATATATAGCTAGGCTACCAGAAAAGCACTCAGGGCAAGCAAGCAGGAGGTTAATAATGCTTTTTATAAGGAAAAAACTCCAATTTGATCAGGATTATGTCTACTTTGGCAAAGGTAAAAATACTTAAGTTAGCGGCATGGCTGTGTGTCTTTTCTTCTCATTAAAATATAAACTGGTGGTGCAGGCAGTTGAACACAGCACTGTGAAGCTGTCTGCAGCCTCTGCAGTGCCAGTTCGATCCCTGCCGGCAGTGGATATACCCACATGGCGAGCAGACCTCTCCTGTCTTGCCTACTGCTCCCATCAGCAGTGTATTTCAGTCAGTCTGCCTATTCTGTTCCCTGCTCTGTCTCTGGTGAATCCTCTCACCCTCTCACGCATCTGGCCTATACCCCGGTTCTTGTATAAATAAATAAATCTTTAAAAAATAAATAAATAGGGCCTCCCCTGGTGGCACATGCAGTTGAGTGCAGCGCTGTGAAGCTGTTCACAGCCTCTGCAGCACCGGTTCGATCCCAGCCAGACCTCTCCTGTCGTGCCTGCTGCTCCCCTCAGCAGTGTGTTTCAGTCAATCTGCCTGTTCTGTTCCCCGCTCTATCTGGTGGATCCTCTCACCCTCCTGCAAATCTGGCCTGTGCCCTGGTTCTTGTATAAATAAATAAATAAAAATATTTAATAAAAAATAAATAAATAAATAAAGTATAAACTGGTCATTGTTCTCTGTCTAAGAAATATTAACTAATCTTAGGGGGGAAATTTCTCAAGAAATATCATAAGGCAGCATCTGGCTTGGTTTGCACTGGAGAGTCTACGAGAAATCAATTAGGTTTCTAACTGAAGTATCCATCAAACCATTTGGCTTCCACAGATGTGTCTGCCTAACTCATTTAAAAACCAACTGAAACATGTCATTACCTTAACTGAACTGCAACCAATAATTTGAGACTATATATACCACAGTAGACCCCAGTTCTTGTCACCACTGTGTTAAAATTGCATACTAACAAACTCCTCCATTATAACATCCTTATGCCTCTGCTTCTATTTTTTCTCCCTCAGCTTGGAATATCCAAATCCAGGTTCCATACATAACTATGCTAGGCATCTTAGGTAAATCAGATTGAGCTTCCCCATCTGTTAAGTGGCATAACACTTACCATACTTCAAAGAGTCATTCTTAGGCCCAAAGAAGAAAATCAATCATCCTAAATTGGAAAATATCCAAAAAATATAATTTTAACTGCCTAATTTAAGAAATACTAAATCACACTGAAAGCTCCAAATCTCAGAGAAATAAAGTAAGAGAAAAGTTGTTTCAACCAAGAAATGTGAAGACAGTATAATTTAGAATGGAGCAGATGGCCTGAGGTTGGGGCAGATTTGTTTTGCTCAAACAACCATCTGTTAAGTGGCCTTAGGCAAGTCACTGTAACCAGTAAGGGTCAGCTTCCCCTAGAGCTATAAGGATAGATCCTGTCCAAACGATAAAGTTATTGATGTTGTTATTAGCTACCAAGTGGAGATAAGAACCAGACAAAATTTCCCCTACCAGAAAGGTGATATCCTTTACAATGATAATATGCCTTCCCATTCCAATAAAATGATGGTGTTATACCCTAATGTATTACATGAAATACTGTGGAAAAGAAGTAGTATATAAAGAAAATCTTGGCTAATCTTTATATTTTTTCAAACTCCAAATCATAATATTTCACAATATTGCCAGCCTAGAAGCATGATATTTACAGACTGTCACATTTTTCCAAGGGCGTTTATACATTCTGGGTAGTTTTTCTTGTCATATTCATTTCCCTCGACCCACTTTATAACAAAAAAGTGAAAATGAATATGCCTTAGAGAAGGAAGTGTTTTTTTCTTTCAGATTAGCTTTTTGAAAAACAAACCTATATACAATCTAACAATGAAACTGATAGGGTCTAAAGCCTGGAAATCTCTCGAAAAAAGCTCAGGCACTCTTGACAACATAAGTCCAGGTTGGGGAGGATCTCTCAACAGGTTTGGTTAACAGATTTACTAAACACAGGTTTTAGTGAAAATTAGCAATCCATCACTACCACAAAGAGCCACAGCTGTGCCAATTTAGCAGTTAATTACAAAATCCCCAGTGAATTAATAGTATTTCATATGAATTGCTCAGTGTTCATTTTGCTCCTTGCCATACATCTTTTGTAATACAATGTCCTTTCAACATATTACTAAATAGATATACCAATTAATCTATTTTAATATTCAGATGAATCAAATGCATCAATGCAAAAAATAGAAATAGTAGTTTGACATCAATCCCATATTACCTCCCCATTATACTACATCAAGAATTTCTTTCAGGTCAAATCCATTGACACACAACTTAAGTAGATGTCATTGTTGGTGAAAATGCAAAAAAAAAAAAAAAAAAAAAAAGTAAAAGCAAAATATTCAAAGGGAAACCAGAAAAGAGATTTCTGCTATGAATTACATCTTAAGATAACATGCAGGTATTTAAAAAATGATTGATCACATGTAGCCTCCTAAATATTGCTAAGCCAAACCCATCTATCAACCACAAACTCAATGAAAGCTCAACAACCAACTCTCCAGACTCTAGATAATGACCCATGTACTAACTGCACTTAAGACATATCACAACGATGGGTTCCAAGAAGGTGGGTTCCAAGCTAAGAAACCCTCAGTTAAAACAGCTAGGAATCTCATCACTAAACTCAGAAAGATTAAAGCTGTTTGAGTAAATATAAAATGAATAAGCAAATAAAGTAATGGGAATATCAGATTCATTATTTTGGACCACAATTTCACTCTATCTGAAAGCAATGTGCTTTTTAAGTATTAGCAGGGCACATACATGTCCATAAAAAATGTCCATTAAAAATGCATTAAGCAACTGGCAATGTCATGATAGCAAGTATACAATAACAAACACAAATACAATTTGTTGAACATCAGAATCAGGGACATTTCAGTCTTGCTCCCTGCAAGATGCCAATGAGCCACAGACAGTTATCAAAATTGGTAGATTCTCTAGTGAAACTGTAGGGTAAAGAAAATATCAGGCTTTTCTGCCCTTCCGCCATCAGGATAGATGATGGATCCTTGTCCTGAATGCATGCCTGATGGCGGGCACCTGGAATAGGGTGTGGGCATAGGTAGATGGGATTCAGCTGAGCTGAGACTGGGCTTTTAAGGGCGGCGTCATGGGGATGCCGCCAGCAGCAGCAGAAGCCGAAAGAGAAGCCCGAAGCAGAAGCAGAGAACGCCAGAGAACCCAGATAGAGTGAAGATTTGCTGGGGGCTGGGAGGACTGCCAGCCTCCCGGCCCCCCAGCACCCCTGCCTGCCATATGCCTGGTGAACCCCAATAAAAACCTGCAAAACCACTGAGGACTCTGACTCCTCCTTTACCCGGTCTGCATGGGATCAGAAAAACTGCACAGTGGCCAGGTCCTGCCCTCACAGAAACTGTCTGGTGATTAATCATCACCATTGTCTCCAAGAAGTTTTTGTGAAAAGAAAATCTAAAGAGAAGCAATTTATAGGGTCATTGCCTGAAGGTATTTAGTCACAATGGCTATAGTCCCTTTTCTCATGATTTGTTTAAAGAAAGGGTAACAATTTATACAAACTTGTAGATGGAAGCAACCAACAGATTCTGGTTTTTTTCAAAGACAGTAAAAAAAAAAGGAAAAGAAACAAGAATTTTGGCTTCCAAAGCCAAGTTACGTGAGCTGTGCAATGATGTCTGCAAATCTAATTAATTATGTAATACACTGCAGATTTACGCAGGCATAACCATACAAACACCAACCATCTCACTCTGCAGATTTCTCATTCTGTGAAAATGTGCTGGATAATTTCATCAATATTAATTTAAAACGACAAGAGCTAAGTTAATTACTCAGCATTAGTCCACACAAATAAAGCTAGAAGCAACTCAGTAATATCATTTGTGTTGGAGTGCCACTGCACCCCAAGGTCCAGCCCTGGCCTAGAAGGGAAGGGGCAACAGCATGGCCTTCATCCAGGCTGGGCTCAAACTCCATTGCTTCCCCTTCTCCTGCCCTCCCAACCCCCACACCCCACCACCCACCTCCTTCTGCCCCAAGCATGGGGAGGAGCAACACCACACAGGACCCAACTCCACTGTTTGAAGTCTGGACCCCATGCCAGGGTAATGCAAGGACCTGTACCCCACCCGATATCTGAGTAGACTAAGGGACCCAGCGGCTGCAGAGAAGGACCCAGACACAGCAGTCATAGGGGTTATAAGGGTCGAGGGGCCCCTTATACAAGCAAAGGCGTGTGCATGCATACTCAGCCTCTTTCAGTTGGAGCTGCTATTGAGAACAGCTGCCCCACCTGCTGTGCAGAAAGCAGACCTCAGGTCCCCAAGGGAGGTGGGAGGGGACCAACATCAACAGCAATAGATCTCTCTGCTGTGCAGGACTTGATAAGACTTTGCCCCCAGTCGAGCTGCCAACTCCAGGTGTGGGTGGCCTGTCACATGCAGCTTTGCCTCACAACTGTGTAGTGACTGGACACTATCGCTGTCCCCTATAGTTCTCCTCTACCCTATTAAATCATTTTTCCTGTTTTGCTACGCTGAACCTCTTTTTGTTTATAATTGCCGCAGCAAGTGCAAGGACCCAGAGCCAGTGAGAGGGGGGTCTGGCCCAATGAGAGTCTTCATATCCTTTACCTGGTATCACTGAGAACTTCAAAACTGTTCAAGAAACTCAAACTGAGACATTCAACAACCAGCAACTCTCACTAGGAATCCTGCTAGCATAAAATAGCAACACAATTTCCAGGATGTAAAAAAGAATCATTTAGACACAATTATGTAAATAATAATGGCTATGTCACTATTTAAGTGATTTCTGTGTGCTAGGTCCTAATTCTCATCAAAACCCAACAAGGTATTATTATCCCCACTTTAGAAATGAGTAAACAGTGCATCAGAAATGAAATGACTCGACCCAAGCAGAAACTACTAAGATTCCAATCTGCTTAGCCTAAAATCTAACCCACATTTTCTTCTTCCAGGTAACATCAGCCTGCTCTCAGCTGTTGCTTTTGTTTTTTGTTCTTTTTGGTTTTTGCTTTCAGCTCATTTATGGTAATAATGAAGACTGATAAATCAAAACTAAATATGACAGTGTACATTCTCTAAGAGAACTCACATATAGAATCATAGCCATGAATATCCCAAACTACATTAACTCTGAGTTGAGGGAGGGGCAGTTTAGAAACTCATAATCTGGTATGAGCCCCTTTGGGAATATACCAGCAGGAGCAAAAATATAGTAACTATTTATAGTAATGATCCTTTCTGAATGACTGGTGGATATATTTAGATCTAGAAATATTTCCCTTTTTGTTTTCAGATAAGAGTTCCCACATAAATGGGAGAGACAATAGTTTCTGGTTGAAGAATCTTGATGAGAGAGGTACATAGTATAATTAGAAAACTAAGTTTTCTAACCTGATATCTACCCAATATTTCAGGATATAAGGCACATAAATGTTACACAGAATTCAAACTGTATTTCTGAGACTCAACCTTACATATGGGTGATATGAACATACTCTGGCATTCTATTAAACCACATAAACTGCACACCTATAATTGAAGCTAAAAGAATACAAATACAGTTAGAGTAACCAAATTCTATCTCAACTAATACACAATTTGATTCAGAAGGGGTATAGGTAACAAATAAATCAAAGGGTAATTGGGTATATAATTACAGTCACAATGGAATATTATTTCATGTCCAAGAATTAATTCAGAAATTAATAAAAGGCTTATGAGCTACATTAAAAAAAAATTAAATCATGTGTACTGAAATAACATGGGTTTACAAAACTATATATGTTTTAGGGGTATAAGTTCAAACTTCTACAACTGTATGTTACCATACTATGCCTCTCCTGCCCCCAAAGCTCCAATAATCCTCCACCATTGGGATTTCCACTTATAGAACAGTGAGGAGATTGGCAAATCCTCTCCTAATAAGCAAGTTGGATAACACTGATTAAATAACCTTTCAAACTATTGGATTTAACCAAAAGAATTTTAAAAATGACAATATTTTATGCCTGAAAACTGATGAATGCGTGATTAGAACTGTGGTGTCTTTCCCAGTGCTGATCCCATATCCCCCCAGCTCCACTGATGTGGAGATCTTGCCAGTGTGGAATGGGGTAGGCTTTGAGGACCACTACTCTTGCAACCTCATGAAAGAAGCTCACTTGATTTGGAACAAATACCATGCATACTGCATTGTCCGTGACGCAACGATTTCCAGAGACCTAACAGCTATTCTAGCCTGATTCATATATTCCTAACTGAAATTACACACACAGAGAATAGATCCACACTATCAAACAGCTTTGGTTACCCCAAAATAGTATTTATCAAGAGAGAGACAAAGGATCCGCAGAAAGTCAGTCAGTAATCTGGAGCAGATTCGAAATGACCTGAACTTCTCATGCACTTCTTTATTCATATACAGGTTCATTTTCAGAGGACAGAACACTCAACTCAGAGTACATGACTGCAGCCTCCGTTGCAAGCACTGTCTTATCTCTAAACTGTGGGGAAATAGGGCAGTTGCTAGGAAGCAAGGGTACAATAAAAGTAAGAATGAAAAAAGCAACTGGAGCTGTGACATCAACAGCAGCACACCACAGGGGAGACATATTTCACAAATTCAGTCCAGGCAAATTACTATTCAAAGAGAAAACATACAATCAAAAACAGCAATAACAATCAGGATTTGGCGTTCCTGTATTACTTTAAAAGTCTAGTTTATGGAGAAAAAAAAAAGACACAGAAAAAAAAAAAAAACCACCAGGGAAGTATAACCTATACAGAAGGGAAAATAGTCAAGAGAAATCTCTGAATGTCCCCAAATATTGAAATTAGCAGACAGAGGATTAAAGAAACTTTTAAATACATAAATATGTTTAAAGAACTAAAGGAAACAATGCTTAAAGAAATAAAGGAAAGTATGATACCTGTGAATAAACAAATTTTTAATACAAATATAGAAATTATATAAAGATAACCAAGTGGAAATTCTGGATTTAAGTATAATAATTGAAATAATAAAAATCATGGAGAAACTCAACAGGGGTTTTTAGATGAAAAGAGAAAGAATCAGTGAACTTAGAAATCAATCTATAGAAATTATTTAGTCATATGTACAGAGGGGGAAAAAAAAAACAATGGGAAAAAATGAACAGGCCCAGATACCTTTGGATTGATGGAGGACTATGGTGCATTACAGTCAGTATGGTATAACATACATCTGAGAATGGAATGAACATAAGCCTCTAAGTCCTATTCATTGTTTGTATACAAAGCTACCACAAAATTACTACCTCAAAGGCTCCTCACCACACACACACACAAAAAAGAAATGGCAATTAGCAGGTATTAGCTAATGCTACAGTGCTAACCCTTTGCAATAAATGTATCAAACCCACAAGGTACACACACCTTAAACTACTCACAAGGAAGCCTGGGAAAAGATGAAAGATAATATTAAAAAGCAGCTATAACATTGCATTATTAGGCTTACAACATATAAAGGTATAAGATTATGTATATATAAATATGTTGTATGATTATATATGTGATGAAAAAACTACAAAGAGAATGAAGCCTTGTGGTGTAAAGTTTCTACATTTTACTGAGATTATATTAGTATTAATCTTATGTAGACTGTGTAGCCACAGTGAGTTAAATTTTAAAAATACATATTGTAACTCCTAGAGTAACTAACTATTAAAAATGTTACTGTGTGGGGCCTCCCTGGTGGTGCAAGGTGTTAAGACGCAACCCAAGAAGTTGTCCTCAACTTCTGCAGCACAAGTTCCTGCCCTGCAGACAAGGAAGCAAACCACATGGCACAACAGACCTCTCTTCACTCCCCCACTACCCGCCTCAGCAGTGTACTTGGGTCAATTAGCCTGTTCTGTTCCCCACTCTGTCTCTGGTGAATCCTCTCACCCCCCACACCTCTGGCCTATACCCCAGCTCTTGTATGCATAAATAAATAAATCTTAAAAAAAAAAAAAAGAATGTTTCTCTCTCTCTCTCTCTCTCTCTACATTTTTCCATATATATGGAAAAACCAACATTTCATATAGCACAGAAGGAAATAATGGAGAAACAAAAAAAAATAAAAGGCATATAAAAACCCATGGCAAAAGTCAATCTAACCATTTTCTGATTATTTTAAAAAGGAAATGTGATGTGTATATATATAATATATAATGTATATATAAATTATTTACCCTAAAAGATAAAGGAATCCCTGACATTTACAGCAACATCAATGCTTTTGGCATTACACTAAGTGAAATAAGTTGGACTCAGAAAGACAAACATTGTATGATCTCACATGTGCAATCTAAAATAGTCAAACTCATAGAAACAGATTAAAATTGTAGTTGCTAGGAACTGGAGGCAGGGTGAAGTGGGAGAGTTGTTAGTCAAGAGGTACAAAGTTACAGTTGTGCAAAATGAGTAATTCTATCTATTTTGTGTATAGCATGGTAATTATAGCTAATCACACTTCATTATATACTTGAAATTTAATAAGAGAATTGATCTTAAGTGTTCCACTATACACACACATACACGCACACACACTCACAAATTCTAGCTATGTGAGGTGATGAATATGTTAGCTTAATTGTGTTTGTAATTTCACAAGATACATATATCAAAATATCACACTCTACACCTTAAATATATGCCAGTTTTATCAATTACAACCTCAATAAACATAGGGAGGAAATCATTGCCTTAAAGAAGTTTAAGCTCCCTGCCTGTTATCTATATTCTGGATCTAAGCTAATTTTCTAGGCTATAATTGTTGCTTACTATGATTAGGCTAAATTAGGAAATCTACTTTTGTTTTAGACTTTTTTTATTGAAATAACATTTCACTTCAGGTGTCAAGCACAGAATTAGTCAACATGTTTATATACAACATTACGTTCACCACTAGAAGTTCAAATCTACCTTTACTATAGACCTTTCCAACTTCTACTCATCCCTCAATTCCAAGTTTAAGTACTATACCATCCATGATTCATCTAATGACTCAAACTACTATGTATTATACTTGTTTATATACGACATAGGTTTTGTGCTATTTTATTAGCTAATGAGTTTATTATCTTTCTTTTATGCATTTTGTCAGATATTCTTAATAGTGTTATCTGTTTCATGTTCAAAATCTGTTAAAGCAAAACAGTTCTTGTGACATTACACACATCTCATTACAAATGGAGTGTTGAAAAACTACCATATTAAAATAGTAAACATTAACTGATGAATCTTCAATATAGGATTATGATTTTTTGAAGGTAAATGTTAAAATAATGCCAAAACTATCTGTGCTATTTTAATGATCTAAAATTCTAATTTATGCTGATTTTGAAATAAAAAAACCTTTATAAGGTCAAACATTAAAAATCTGTACAGAATTTAATTGCACTATTACAGGATATTCTATTACTGGATATTAACACACCCAATCTATTCACATGTAGATTACCAACCTGAAATTTTCATTCATTCATTTCTTTACAGAAGTAAATCCTTTAGTGATAAAAATTAATACACTTCTGATCTTTTATTGGAAAATAACATAATAGAATTGAATGCTTGATGCCAGGTTTAATCCTAGTAAAGAGATTTAATAATCAATGACCTATTAAAATAACCACCTGTCTATTTTTAACAAACTATCCCAGTTTATATTCACTTTATCCATTAACTCCAGTTTATGTTTATACCCATATTTGGAGATGAATGACAGAGGGTTTTAGTGCCTTCCAAAATGCATCTTTGTTAGATCAATCTTATTTCCAGCAGAAACCAGTTTCATTTCCTTTATAACAGAGCATCAAGCCATACAGGCAAGTGAAAAGCAAGCAATATAATGTATCAGGGAATTCACCATAACATCCATCCCCATTAAGGAAAACATTCACATCTTTATCATTAAATCATAAACTCAACTTTTTCAGTTTATGATACACCTGTAACACTAAACAATTTAAACAGATCACATTGAATTGATATATACTCAACTTAGAATACTCATTCATATTAGCACTTTCAGTACCTGAAAATCTAATGCCACTTTTTGCCTGTATGACTAAACTTTTAGCTATAAACACATTTTAAAAGGATATTATTATGTTCTTCCTCTTAAGTAAAGCTTTATCTTCAAGGATGCCTAATTGAGATGTGTGAAACTATTTTTGCCTTTGAAATATATTATTTTTTGCTTTCTGGTATGATTTCTAAATTTGATTTTCCTATTACATTATTTAAATAATCTTTCAAAAGAACTCTGAAATTTTATTTTAGGTGAATTATTGGGATCTGTCCCAGAAAGTCATGGAAACTGGCAATATGGTAGACAGCTACTAAAAGAAAATTGAAATAAAACACAATGTCATAAAGCATCTAAGTTTTTAATAACCTCAAGCAGGAGCATTTAATTGAGTTGTAAATGGAATAGAGATGGTCTCCAGACTTCTTTCACTATACAACCCATGCTACCTTTTTATTTTTCTTATAACAAATGACCATGAGTTTTTTGGTTTCAAACAACACAAGCTGATATGCTTACAATGCTAAAGGTCAGAGATCAACTTCATTGGGCTAAAATCAAGAAATCTGTCTCCTTCTGGAGGGTCTGAAGAAACTCTATTTTTTTCCCTTTCCAGATGCCAGTAACCAGATTCCTTGACTTGTGATCCTCCACATTCAGTGCACATCACTCTAATATCCACTCCAATCTTCACATCCCCTTCTCCTCTTCTGTAGCCAAATCATTCTGTACCTTTCCCTAAAAGGACACTTGCAATTATGGTTAGAGTTTACCAGGATAATTCAGGACAATCTCCCCAACTCAAGATCTTTGACTTACATTGGGAAGCCCATCTTATATATAATGCAATAGACACATGTTATGGGTTTTAGCACCTGGTTATCTTTGGAGGCAGTTCAGTCTATGAAACTCCATAAGAAAATATTTTGAACATAAAATTGTAAAAAAAAAAATATTAAAATGTTGTTTTCATTACATGTATGTATATCAGTACTAATATTTTAGTAAAAAAAATTCTAAAGTGAAAATTGAGATTAATAATTTTTATATTTTATTTTGCAAATAAAATATTTATAAATAAAATAAAATTATAATTTTTTATAAATATTTTATTTTATAAAGTAAAACATTTATTTATGTTCTTAATGCAACAAATAATATTTGCTTGAGTTATGAGAGTACTATGACTGACTATGCTTCATTATATTAAATTTTTCTTTGAATTTTTTTTTTTTTTTTAAATATTAAATTTTATTTTTATATTCCCCCATACAATTGCAAACGCCCCATTCTGACCCCAATCCTTCCCCTCCCGCCCCCCACCCCCAAAAAGTGTCTCTGGTTCATAGTTTTTTGTTGATTTTGATTTTCACTTTCTTATATTCATTTTCCTGGTCCCTTATTTAAGTTTTCTAGATTCCTGCTATGAGTGAGACCATCCGGTATTTTTCTTTTTCTTTTTGGCTTATTTCGCTGAGCATGATCCCTTCCAGTGCCATCCATGTTGCTGCAAATTGCATGTGTTTATCTTTTTTGAATGCTGAGTAATATTCCATGGTATATATGTACCACATCTTCTTGATCCAGTCATCTACTTTTGGGCATTTGGGTTGTTTCCAAAGCTTAGCTATTGTAAACAGTGCTGCTATAAACATAGGAGTGCAGGTGCTCTTTGGAATTGATGTTTCTGTGTCCTTTGGGTAAATACCTAGGAGTGGAATTGCTGGATCATATGAAAGCTCTATGTTTAGTAGGTCCAGAAATCTCCACACAGCTCTCCATAATGGTTGGACCAGTTTGCACTCCCACCAACAGTGCACAAGAGTTCCTTTTTCTCCACATCCTCGCCAACATTTGTTGTTGCTAGTTTTTTTAATATGTGCCATTCTCACTGGTGTGAGATGGTATCTCATGGTAGTTTTGATTTGCATTTCCCTGATTACAAGTGATGTTGAACATTTTTTCATATGTCTGTTGGCCATTTGCATTTCCTCTTCAGAGAAGTTTCTTTTTAGCTCTTCTGCCCATTTTTTGACTAGATTATTTTCTTTGTTGTTGCTGAGTCTCATCAGCTCTTTGCAGATTTTTGTGATCAGTCCTTTATCATTAGTGTTGGGTGCAAAAATGTTCTCCCAGTTGGTGGGGTTTCTCTTTGTTTTTGTTATTGTCTCTTTTGCTGTGCAGAAGCTCTTTAATTTGATGTAGTCCCAGCTGTTTATCTTTCTCTTCACTATCACTGCTTTGGGTGATGTGTCTGTAAAGATGTCTTTGATGTGCAAATCCCGTAGTGTTTCGCCTATATTTCCTTCTATGTATTTTATGGTTTCAGGTCTTATGTCTAGTTCTTTAATCCATTTTGAGTTGATTTTTGTGTATGGTGTGAGGTAGTGGTCAAGCTTCATTCTTTTGCATGTAGCGACCCAGTTTTCCCAGCACCATTTATTGAACAAACTTTCTTTGCTCCAATGCATAGTCTTTGCTCCTTTGTCAAAGATTAGTTGACCATAAATCTGTGGGTTTATTTCTGGATTTTCTATTCGATTCCATTGGTCTGTATGTCTGTTCTTTTTCCAATACCATGCAGTTTTGATGATTATGGCTTTGTAGTAGAGTTTGAAGTCTGGGAGTGTGATGCCTCCATTTCCTTCTTTTTTTTTCAGTAGAGCTTTGGCTATTCGGGGTTTTTGGTGATTCCATATGAATTTCATCAATAATTGTTCTATTTCTTTGAAGAATGCCATTGAGATTTTGATTGGAATAGCATTGAATCTGTATATTGCTTTTGGTAGGATGGCCATTTTAATAATGTTTATTCTTCCAATCCATGAGCAGGGGATGTCTTTCCATTTCTTTGTGTCTTCTTCTATTTCTTTTAACAGTGTTTTATAGTTTTCTTTGTATAGGTCCTTTACCTCTTTTGTTAGATTTATTCCCAAATATTTGATTTTTTTTGTTTCGATAATAAAAGGGGTGGTTTTTTTGATTTCTTCTTCTTCAGATTTATTGTTTGTGTATAGGAAGGCTACTGACTTTTGCGTGTTGATTTTGTATCCTGCCACTTTACTGAATTGATTGATGAGTTGAATTAGTTTTTCTGTGGAGATTTTGGGGTTCTCTATGTATATTATCATATCATCTGCAAATAGTGATAGTTTGACTTCTTCTTTTCCTATTTGGATTCCTTGGATGTCTTTCTCTTGTCTTATTGCTCTGGCTAGGACTTCCAGTATTATATTGAAAAGCAGTGGTGAGAGTGGACATCCTTGTCTTGTTCCAGATCTTAATGGAATTGCTTTCAGCTTTTCACCATTGAGAATGATACTGGCTGTTGGCTTGTTGTATATGGCCTTTATGATGTTGAGGTATGTTCCTTGTATCCCAAGAATTTCAAGGGCTTTTATCATGAATGGGTGTTGCACTTGGTCGAAAGCTTTCTCGGCATCTATTGATATTATCATATGGTTTTTATATTTCTTTTTGTTGATGTGTTGGATAACGTTGATTGATTTTCGGATGTTGAACCATCCTTGTGTCCCTGGAATGAATCCTACTTGGTCGTGGTGAATTACCTTATGGATACACTGTTGGATTCTGATAGCTAAAATTTTATTGAGGATATTTGCATCAGTGTTCATTAGGGAGATTAGCCTGTAGTTTTCTTTTTTTGTGTTGTCCTTGTTCGGTTTTGGTATTAGTGTAATGTTGGCTTCATAGAACGTGTTAGGTATTATACCTTCCTTCTCAATTTTTTGGAAGAGTTTGTGAAGGATAGGCACCAATTCGTCTCTGAATGTTTGGTAGAATTCATTTGTAAATCCATCAGGTCCTGGGCTTTTGTTTTTGGGGAGGTTTTTGATTACCATTTCAATTTCGCTAATTGTAATTGGTCTGTTTAGGTGTTCTATTTCTTCTTTATCTAGCTTTGGGTGATTGTAGAGTTGTAGGAATTTGTCCATCTCCTCTAGATTGTTGAACTTGTTTCCATATAACTGTTCATAGTAGTTATTAATTATTCTTTTGATTTCTTCTGTGTCCGTTGTGATTTCTCCTCTTTCATTTATTATCCTATTTATTTGTGCTTTCTCCCTTTTTGCCCTTGTGAGCCTGGCTAGGGGTTTATCTATTTTATTTATTTTTTCGAAGAACAAGCTCTTGGTTTCATTGATCTTTTGGATTGTTTTTTTAGTTTTGATTTCATTTATTTCTGCTTTGGTTTTTATTATTTCTTTTCTTCTACTGGTTTTGGGGTTTTTTTGTTGTTCTTTTTCTAGATCTTTGAGCTTCGAGATTAGGTTGTTTCTTTGAGTTCTTTCTTGTTTCTTGATGTGAGCATCTATTGCTATATATTTTCCTCTTATTAATGCTTTTGCTGCATCCCATACATTTAGGAAATTGGTGTCCTCTTTGTCATTCAATTCAAAGAATTTGTTAATTTCATCTTTTATCTCCTCGTTAGTCCAGTGGACTTCCAGTAGTGTGGGTTTCAATCTCCACGAGGTAGGAGAGTACCTTGCCTTCTTTTTATGGTTTATTTCTAGTTTGATGCCTTCATGGTCAGAAAAGATGGTTGGTATGATTTCAATCTTGGTGTATCTGTTGATGTTTGTCTTGTGCCCCAGTATATGATCGATCCTAGAGAATGATCCGTGTGCGCTTCAGAAAAATGTATACTCAGATTTTTTTGGGTTTAGTGTTCTATATATGTCTGTTAAGCCCAAGCACTCTAGATCCTTATTTAGAGCTTTAGTGTCTTTACTTATTTTTTGTCTTGTTGATCTATCCATTGTTGATAGTGGTGTGTTGAAGTCTCCCACTACGTATGTGTTTTCTCTGATGTCTGTTTTCAGAGATGCCAATAGTTGTCTGATATATTTTGGTGCTCCTTCGTTTGGTGAATATATATTAATGAGTGTTATTTCTTCTTGAAGTATTGTCCCCTTGATCATAATGTAATGACCACTGGGGTCTCTTTTTATCTTTTTAAGTTTGAAATCTGTTTTCTGATATGAGTATAGCTGTTCTTGCCTTCTTTTTTGGTCCATTTGCTTGTAGAATTGTTTTCCATCCTTTAACTTTGATTCTATTTTTATCTTTTGCAGCTAAATGTGTTTCCTGGAGACAGCAAAAGGTTGGGTTTTGTTTCTTAATCCAGCCTGCAACTCTGTGTCTTTTTATTGAAGAGTTTAGTCCATTTACATTTAGAGTTAGTATTGATATGTTAGCATCTGTATTTGCCATTGTGTTTGTCTTTCCTTTGATTTTATTTATTTATTCTTTTAATAACTTTCTTTGGCCTTCTTTTGTTGTTATTTGTCCCTCTGAGGTTCTGGCTTTAGGACTCCTTGTAGTATTTTTTGGAGTGGGGGTTTAGTCGTAATAAAATTCCAGAGTTTCTGTTTGTCTGGGAAGGTCCTTATTCTCTCTTCAAAGAGGAAGGAGAGCTTTGCGGGATAGAGTATTCTTGGTTGGCATCTGTTTTCTTGGAGTCTGTTGACTATGTCCCTCCACTCTCTCCTTGCCCGTAGTGTTTCTTCAGAGAATTCTGATGTCAGTCTGATTGGTTTCCCTTTGAATGTTATCTGTTTCTTCCCTCTTGTTAGTTTCATTATTTTTTCCTTGTCTTGGATTCTTGGGAGCTTTACTATTATGTGTGTTGCTTTATTTTTCCTTTCGTCATGGAAATTTGGTGTTCTTCTTGCTTCTTGTATATCAATTTTCAGCTCCTTCTTCGCGTTTGGGAAGTTCTCTTCAAATATATCCTTGAATATTTTCTCTGTTCCTACATCTCTCTCCTCTCCTTCTGGGATTCCTATAACTCTTGTATTTCCATTCCTCATGGAGTCAGATAGTTCCCGAAGTCTTTCTTCGGTCTTTTTCCTTCGTACTTCTCCTTCCTTTTCTGTTTTAGTTCTTTTTATTTCTGTGTCTTCAAGAGTACTTATTCGTTCTTCCATTTCATCTATTCTGCTTTCATTGCTTTTCCCAGAGTTCTTTAGCGTCTCCATTAATTCTTTGATCACCTGCATTTCTTTTACTTCCCTCTTTAGGGACTCAATTTCATTCTTCTGGTCATTAATTATTTTCCCCTTATCATTGTTTTCCTTTATGACTTCTGTCAGTTTTTTAATCACAGCAATTTTAAATTCTCTATCTGGAAGGCTCATAAGTTCTTCCAAGTTACTGTCGTTGCAATCTGTAGATGGTTTTCTTTTTGCGGTGTGCTTTTTTGCTGAGGAGTTGCTGGGTTGCATGTGGTTTTTCTACTCCCTACTGCCTGTTTTCTAATTTGCCGTATTCCTTGTGACACTGTGTTGCTGGTACTGGCCGGCATCTTGGACAACCTTCCCAGCTCACCACTGGCTCCTCTGGGGAACTTCTGCTGGGTTCACAAGTCTCCAGCAAAGAAAGATCCCTGCTGCAAAATGGCTATGCGGGAACGTGCTCCCCTGCATGCCCGGTCTGCCCCAGTGGTGAGTGCTGCTCCCCTCTGGGCTGGAACTGCAGGCTAGAAGGCACCCGGCATGGGCAAGCCTCCCAGCTTACCTCTATCTCCTCGGTGAGCCTTCTGCTGGGTTCACACAGTCTCCAGCAAGAAAGGTCCCTGCTGCAAAATGCTGGTGAAGGGGACGCGCTCCCCTGCACGCCTGGTCTGCCCCAGTGTTATGTCAGAACTTTTTTATGTAACACATTTAGATAATTTTCAGCAACATATTAATTAATGAGGAAATAAAGTCAAACATCCATTTTTAAAACATTCTCTCCATGGTAAGGTTACCTGAAAAGGAGACAATTCCTCATCATTAAAAATGTCATCTCTACCCTTGAAAATATATCCAAGAGAGGATGCTATGACAAGATTTGATTATTACTGCAAGTCTGGAACTCTCAAATTTTTATCAAATTAAATGCTTTAAGTATTTTGCCATGCTATTGTAAGTACAATCATTCCACATATCAGCTACACCTAAGACTTTATATTCTGGTTTCAGCTGTTTTTGCTACAATAACTCACCTATGAAAGAAAGAATTTCACACAGGAGCTGACACTGTGAACATATCCAGGATTCTTATTCTATTTCTGGTCAAGCAGTCACAAAGATTTCATTCACTATTGAGAACCTATCTCCTCGGTAATATTTTAAAATGTTACCAAAAAGTAATCTTCATTATTTTCACTGTTGAAACAGAATCAGTGCAATTCTATAGTCAATCTACCACGCTAAGTAATATCTCTTGATTTCTTTCAGTTAGCAATGTTTTTGAGCACAGAATGCATCTCTGTGTGTGATAATATAGATTCCCAGTATTATTTCAGACAGTTGTATGATAAGAATGTGTCTCTTCTAAAGGTATGAGACTTTTTGTCTTCCACTATTAGATAAAATTAAGAAACTTCTAAATATTTTTCTGGGGCATTTTAAGTTTTAAGAAACCCAAAGTTTATATTGTAAATATTTAGTTCTTAAATGTCTTGCTAATGTGATGACTGCACACTTCCAGTTTACGGCAGAAGGAAAAAATGACCCATAGGATAAGATTTGTAATTAACAATGATGTAAATCCATACATACCTTCCTGAAAGGTTACTGTCATTGTTTGAACCTCATAAAGCAGCTGGTAAAAGGTATGCACTAAAAATAGAAATATCTGCATTTTTCATTTTTTTTAATTTGTGCTTACAATTCTAGCATAGTTTTCAATTTTTGTGCATCTTCAGAATATCTTAATAACAATTATATACCTTTCATTTTAATTTAGAATATTTAATAGTAAATATAATCATATTTATAACTAATCATAATGGTTAACACTGTGCTTATCACTGCTCTAAGCACTTGACATTTATTAATTCATCTAGAACTTTATATAAACTAGATATCTACTATACTAATTTTTATGACACACTAAAATGGAACAAATCCTAATTCTGGAACTCCCACACTCCCATGGGACACAAATGATTGTGGTATATAACCAATGTCACCACTACCAAGGGAGAGATACTCAAACTGTGTCATAAATTTTAATGAATTTTTTCTTGTTTATTTTTGGATAAAAGTAATACAAAAACATGTTATAATACTAAAATACACACCCTATTGAATTGCCTTTATATTCCCTAGAGGCAACCACTTTTGGCTGAAGATATTACTACTACAGATATAAATAGCAGTCTATTATTCTATAAGCTAAAATAGAATAATAATAATTGCAGAAAATACAATTAACTGAAAGCTCATACTCAAAAAGCAACTACTAATAACCTGAAAAAAAAACTTGCTAGGATATATACCTTGCTAGGATATATACCTAAGAGTAAAAATCTTAAATTATAAAGTAGGCACATCTTCAAGTTTACTGAACTGTTTTCCAGTGTTCATTCTTACTGGAAGCTAGTAAAAATTCCTATTCCTCCCCATTCTCATCAACAATGATATTTCCAATCTGTGAGATGGGACTTCATTGTGCTTTTTTTTCCAGCTCACCAATTAATAATGAGGTTAATAATGTTTTCAAATTTTAACAGTTCACTTGTATTTCCTTTTCTGTGAAATACCTATTTTATCCTAATCTGTCATTTTTTCTATTTGGTTGTCATCCTTGTACAGATTGAACAGAATAACGTAGGTATTCTGAATACTTCTACATCTTAAATTTTATATTTGGTATGTAACAAGCCAAATAATAAGACGGAGCTTTTTACTTTATTTAAATGCATTTTCATGTTGCCTATTTCTTTAATTAAATATTTTTAATTGAGGTCATATTAGGATGCCCTCATCAGGTAACTGCCACCTTAGGGCACCAAAAACCAAATCACTCATAGTCTTCCACAGTATCCATTGTGCTTCTTTCCCTCTTTGTGCTTATCCTTCCCTCATGCCCTCCCCCCTATGAATGCTTCAGTTCTATAGTAGATTTCGAAAGGTTGGGTTTTATGCTTGTCTTTATTTGACTCTTAGCCTAGTTTCTCAATATTTCACATATTGATGACACCATCCGGTATTTATCTTTCTCCTTCTGACTAACTGCATTGAGCATAATCCCTTCCAGTTCCATCCATGTTGCCACAAATGGCATGCCAAACTCTTTTTTTTAATAATCTTTCTTAATATTTATTTATTTATGCATACAAGAGTTGGGGTGCAGGCCAGAGATGCGGGGGGTGAGAGGATTCACCAGAGACAGAGTAGGGAGCAGAACAGGCAGATCTACTAAAATACACTGCTGAGGGGAGCAGCGGGCAAGGCAGGAGAGGTCTGCTGCACCATGTGGGTCACCTCCCTAGCTGGGGATCGAATGTGCTACAGTGGCTGCGGATAGCTTCATAGTGCTGTGTCTTAACCCCTTGTGCCACCAGGGAAGCCCAGACTCTTTAAAAAAAAATTATACCCCATTTTTGGTCATAGCTATACAGAAAAATAATATACATATTATTCAATATCATAAGAAAACAATTAACTTTGATTTTGAAAACTTGACCCCAAATTCCTCATACCCAGAAATGGAAGACAGCAGAAGATAATAGCTAAGGGAGCCTGGGGATGCATAAACAAATCTATTAATAAGCAGCCTTTGAAACAAGCGGCCCAAGTGACAGAGCATAATTGCTTCTTCTGGGCACTGAGCATACAATCAGATTTTTCTCTTTCCTTAACAGCAACTTACATTTGTGTAGTGCTTTATATATTTTCAGTGTACTTTACATACTTTATATGATGCTCAAAATAATTACAATGGGTGAGTAATAAGGTTATTATTGCCACTTCAATAAAAAGAAAATAAAGGAGAAGAAGGAACTTGCCTAAAATGGAAAGAGCTTGGAGGCAAGTCCTGTTCTCCTGACCTCTAGTCTGGTATGTCTTCTTTCACTTCATATTGCCTTCCAAGGTAAGGAATGAATGCTGCCAAAGCAGGGGAAATGGCTTTTCTAAGAAGCCTGACTCAACTATGTAGGCAACTTGTACCTACTGCTTATACAAGGTTTATATTGTACTCAGAAAGAATTCCACTATAAAACATGGGCCACTACAGGTGCTGAGATAGAGTACAGCACATGTCT
Organism: Talpa occidentalis; assembly: GCF_014898055.3. Classification (NCBI taxonomy): domain Eukaryota; kingdom Metazoa; phylum Chordata; class Mammalia; order Eulipotyphla; family Talpidae; genus Talpa; species Talpa occidentalis. The sequence continues at coordinate 31,349,208 of NW_023601433.1, forward strand.
CACCCCCATATCACTCATTCTCTAAGAAAACTAGATTTTCTCCAAACGTCAGTGTCTAACTCCTCATAGAAGACTTAAACAAAACTGTAAGACACAGATAAATGGTAGAAACTATTGAATTATTTGATAACTAGAAATATCTAGTTGGATAAATATATTTGGATTGGCCTCATGAGTCTATATTCTCAAACAATATGATAACCATATAAAGTAAAACAAACTCCAAATGTATTTGAATCATCACTAAGACAGTTTCAAAATGGAAAAACACCTCAAACTCAATATGATTGTAGACTACTTAATTTATGATTAGCAGGAAAAAAACTAAGGGTAGACATATTTTCAACATCACAAATACATTAAGTTTTTGGTTAACAAACACAGTTTTTCTTTTTTTTTTTCTTTTTTTTTAAAGATTTATTTTTATTTTTATACAAGAACCGGGTACAGACCAGACGTGCAGGAGGGTGAGAGGATTCACCAAAGTCAGAGCAGGGAACAGAACAAGCAGACTGACGAAATACACTGCTTAGGGGAGCAGCAGGCGAGACAGGAGAGGTCTGCTTGGCCATGTGGGATTCTCGCCGGCCGGCAGGGATCGAACCGGCGCTGCAGAGGCTGCGACAGCTTCACAGTGCAGTGCTCAACCACCTGTGCCACCAGGGAGGCCCACACAGTTTTTCTTTTTAAAATAAAAATAAAAGTACAACCACAAAGTCATTTTCAAATACAACATAAAAATTTTTAAATATTAATGAATTAAACTCTTTAGAACTTTAATATAGCGATATAGTCAGGTGTAGGAAGGAGACTTTCATTGTATTTATTTAGTTTTGTGCGAAATATATATACCACCTATTAAAAAAATACAATTCCAGGGCCTCCCCGGTGGTGCAGCGGTTGAGCACTGGGTTGTGAAGCTGCCCACAGCCTCTGCAGCGCCGGTTCGATCCCCGGCCGCCGGGTGAGGGTCCCACATGGCCGCAGACCTCTCCTGCCGCCCGCTGCTCCCCTCAGCAGTGTACTTCGGTCCTTCTGCCTGTTCTGCTCCCCGCTCTGACTCTGGTGAATTCTCTCACCCTCCCACGCTTCTGACTGTACCCAGTGCTTGTATAAATAAATAAATCTTAAAAAAAAATATATAATTCCAATTTCTAATCCTAAATCAAAATTACTTCCATAAATATTAAGGGCATAGGAAAGCTATGAAAGGTACTAGCAGAAAGTGCAAATAGATTTTTTTATTTAATTATAGGGTAGGAAAGACCTTTCTAAAGACCTCTAGAAGGACATAAATATAAAGAACATAATGCACCTAACAAAAACTTTTTTTGAACTTCAATAGAACAAAAATCCTATTGAATACAAGAAAACCAGAAATTTGTACATGCATATACATAGAATTACACAAATGTAAGTAAGGAAATAGTTGTGTGCATAAATGACAGCTATGCACCCAAATAATTATAAATTTGCCAACAGAAAAATAGACAAAGATGTGAATTAACAGTTCTCATAAATATAGTAAGCATGAGAAAAGATCAATCTTACCAGTAATCAAAGCAGTACAATTTTTTCCAAAAGAGAGAACTTCTGACTCTCAGATTAGCAGACTTCTAATTTTTGAATTAAAATGCCAGGAGTGAGTAAGGAACTGGGGGAAAAAGGATGCTCAGAACATAGCGCTCAAGTGTAAATTATTCAGGGGGACAATATGGCAGTAAATATCAAGAGCCATGAAAAGCATATGCCTTTAACATAGAAATCCTATTTCCATATATTAATTGTAAGAAAATAATTTAATGCTACCAGAGATATTTGTACATGGATATTAACAACAATGTTGCATATAATAGCAAAAAAAATTGAAAACAATAAATAAAAGATAGAACTTGGATTTAATTTATTTTTTATTGAGGTTACCCTGGTTTACAATACTGTATATGACTTAGATGAACAGGAACACACCCTTCAGCTGAATGCTACCCACTGCCAAGACACCCATGGTTCTCCACCACAGTTCACTGTGTCCCATCCCTACTTTGCTTTCCTCTCTGTATTTTCCCCTTCGGTGGCTTTAAAGCTACAGTTAAATTTCTAGGGTTTATTAGTTTTTTGTTTTTATCTGACCCTGTTTCATTTCTCTACATTCCACAGAACTGGGATTTTAACTGAAAGTCTTCTCTCCTCAGTGTCTGTGTCCCTAATAGATTTAGACTCCCTTCTCTTAGTCAATAATCATCCTGTTGCTTCCTAACTCTGTTGCAACCAACATACAATGCAGACACATTCTGAAGGAGACATCTGACTGTACTCTGCTATAAGGGGAACAATCTGCATAACCTTGGGACACTTTTTAACCAGTACCACTAGCCCATTATAATAGTCCACTTCCAGGAACTAGGAGTAGACCTCTAAGAATGCAGTGAGATTTGCATTCTGAGTCTCTCTTGGGATCTGTTAAGGTAATGAATGCACCTTGATCCAAATTCTCAGAGCTCTTACATTGAAAGGTTATACCCTCTTTGTATTTTTCATTGTAATCATGAGTCATGCTAATACATTTCCTATCATGTTTAAGTCTGTAAAGCTGTTAAATTGGTGGTAAAAGGAATCCACATCTGTAAGTGTCCAATTTCTAATTCATGGCTTACTGACTTAATAGCAGATAAATTGATTAATCACTAATAACAGAAAGTCTGAGACTTGATGTTTTGTTTTGTTTTGCTTTGTTTTCATATATTTCTTACATCATTTTTCATTTCTGCACAATATATGCATTTTCATCTTGGTTATATAGTCCCCATACAATTCCCATCACATTAGTTTTGATGTTTTTAAAAATATATTATCAATTATAGCTGAAAATTGCATAAATTAAGTAAGAACATATTACAAAGATACTTTCCACAACAAATTCCAATTAAATATTGAAATTATGCCTTAATAAGAATGGCATAAACCAGTTTGTTATTCAAAGGGAGTAGTTTCAATGGATTTAATGATAATATTAGCAACAATCAGATAATTAAACTGTCGCTAAGATAAATCTATATGGATAGACCTTGAAAAATGAGGTTACTGGTTTTATCAATTGGTACTGTTTAATAACAGCAGGGAAAAATGCTAAGTTAGAAAATTTTCTAGTTATAACAAGAAGCTATTTCAGTGAAGAAGCTACTTATCTCTTTTAACACCTATCAGCTAGTTGGAAAGTTCTGTTATGATCAGAATTACAAATTCTCTAATATAATAAATAGCAATATCTTTCTACCAACCATAGAAAGTGGAGTTACTAGAATATATTTCTTACAACCTACTGTCTTCTATTCTTAGCAAATAATGTGCTACAGTGTTTACAACTCATGAAAACACAAAAAACTGTAAATGTCATACTAAATATTTGCAACTTCGAGTTTTATAGGAATGAGAGGAATGATTCAACTGAGGAAGAGCTTAGGAAAGAATAAGGTAAAGAATAGCATAGGTGTTTTATAAGTCTCCAAGGGAAAAAATAATTATCAGATTATAACTTTTAATCTATTAATTATTCATCAGTGTTTAAAGTATATATCACAGTCACTACACAGCACATATCTAAATCAAAACCATGTGTCATGAACAACTTTCACACTTCCTATGCTATTTACAGCACACCTACTTTCATCCCTTTGGAGAACAGCAACCTTTACCAATTCAATTCCACGAACATTTAGTAAGTACTTATTATATGCCAGGAACTCTACTTTTCTTTTTTTTTTTTTTAAAGATTTATTTATTTATACAAGCACAGGCCAGGGGGTACAGGCCAGAGGCATGGGAGGGTGAGAGAATTCACCAGAGACAGAGCAGGGAGCAGAACAGGCAGACAGACCAAAGACACTGCTGAGGGGAGCAGCAGGCAAGACAGGAGAGGTCTGCTGCACCATGTGGGGATCTCCCCGGCCAGCCAGGAATCGAACCCGCGCTGCAGAGACTGCGGACAGCCTCACAGCACTGCACTCAACCTGCTGCACCACCAGGGAGGCCCACAACTCTACTTTTCTACTAGATTTATTCCAATTACAATATATGCAGATACAAAATCTTGGCTACCCTTCAAACTGACTGGCAGAATATGATAGTTTTAATTGGTGCCATGATGTTCTCATTAAGAGAGTAAAGCTGAGCTCATAAGTATTTCATCAAAAAGGAGGAAAATCCATATATACACCTGTTTGCATCTACTGATTTTCTACCATCGCTGTAACTATCTGATGACAGATTGTAGGGGCACTATCAGGAAAATTAGGAGAGAAGTGCTTTCCCTAGCTAGACACTGAAGATCTTTGTTTTGCAAACAGTTAGCAACAACTCAATACAGTCAAGGAATAACCATGACTACTGAAAAGTTTACAGTGGAACAGGGCATAACTCAGTATTTTAGCAACATGGGCCTTTCCCATTTTTAGAACTCAGAGGTCAAGCAAATGCCAAATTACATAGACCTCCAAGTCAACTGGGATGTAAAAGGAAGACAGTTTAGCCCGAGACAGTCATGTTTAATAGACTAAAGGGACAGATAATAAAAGACTAACAGTAATCAAAGAGGGTAAATGTTAATAAAACTAACCAGATTACCAGCCAGGCAGAGATTTCATAATGGCTCTGTTATTTATACTTCAACTCTCCTCAACCAAAACAACAGGGCAGAAAATTGTCAAATTTTCACCATCCCTGCGTTATCTTACTGGATATCTCCCAATAATCCTCCGTAAGCCTCCCCTGTGACATAACTCTTCACTACTTTATAGCCAAGACAAATAGCCAAGCCAAGTTGATTTGTTTAAATCTAAACAGAAAGTAAGTGAAAATTCTGGCCTAAAATATGGATCTCCCAATGATCGATCAGCATTTCTCCTCCAGCCTGCAGTTGTGAATGTCATATAGATCAACCACGTTCTTCAACTTGAGAAATAAAAATTATCAATAGCATCTCAGCCAAGGAAAGGATTTTCCAAATATCACTCCAAATTAAACCTTTGATTTGTGCTTTCCATCCTAGCAATTTAAAGCACATTATGAATTTGTCAGCAGCTCCAGGATCCACAGTCCTTGACATAATTAAAACCCATTACTTTGGTTCACAGTATAATGGCACCACATGTGTTATGAAAACATATTCTCGTAAAAGCCCCTAAGAGGACACTGAGCATTCACAACCCACAATAAAATCTTAGCATGTCAATGCATAAAAACTTTTTATTTACAGATTGTGTAGGGCCTCCCCTGGTGGCGCAGCAGTTGAGCGCTGGGCTGCGAAGCTGCCCACAGCCTCTGAAGCACTGGTTTGTTCCCCCACCGCCGGCGAGGATCCCACCAAAAAAAAAAAAAAAAAAAAAAAAACCAGATTGTGTAATTCACACTCAGGAATATTATACTAGGATCCAAATAGTACTGTTTTATGATTGAACTACAGGAGGTGAGAAAAGAATGTCAGAAAACCTCTGCTGGCCCAGTGCTGAGAATGTTCCCCCAAGAAAACAGAAGCTATAGCTTCTATAGCTAGTGAAGCTAAGCTAGTGAAGCTATAGCTAAAATTCTGATTCCCTAAAAGCTCATTCGAATGTGGAAACCACCACCAAAACCACACTGCTTCTTCCAGTTACTCGTTATATCTGTAAGGCCTAGACCAATGTTTCTTACTGGTTTTTGCTGTTGTTGTTACACAACTCATTGTTAATCTGATGAAAAATGCATATGCTCACGATTGCGGCTACAACTTAATGGCAAGTTCTCACAAGCACACGCTGCTAAGATCAGTCATCTCATCTTCTACATTTTCCTACACCAGCACCAAGCACTATGCCTGTGTCCACATGACTTCAGAGCTGATGAATGAGAATGTGCCTCTGTGGTCAAGTGATGAATGAATGGTTACTACAAAGAATAGTTTGATTGGTTCAGGGAATGATGTAACTTGTTCCTGAAGGGACTATAATTCAAAAGCATTAGTAGCATCATGTACTACATAAAAAATATATAAAGAAAGGCTTGGTCTCTTAAAGAAGACAATTACTAAGTTTGTTCTTAAGTGTTCCCCATACATTATGAATAAAGTTACACAGTGAAATTCTCAATATGAGTTCTAGAACACATTATTAATCTAAGAAACTTCAAAGTCAAAGTTATTTTTGATATACAAGTTTGGCTATTTACTTTTATTCTTAATAAAACCATCACTTAATACTCCCAAATGATGTGATTCTACTAAAAATGCTTTTAAACTGTTTGAAGTAGGTCTTCTTTGCAGGTTATTAAAGCACAATGAAGTCTCTAAATTTAACACCCAACTTCACTCTACTTTTCTGCAAGTAAGCTATTATAAAAATGGTGGATGGTTAATTTAACTTTTATGGAAGTTATTACCTTGTTACAACACAATGAAGAGTTTATACCTGCAATTCATTAGAATAGAGCTTAAAGATTACCTCCAACATTTCGTTCTAATGATAAATATAGGATCTGCCTCAGGGTATTAACATGTTCTATCTTTTTTCCCTCTTTTATTTATACATAAATCTTCTCCCTCTCAAGTATTTCCATTTCTGGATGAGTTTTCTAATATTGTTTCATTTTTCTTATCCCACATAGAAAATATGGCTTTAATTATATATTCACTTTTATCATTTGCATTATCATTTTATATTTTTAATTTGTTTTTTAATTAAGGTAACACTGGTTTACAGTACTATATAAGATTTAGGGGTCTAGGCTCACCCCTCTTCAAACTTCAAGAACTGGATTTTTTTTCCTTTTTATATTCCTTAGTTTTTCCAAACACGCTCATCTATTAAATAACTTCCAAAGACTTGATTTTACTTTTGTGTTCATCATGTAATTTTTCAACTTCGGTAATAACAAAATGCAATTACTATTAAAAGTCAACTGTATAGAATATTTAGATTTTTGTCTCTTATGACTTTGTACATTATTAAACCCAGAATCCACTCTACCAGTTTGCGTAGACAATAAAGACTCGAGAAAAAAATACATATATTCTTAGAAGACAAAAAAATCTGTCTCCTTTACAGAGCCATTCTCTTCAGATCTAACTCTAAATGTCACAAGTGCTTAACCTGAGCCACCTTCTCATCTATAAATACATACTCCCCCAGGTGATCCTCATTCAAACCCATGGTTTTAAATATGATAATATAACTGAGTGCCTTTCAAATCCATGTCACTAGACCTGATCTTAGCTGCTTACTTGCTATCTCTACTTGATGTCACAAACCAAGTATAAAATCACTAGGATTAACTTCATTCATTTATAAAAGTAAATGATTAAGCCAGGTGATCATTAATAACCTTCATTGGTCTAAATTTACTAAATAATATCAAATACTCATGTCACATGTTGTCCTACTCTTTATTCAATCCTGTTCCTTTTGCTTGTGCCCTTCTAAATAGTGAGCTTAATTTATAGTGTCAGCCTAAATTGCAGGAGCATATACTATTTACTGAATAGAGATAGATCCCTCAAATTTCCCACCTCACCTACAATAACATTTCAGATCATTAACTCTGAGCAGTTAGCTATAAGCAGGGATGACATGTTTCTCCTTGAGATCAGATTACAAAAAAAGTTAGTTCTCCATATGCTTTTCTTCCCCCATGCTGCTTACTAAAACCATTCTAGACATGGAATGTTAGTTATCTGAGGTTCCTGAATGACCATCTAGAGCATCACCCCTTAACCCATGTTGACCATGTGGCATGTATATGAATTAAACCTTCACTGTACAATAGTCATTGAGATTTGGGGTAGGATTTTTTTTTTTTTTTATAAAAGCATAACAGCTTTTCCTAATTCATGCAGAATAGCAAGTCAGTTTCATTTCAGATGCAACTGATTGGTCGTAGCTACCTGTAACAATGTATTTTTAAAATAGTGAGAGACAGTATCTAGGAAAATTAAAAAGGAATATCATGCACAGTCAACATCATCACAAGTATGGAAAACTGGATAAATCCCAGAACCCAGACTTAGGTTATATGTTTTATGCAAATTGACACTCATGAATTAAAAGTTACTACTGGTCAAAACATTAATTCCAAATCACAGCCCAGTAGTACCCATAGCTACCGTATGTCTTTCAAGTGCAAATACCTTAGTTCTTCCCTACTCCTATTCATCTAGTTGACAATCTTACCCCAACATTGAATGCTTAATAAATTTCCTGCAAAGCAACTTCTGCTGCAGGTTTATAATGCATAACCTTGAAAATGTAAATCTAACAAGACAAAATTATTATTCATAACATCAAAACTTCCCAGATTAATTACTTGAGTGTTTACTGCTTATTTTAAAACTATTCTGGCTACAAATCAAATATCATTTTTCCATAAGTTGCTTTCTGATGGAGAAATTCAGAAATACTAAACAGTATAAGTCAATATAATAAACACCCATATTTCAATTCCAAACTAAAAAAATAAGTTATTACACATGCAATTGAAGCCAACATTGATTTGCTTGATACTGCTTATTCTCTGGAAGAAATACTAATCATTCTGCTGAATTTAGTGGACATTATTCCTTTGCATTTTTTCAGAATTTTATTACATGTCTATATGCTAATATTAATTACAGAATTGTTTTTCTAAACATAGAAAAATGGTGCCAAACTGTATATGTCCATCTGCCTCTGGATTTTGATTTTGCGCAACATAATGTTCTTTCATTTATTCGTGATGATCTTTCATTTATTCCTGATGACCTTGTTCTTTCATTAATTCTAGTGAAACTATGGCTATAGTGCAATTAGTACATTTTTTAATGTACCACAATATAATTATTAATTTTCCTACTTATATTTAGAAAACGTTCAACTGTCCTTATACTTTTTCAATATTTTCTGAAGCAATGTGAATTTCACAGAAAAAATGAACAGAAAGTTCCCATGTATCCCTACAAAGAGGGGTGGGGGGAAGGGAGAGAGGGAGAAAGTGGAGGGAAGAGAGAGAGAGAGAGAGAGGACTTCTAACTGAAAACCAATAAATTTCTTAACCATCCAAGGACAAAACAAAATAAAAATGAACCAGTGGGCTCTACAACAAAAATTAGGTTACCAAAAGGGAAAACAGTGAGGGTGAGACCAAGAATAGAGGCTGTTCAATGGATGGTGGTGACTTTTAAAATAAAAAGGGGGTGGGGAGTAACATTGAGAAAAAATAAATATCTCATGCTATTCTTTGACTGTTATCCATCACTTTCTGTGTAGTGTGAGTTTGATTTTTAAGGTTTTCAAGATAGGGTATTTTAATAGTAAAATTCATGTTAAGTATTTTATAAGTAATGCCTGACCTATAATTAACTTAAGTAAAATTAGAAATATAAAGTTGTGTTACTTTCTATGAAATAAGTGAAATTAAAATATTTTTATGGCAAGATTATGAATCATGCTGAAAAAAAGTTTTGACATTTCTTTCCATATCAAACTTTGTCAACAATTTTTAAATTACTTTCAATGATACTGTAAATCTTGAAACTATATATATTCATGCTAACAAAGATTTATTTTTTACATAAAGTAGCAAATTAATTATTCCTGAAAATGAATAGCACCAAGTCCACAGTAGAGAGAGAGAAGAGAGAGAAAGGGAGAGAGAGGGAGAGAGGCTGATTTAACCTTCTTTCCAGATCACTGATACTTTTTCCATATTAGCAATAAGGCTATTTTGCTTTTCCATTTGTGTATTCACTTGCGTAGCACTTCACATTTCCTTCAAGAAGTTTTCCTTAGCTAACTGTTTGGTGCAAGAGGACTAGGTTCCAGCCTATCTCAGTTTTTAACATGCATCCTTCACTAAGCTTAACCATTTCTAAGTTTTAATTTGAAGTTAGACATGCAACTGTTCCCTTCATTTGACTACTTAGAGGCCTTTGTGGAGATATGAATTGACCTAATTACAAAATTGATGAGGGAATAGGGAGGAAATAGGGAGGCCTGAGAAAATGAAGAGAGTTGTGGTAAAGGCCAGATGGTAGAACAGTCAGAACACATACAAATTTATCAATTAAATTTGCCATCTTATAAGGATGTGGGTCAAGGAATCGCCAAACAATTACAGTGGCAAGATCACTGATCACATATCACCATAAAAAGTATAATAATGATGAAAAATTTTGAAATAGTACAGAACTACTGAATCAGGTTTTGGTAGGCAGGCTTGGAGTATGAGGATCGCAGGCAGGCTCTTTCTCAGTTCTTGTCTTCAGCAAGGGAAGAATTCAACATTGAGACCAAAATTACAGAAAATCAAGAGATTTATTTATTGATAGGTAGGTAGGGAGAAGGACAAGAAAGCTCCCCAAACAGAGAGGGGTCCTGAGTGGGTAGTTGCTTATACGAATATGGTGGTCAAATAGTGGGGGTTTGGTTATTGGCTGTCTCCATGTTGTGTCTCTTGCTGATTCTATGGGCCTGTGGGATCTCGAGGCTACCAAGGACCCCTGAGTTTGTGGAGTTCGTGTAGGCTACCCAGGCCCAACTGATTTTCCCCATGTTACCCTGGCCTACGTTACCTGGCCCACCTTCTCGAAACTGCTTTGGCCTGTTGCTTTAGTGTTATATTACTAACACTATAGTGTTGGTGTTCTGACATTCCACTCCTTATTGGGTTGGGGAGGGAGGCACCCTCCTCAAGTCTGTTCTCCACTCAGACTGATAAATGGACGAAGGGCATCTGGCCTTGAAGAAGGTAGGAAGAGGGTGCCCTCCTGGTTCCAATCGAGTGTTTCTCAATCAGGGTAAGTGGACTTAGGGGCGTGGGGCAACCTGTTCCTAACTGACTTCCTGTACCCATTTCCTAGCTTCTCCCTTCACTACCAAAATCTGACAGAGACAGGATGAGTACATGGTGCTAGATTTGCTAAAGACAGGTTTGCTTCAATTTATAAGAAAACAGTTTCTGGGGCCTCCCCTGGTGGCGCAGTGGTTGAGCGCTGGGTTGCGAGGCTGCCCGCAGCTTCTGCAGCGCCAGTTCGATCCTCGGCGACCGGCGAGGGTCCCACAAAAAAAAAAAAATACAGTTTCTGCAAAACAGAATAAAGTGAAGTGCAAGAGGGCTTCACAAAGGAATGCATACTTGACAGTCGACTAGAAGAGTGGCGCAAGGGTGTTCCAGGAAAAGAAAGAAAACAGCATATTTGAAGGCATGTCGTCTTTCAGCAAAGTCAACCAGGCTGGATTGTTTATACCTCCAGGAAAGTTTATACATGTAAATATACAAATAAGTAAACAGTGACTAAGATTTACTTTTTGACCAAACTCTAGCCAGATGCCTCTGAATGTTCTTCTGGGCTAGGCCTAATGTTGGTCTATAAAACCGACGGGCCCTCAATACAGATCATTTTGTCCATGGCCCTGCCCACCACATTGAAAGACAAACACTGAGTTAACAGCTCAAAGCTACATTTCAAGGATGACTCTAGCATAACCTTAAAGGTTTTACCTGAGAACACTCAGATTGCCAAGACAATTTAAAGTTTGTGCCAACCAACACCTCACAAGAGGCCCAAACACCCTATTTAGAGCATTTACTAAAAAAACTTTTAAGTGTGAATTCTTCCTCTGTCCCTTTGAGATGCACATGTACCTCTCTATATCTATACCTGTTGTATTTCAAGAGCATTGTTCTCTTAAGGACCTGAAAACTATTCCTTTGAAAAGTAATCCTCTGAAGGAGAGGGCCTCTGTCTCCCAGTCTCCTGAGAAGGATAGAATCCTAACTTCAATAACTGAAAGCTAACAAACACAGCTGGCCTAATCAACATGTACATTGGCCAATTTGTTATGTTTCTATTCCCTTTACTCTACCAAGCCCCCACATGTCTCCCACCTTCTCCCTTTAAAAACATCACACACCTCTGTATAAATTGAAGTTGAATTCATTTTGCACTCGACTCTCATCCTTACCATTTTTTACTAGTGTCTGGCTTTATCTTTGATAACAGTAGAATATGGAATAAAGCAATTCAATATTCTAAGGCTTTCACGAGCCTCTTTATCTTTCAAATATTATTGTGTTGGTCACAAGGCATCTGAAATCCTCCCCACTCTCAAGGAACACTTAGTAGTTCTCAGTCACAGACAAATGCTTCTTCTCTCTTTCTTTCTCTTCATTATCCTTATAAGAATCATTCTTCACATTACACTCTTATTTATATTTTGTGCATTTATTCTCTCACTTATCCAAATGTCAAACACATTCATGAACTTATTAATTACCATCTGTCAAGAAGTCCTATTCAAATGCCATTCCTTTACCCTCGTAATACTTTACTAAGCTGCAGCCAGAAGTATTCTCTTTCCCAACTTTCGAACAGGGTGATGACATTTCCTGTGAAGGCAGGAGTTTTTCTATCCTATTTTGATTATTGCTTCTTCTGTATTGGTTCTAGTCTTTCCTTTAGGAATACATTTCACATATGTTATGTCAAGGCAAGACATAGTCAAGTACAAGAGCCAAATCTGGCCTGGCCCACTGCCTGTTTCTGTCCATGAGATAAGAGTAGCTTTTCCATCGTTCATGGTTGAAAAAAAGTCACAAGAGGAATAATAGTATCTAATGACATATAAAAATCATAATAAATTAAAATGTTAGTGTCTATAAATACAGTGGTGTTTTTGAAACAGTCATAATCATTTGTTTATATACTGTCTATGGCTGTTTTCATGCTACACTGTCAGAATTGACTAGTTAAAAAAAATACAACCCACAAAGTCTAAAGTATGTTCTTATTTGGCTCTGTACAGAAAAAGTGTGCCAGTTCCTGACTTGATCATCATTTGCTGCAGTTGTATGCACTCTAGTGATAGTTAAATTATGCTCTCAGATCTAGAAATAAACACAATATGTAAGACCTGCAGCTTTTACTCTTTTACAGGTATTCACTTAATTCAGCTTTGATCATCTAAATTGGCAGCTTCTCCTCCCTTGCTCTTAGTTCTATTCCCTATTATTACAATAAATGTACTATAATCAAAGTCATAATTCCTACTCTATACGGTTCTTAGCTTTGCATATACCTTTAGCTCTTTATTTGTGAGGATTAATGCTTCCAGATCACAATAGATAATCATCAGCTTTCTGCCTTCCAATGCTCACACCATTTGGTAAAAGTCTGAATTGATATGATAGATGGGAGGGTCAAAAAACTGCTGTTCACTTTATTTATTAGCACAGTTCATTGAAAAGGAAGATGAAGTAGATTAAAGCATCTGATAATCTTTCTGAAGTATTTGATTTAACCTGTGTATATCAAAGGTAAAAACAAGGTAGATTTTTTTTCCTTCAACTGTTTTTAACTACCTATAATTACAGGCTCTCTCTCCCATGTTTTATATTAGATTATTTTTAACCTTAGGTTTCAGTGTTTTCTAAATTTCTTATTTCATTTCAGGAAGCCTCATTGAAAATCAGAAGCTTTTCTTTGAGTGCAATGAGAATCCAAGAATGCATCTTTAATTCATAAAACAATGGTACTATTTTTAGTCAAGAATTCCATAAAATGTTTCATACTTTGGAGATTTCGATTATGTCATTTTTGTCCTTTTGTACCACCACTTTTTCCCAATTGCGTAGCAGCATCAATATCTATTTAAAACACTAAGAAATGAGCCTCCCTGGTGGCACAAGGGGTTATGTCTCAGCACTATCAAGCTATTGGCAGGCACTACCACATGAGTTTAATCCCTCCCCCCACCCCCACAATCTCCAGGCCAGGAAGCTAACCCACATGGCACAGCAGACCTCTCCTGACTCATCTGCTGCTCCCCTCAGCAGTGTATTTCAGTCAATCTGCCTGTTCTGCTCCTTACTCTGTCTTTCATCCCCAACCCCAACCTCTGGCCTGCCCCCCATTCTTGTATGCACAAATAAACAAAAATAAATCTTTTAAAAAACACTCAGAATTATTTTGACAAAACTTAGAGTTTATAATTTAATAAACAGTTCCATTTTGGCCAACTAATGGACTGCTAAGATTCTTAGCTATTTTCTTGTAATTCTCCTACCATAAGTTCATTTAAGTATGCAATCATTTTATTTTCTATAACCTGGATATTCATACATCACCAGATATTACCTTTCTTCCACACCTACCATATACTTTGCTTTCCTCTTAAAGTACTGCAAGGGAAAATATTATATAGGTAAAATACAAGAATTCTGAAAATCAAATACAGCTAATGATAATTCATTTTCTTGCCTAACCATTGTCTTTTTCCTCTGTCTTGCTCTGATGAAATTCTGTGAAAGATACCATCAATAAAGTAAATATAACAACAAAACAATAATATATTTAATATTTGTTTTCCTATAATTAAATTTTATTATCAATTAATTTTTAAGGGAAACATACTGAGAAACAGGTATCTATTTTACACATTTAGTAAACTTGATTTTTAAAGTGTACCTTTCTTATATCATTCAACATTTATCTTATACTGACATTTTTATTTTTCAAAAATTCTCACTGGAATAAGAAAATCAGCTCATCTGGAATATCACAACTATTATACATCATTAATATCACAATGCATTATTTATGGTGGTGAGTAATATCCTGAAATGAGAAGTCACTGAAGATAAAATATTGCTCTATCATGTTCCATTATGGGAAGAACCTTTAATTAAAGTGATGCCATAGGACTCCACCCACAACATGGTGCAATCGAGACGCTGGAATCACCCTCTTCCCTGAAACAACCACACAAAAAAAAAGACTGATATGATCTCTTAGCATAATGGAAATGCTTCGAACCAGCTATACAGCTCCAGGATATCCCTAGGGAGTTCAAGACCTAAGATTGGTGGTCCATGAGGGTAAGAATAGGAGGAGGCAAAAGGGGACATCTGGCTGGGGATCAAGTTCCCAAGTGACAAGAAAGGAAACCCAAGACATTTCAAAGTTCCTTGGGTGAATTTTACAAACACCAGGGTAAGCCCAGACCCACACACACATTTGCAGTCAAATGCTCTACCCCTGAGCTATACCCCCTAGCCCCCACACACACATTTGGAGCTCAACACATTTTAACCCTGGAAAGTGGGAACCCCACAGTTGGGGCAGGATGGCCATTGAAAGCTCCCTCCCCTAGCCCTCTCAGAGGAAATCAAAGAAAAGTCAGCTGGAGCCAGGCCAGACTCCATAAAAAAGAAAGAAGAACTTTAGAGTCCTTAATTATAGGAAAACAAATATATTAACACTGTTCACATACTTCTGGGAAGGCAAACCAACAGCACATATACTTTCCAAAACTGCAGAAGCCAAGGCATGATTGGGGCAGCAGTGGCCATCCTGAGTGGCCACAGTGTCGAGTGGGCACACATGCACCCGCTACATACCCAGTGCTACCTTTGAGCCAAGTGCAAACTATTTGTTGAGTGTGAGCCTAGAGATCTAGCTATTGCCCTCCCCACTAGGAGGCCCAAGCTTCATAAACCACAACTCTCAGCAGATGGGAACAACAGGAAGGTAGGGAGGGAAGCGACATCAACCTAAGCACAGAATACAGCTTATTGCGGACAAAACAAGAGGTAGAGTAGACTAAGAAACTTTTAATAAACACATTATAGGTCTGTCTGAAAGTGAGTAGTCCCAAGAGCAAGAGCCGGATATCTCCATTCTAAAATATAGAAACAAAAAAATAAAACACAAAAACAAAAGTAAAAATCCATTCATATAAAGCATACACAGTAAATATCCATAATTATGGATAATGAATAACCAATGAAAACATACCAAATGCAATGTTTATATTTTTGGCAGGAAGACCTAGGCTGGAATTATGAACTCTTCTTCAAGCAGAGATCAGCCTGAATAGATATCCTGGGAGCATAAATGAGACTTCTGAAAAGAAAAATTCTTTAATTCAGAGATTCTGTAGTTTAAGATATTTCTGGACTCATTTCCAGAAAAACATATATAATTTAGAGTGACTACTCCCAGCAATCATTCTTTTTTTAATTTTACATTTATTTATCTTTAATTATTTTATATATTTTAACATCATTTTTCATTTTTGTACAATGTATGCATTTTCATATTGGTTATAGTGCCCGTAAAATTCCCACCACCCATTCACCCGTGAACAATAGTCATGGTTCATTGTGCTCTTCCACCCTTGTTTTGATTCTACTCCCTTCTCCCCCCCAGTAGTATGTCTCTGATTTATTGTTGCCTGTTGATTTTAATTTTCACTTTATTATAATTTTTTCCCCTGATCCCTTATTTGGATCCAATGTTTAATGCAGCACTATTTACAATAGCTAAGCTTTGGAAACAACCCAAATGCCCAAAAATAGACGACTGGATCAAGAAGATGTGGTACATATACACCATGGAATATTACTCAGCATTCAAAAAAGATAAGCACATGCAATTTGCAGCAACATGAATGGAGCTGGAAGGGATCATGCTCAGTGAAATAAGCCAGAAAGAAAAAGAAAAATACCGGATGGTCTCATTTACAGCAAGCTTTCTTCTTTTGCCACCTTTAAATACATGCAGGAGATACTGATTTAAGAAGATATTAAAGGCCATCTGCCATTTTCTTTTTTTAAAGATTTATTTATTTATTTATGCAAGCACTGGGTATAGTCAGAAGCGCGGGAGGGTGAGAGAATTCACCAGAGCCAGAGCAGGGAACAGAACAGGCAGACTGATGAAATACACTGCTGAGGGGAGCCGCAGGCGCAGGCAGGAGAGGTCTGTTGCGCCATGTGGGACCCTTGGCTGCGGGCAACCTCACAGCCCAGTGCTCACCTGCTGCTCCACCAGGGGAGGCCCTCATCTGCCATTTTCTACCAAGGAAAGTCAAATCCAGATACAGCTGAATGAAACACATCTGTACCCAGGCTTATATACTGTCACATCAACTGAGATCTAGAGTTTTGACTCTTTCTTATAGAAGTCTATTTTATACAAAATAAAAACTGCCTAGGACTAGTGGTTCCCTTTCAAACTTAATAATCTGTTAAATCTTACAAATTATTTACTAGTTCAAGGCACTGTGTTTGTTACTAAGAGATAAGAAAACAAATGAGATAAGCTCTGGTCCTCAGGGAATTCACATCTCGCTGAAATGGTATACCCAGCATTCAGAAAGAGCAGATAGTACAGATCTAATACAGAAATACGCCCAAACTGGCAGTATAATAGAAGTGTAAAATTACTTAAGAAGCAGATCCCAGAGCATTTGGGGAAAAAAAATAGACAATTTGAAACAAATTGTGAAGGACAAACATTGTTTCAACAGGCAGAAAAGTACAGGAAAGAGACACACATAAGGGAAAACAAAAGCAAACAGAGATGGAAAAAAAAAAAAAAAACACCTGACATAATGGGGAGTCATCAATTAATTTTTAAAAAGAAGAGCTTATACTATAAGTAATTTAAAAAATAAACAGTTCAGATTGGCTTATTGACTTCACTTGCTATTTTATTTGATGCTTGATAAACCATTGCACTATCTCATTATAAGTGCAAGTTTTCAGGCAGACCAGAAAATATAAGAGAGCACAAGAGCAAAAATTGTTAAAATGGTCAGTTCACTAGGTCATCTGTAACAAATACAGTCAAGTATTCCTATTAGGAATCAACCAGGTTAATGGATTCCTAACTCTATTGTAATGTCTTGCCTGCTAGGTACTACAGAATTGGAAGCATTTATTTTTAGCATTGAAAACCAGCTCATGTATCAAAGGAACAAAAGAATAACAATTATTAAAGTAATCAAAGTAAGGGTCTCCCTGGTGGTGCAAGGGGTTAAGATGCAACCTATGAAGCTATCCTCAGGCACTGCAGCACAAGTTGGATCCCCAGCCAGGGAGGAACCCAAAGGCGCAGCAGACCTCTCCTGACTCACCCACTGCTCCTCTCGGCAGTGTATTTCCGTCAATCTGCCTGTTCTGTTGCCCACTCTGTCTCTCTCACACACACACACACACCTACACATACACACCTCTGGCCTATACCCCAGTTCTTGTATGCATGAATAAATAAATTTAAAAAAAAAAGTATTCAAAGTAATATAGAAATTGAAAAGCCAGCTAATTAAATGGCCCGCCTGTTTCTAGCCACAACATAATACCAGAAACCACAAGAAAATGTATTAAATGCTTAATTTTTCTTTGGGAGAAGAATATTTTTCACAACCAACACCCATCACAGTAATTTGTAGAAAGACTATCCAGTAAACACTTGTCAAATTAAAAATAAATCTAAGCAGAGCTATAAAGTGCTTAATATTTTGCCACCCACTATGACAACATTGATAATGTTACTCACCATTAAGCTATTATAATAAGTAACTTACATGAACACATTGCTGGGTAATTTCACAGAGTAACCAAAGAGGTTCCATCTTTTAAAAGAAAGAATCAGGCCCTCCCCTGGTGGCTCAGCGGTTGAGCACTGGGCTGCGAAGCTGCCGGCAGCCTCTGCAGCGCCAGTTCGATCCCCGGCCACCAGGTGAGGGTCCCACATGGCGCGACAGACCTCTCCTGCTGCACCAACTGCTCCCCTCAGAAGTGTATTTCATCAGTTTGCCTGTTCTGTTCCCCGCTCTGGCTCTAGTGAATTCTCTTACCTTCCCGCGCTTCTGACTGTACCCAGTGTTTGTATAAATAAATAAATAAATCTTTTAAAAGAAAGAAAGAAAGAAAAGAAAAAATCAGTGATTCAAAGTCTTAAAACCAACGTATAAATCTGAAAGGCCACTGGTAACTCTGTGGCCTCAAGTCACATTTTAAGTTTAGTATCTAACTTCTATAAAGCTGTTGATTTCCTCATCTGCACAATGACGGACAGCGATGCTTTTTATTGGGACAATTAAATGAGATCATGCATGTCAAAGACTCTGAAGTAAGAAAGTCCCACATAAAAGATGATTAAATAGTAAATTCTTAAATAGACTGTTTTCTAGTTGAGTTCCATCTACCCCTAGAGACATGTGTGTTTCTATTTTTTCCCTTATTCTGTATATTCAGACCCCTTAACATATCCAATAAAACTTCAAACCCTCCCACATATTTCCCCACCACAAAGGCTTCTAGTTGAAAAAACCATCAGCTCCTATCCAGACTTATGCAGATACCATCCAACTGGTTTCCCTACTTCCTCTTTTGCTCTCTCCACATCCTCTAACTGAAATAAAAGTCAAACAGGCTTATAAGTATGTAAACCAAATTGCTCATCTGCTCCAAAGGCCTCCCTTCAATAAAAAGAATCCTTAACTCAAAGCACAGCCTGGTTTCTTTGAGACCTCATCTCCTATGACTAGTTCCTTCATTCATGGTACTACTATTCATGGGCCAGGTCCTGGCTGTCACTTAACCATTCTACAAGCATATTCCTAATGAGGGGTCCTTGCATCATCCAAATGGGCCTCTTTCCACAATGTTCCAAAGAAATTAGAACTGCTCATGCCCTCACTTCATCCCAGTTGGCTCAAATATCATGACCACAGAAAGAGCTTCCTCATACCCTCTGTGAAAGGCAAGTCCTTGCCTCATCTCTCTACCATGTTGCTCCCTTTTACTTCTCATTTCTGAAAGTTATATCACCTCTTTACTTGTTTACTTTCCCACTAGAATATAAACTTTTTGGGGGCAAGGACTTTGCCTATTCTTATTAACAATCAATCTGAATTATTTGCAATAGTGATTCAATTAAAAATCTGCTTAATGAATTGCAAAAACATTCTTCTCATCCCCTTGAGTTTATGTGTTCCACAGATAACAGTAATGTGCTCATAAATAATTTCAATGCCACTAGTAAAACTTGCATATGTGAATCACCTCAAAAGGCTTGATCCTACCTTGGAATTTGATGTGGACTCCAAGAAACAAAGTCTGTTGCCAAAGCCTTCCGCTGCCAAGCATAGCTTCTGTTGTTCTTTGTGGATGGTTGCTGTGCACTGCAGAACCACTTCATCATCCTGCAAAGGGAGAGAAAGATAGAAGACAAAATGAGATTTGACATGACTCGTCAGTTGAAATCAGATCTAGAAGAGTGTTATTTTAGCACATCTTCAAAATCAAAGAAAATGTAAGAACAGCTGTCAAAAAAAAAAATCAATTCCTACAGCACTTTTACTTGCAAAATAGATAACTGGGGCGGGGAGCAGGTGGGGCACTGCCATTCCAGACAAGCAACATTTTTTTCACTATCATTACTGATCCCCAGAGACAATCTGCATAGAGAATAGTAAAATATAGTATTTCCATGTTAGTATTCTTACGCATAGTTTTAATCATCAAGATTACTGAGAAAATTGTCTGACTTATTCCTAGGATATCAAGCATGGTCAAGAAAGAAACAGAGTCTGATAGCAGGAACACACGTTGTTCCAAAACTGACCCAGATAGTCAGGCCAGTAACAGAACTTCTGGGTTCAAACCAACAAGAAAAGTCACCACAGTTCCACTGCACTTTGGCTACCTGACCATATTTGAAATGATCCTGGATGACTCAAAAGTGTACAGAGAGATGATGTGTTTATTCAGTCCACTAAAATACAAACTGATTTCTAACTCATTGATCAAAATTATAGAAGAAATTATACAATGGAAAAACCAGGCGGCATGAACAGTCCAAGAGGCATGGACTTCAGAGTTAGCAATAGCTGGCCCCCCACCCTAACTCTGCCACATACAAATTAGGTGATTTTAGTCAAAGCATTGAATTTCTACAATAATAAGGTACATGAGATAAAGTACTTTACACTGTGACTGGCAAAAGGCACTAAACAGACAATAAATGGGAGCTATCATTACCCTTCTTTAAATGAATTATCTGACTTTTTAATTATCTAGGTGGCAAATGCCTAAAAAGTGTAATCATTTATGTTTTGACATTTCAACCTCAATGATAGGACACTTAACAGGGAAGACAAAGAACAAATGGTCACTGACCCTTTTAATTAGAGTCAAAATTGAAAAGTCACAGAAGCACATTCTAAAAGACCCTCCTCATGGTTCAAAGAGTGGAGGTGATGAGAAAAAAAAAAACAGGTACATCACCAAGAAGAGAAGCTATTTTCAATCACAACCCAAATTTGAAAAATAGAAACTAGTGTGACATACTTAGGAAACTCTTTCCAGTTACTGTTTTTCTTTTGCAATCCAGTTAATACAGGGTTTCTCTCTGATGGAAATTAAATGGATTAAGCACTGATGGACTAAACACCAACTCACCAATACCTGCCAGTTCCCTTTATTTAACTCATCATTCATCTCAAAGCAGTTTTTCCTCAGAACTACTGTGGTTTAAGTCTGTTGACTATGCACATGAGAAGTTTTAATAAGTAACTTTTTTATTTATTGTAATGCACGTGGAGTAAATTTGGATATTGTCAACATATATACACACATGCATGCAAACACACATGAAATCTACTTTCAATTCCAAAAAGAAAGGCTATACGCAGCCTGATACCAATGGGATCCAGAGAGTTAACAACACTGTCGGAATATAGTAAAAGCATGTATTCATGGGTCATAAGGCCTCTTCTGAATTAATCTTTGCTAGCCAGGACCTGAGATCCAGACTCCTTACTCATTTACTGGTCTTCACATTTGGGTTGCATGTGCTTTTGGTGTCCCTAAATGGAGACCACAGCATCCTTCCCACAACAGCCCATAAAAACCAAGATGAAAATGCATACATTGTGCAAAAATGAAAAATGATGTAAGAAATATATAAAAAATAAAAAATAAAAAAATAATAAGTTAAATCTGAAAATTAAAAAAAAAGAAGACCACCCTTAAATATCCAGCTTTTGGCATATTTTGCTTTTTTAGTTTCTATGTCTGGTCCCCTAATACCTTGAACCTAGGGCAAAAATTCTAGTTCAACCCACCAAAAACCATATTCCATAACTAAAATGCCACATAAGTGAATTCCGCTTATATTTTGTTAATTTTTCTTTTATTTTCAGTAACTGTTAATTAACTGTGAATAACTGGCATGATAATTAATGTGACTACCTTGCTGTTCTCAAGAAATATTTGAACTTACACCATTCCCTATTTTATAAAGCAAATATGAAGAAATAAGATTGCTAATCTTCCCTTAATCACTGAACAAAAGAAAAAGTGATAAAAAGCTGATCTCATTCATCTAATGACAGAGATTAAGTAAGAGCAATATCCAGTTTACAATCACCAAATCCTTTGTAGTCTACCTATTCAATTTCAAATCCACCAATATCTCACCACCCTAGGTGCCATCATCTTTTGATTAGACATCCTCAAAATATTTTAAATAGTTTTCCACACTACAAACCCCTTCAAACAATGGAGCTTCACCTGAAGGTCACACCACCAACCTTATTAGACTATTATCTGGCTTAAAACCCTTCAAAGTCTTCCCACCATTCTAAAGGGAAAAATGAAAAAAATTCTTTGGCCTACAAGGTTTTGCATTGCATGGGATAGCCCAACATTCCCTTCATGCCTATGTTCCTACAGGACGTTTGCACATGCTATGAAACTTTTATCCCTCTCTCCTCAAATTAAGACATATTCATCTTTCAAATCTCAACTGAAGCATCCTTTCCAGAGATGAATGCTCCAAGACCTACCAAGTTGTCAGATCTTTAGTTTTATGCTGTCAGAACTTTAGTTTTATGCTCCTGGAGCACTATATTTCTTCCTTAGGCTTGCTCAACTGTCATTATTTTATTATTTTATTTCATTTATGTAATTCACTTATGTAATTATTAGATTACTGTGTCTAACACTGTGCCTGGCAAGTATAATGTCCTCAGTAAATGATTACTTACCATAATCTACTTTATGATTGCTCATAAGTATGGACTGCCATGCTGACAAATGGAGTTACTTTTTAGAATTGCTAAGGTAAGACACTATTAAATTTTCAATTAAAGCCAGTATTCTATGATCCCATTAAGTGATTTCATGGCTACAACGCAACCAGGAAATAGAGAAATATTGGAGGGAAATTACTGCCGCTGTCAATTACATATTTGACAAATTTTACTGTATCATAAATAATCTTAGCACACTGGGAAAAAAAACACAGTCTAACCCTCATTTACCATGAATTTGCATGCAAACATAATAAAACCTTTATTTTAATTCTTTCCATGCACAATCTAAGCAAATCACACAACACACTCTTAAAAAGCCAAGAAATGTTCTTAATAACTCTAATCAATAAAAGGTCCCTCACATCACACCAGGTACTTTTCTTAGACTCTTGCTATGCTCGTTTTTCAAAATATTTATCCGGACTTTCTGCAATGGGTCCTTTCCCCCAATGATGTCTTCATGATTTTTCCAGAAAGCTCACCACATGTATTGTATTCTATAGCAATCTATCAAGCAGGTCAGAAACTTCAGGGCAACTAGGTGTCCAATAAAAACTAGATGTCCAATATTTTAGTTGATACTTCAGCCAATCATATCATCATCTAACTTAGCCCCTAAACATAGCAAGTGCTCCAAATATACATGGGATTGGATTCCTTGTGTTAAAAGCTCTTGTATTCTTCCCGTGACCTTATAACTCTTTAGGACTAAGATCTAATATTTATTGGGGGGTGGGTGGAGGAGGGGAGCCAGCACCATCCAAGCATTCCAGGTAATTTTGTGTTAAGTAAACAAGACTTGTTTTTATAACAAATGTTACACATCTGCTGAAATAGTACAACATGGAAAACAATTATCACACAGCCACCTCAACAGCTTCTAAGTTATATGAACAAGCCATATGAACTATGAAATATTAGCAGAATAAGAAAGGATCAGTATTGCTGCTGCAATAGGAGGGAGGGTGAAATTCTGAATAGAATTATCAGACATTAAAGAGGTGACTTTTGAGCAAAAACTTGGAGCAAGGAGGGGGAGTTAGCCAGATAACTATCTGAAGGGATGCATTCCAGGTGTGAGAAGGGCAATGAAAGCCCCAATACCAGAGAGTACCTGCCATGCTTGAGAATCAGAGAGGAAGTCCTTGCAACTAGAGTAGAGAAACACAAGGGGAGGTCATAGGGGATGAAGCTGAAGAGAATGAAAAGCCTTGAGTCCACTATAAGATCTTTGCCTTTTACTGAGGGAATGAGGAGCCAACTTGTCAGGTAATAGATGCAGAGAGCAAGGAGCCAGGAAAGAAGTAGGGTGACTTAATAGGAGGTTGCTGCAACCTTTTAGCGGAAGTGATGGTGATTCATATCAGGTGGAGAGAAGTTACCAATTCTGGAGTTATTTTGCATATATTGAGTGCCTTCTGTGTTCCAGGAACTGTGGAAAGTGGTCACAAGATATCTTTTTTATTCCATCATTGATTAACTTTACTGGTGTATTGCCAAATAAAATGTTATCTATACAATTTGTTTTTTCTTACTGTGCCTATGTAGTTATCAGAGCAAGTGAGCTGAGAAAATGCAAAACCATATTTTGTATCTTGCATTGAATCTATAAATATTCATTGAAAAAATATAGGCAAGCCTCATTTTGTACTTTAGTACCAAACCAAAACATGACCACACAAAATAATCTTTGGGAAAATTATGATTGTTTCATGACCTTCCAAATGTTTGTTCTAACATTTAAGGCATTCCTTACATTCAGTTATAAAAGCATAGGGAAATGAAAAATAAAAAGTAAAGCTAGTATTTTTTTAGTAAACTACAACTTAAAACACTGATAATGGAAGTGTTTCATTTCTCTGTAAGACACTTAACAAGAGTGGTTTGAACAGGGGCCTCCCTGGTGGTGCAGCAGTTGAGCGCTGGGTTGCGAAGCTGCCCGCAGCCTCTGCAGCGCCGGTTCAATCCCCGGCCACCGGGCGAAGGTCCCACATGGCACGCAGACCTCGCCTGCCGCCCGCTGCTCCCCTCAGCAGTGTATCGTCAGTCTGCCTGTTATGCTCCCCCCCCTAGCTCAGGTGAATTCTCTCACCCTCCTGCACTTCTGACTGTACCCAGTGCTTGTATAAATAAAGAAATAAATATTAAAAAAAAAAAGTGTGGTTTGAACAGGCGCTGCCTTTTGCTTCTCACATCATGTAACATTCCCAGCTAATAGGAGCATTTATTCTACATCTGTCTTGGAGAACTGTCATTCTCCTTAAACACTGTAATCATTTTCCAGTGTTATGAAATATCACTGCAAGTTCTCTTAATGCTTTTTTTTTTTCCTAATGCAGCTTCCTCTGGGACATTTTGGTCATGTTTATGTCGATAAGTTCACCCCCACTCCATTTTTCTGGCTGCAGTCCAGGGTATCCTGGGCCAAAGTGGTGTCCTCACTCAGAAACTGCTTCTGCAACTCCTTTTATGTTTAAGCAGAATTTCATTTCCCATATTACCACTTTTTGTTTCTTTTTTGCACTTTCATCTATGTTATCCATTGTCATTTTTCCATTTTTGTGAAATACCCCATGTGTTGTTCACGGAGAGACAGGAGGTTAATACACCTACACACCAGCTGTCTGTGTGTAAAATCAAGAGGAGATGTGCAGAGACCAATCACCACTGACTCTGAGACAACTGCTATGGTTGGTCACTGATCACGCTGTGCATCTGCTATTAAATAGTGATTCACAGACCAAAGAACTAGCAGTGAAATTTACACAATTATACACCTAATCACAGTAATATATCATGGTAAATGAAAACTGAATCATGTTGGGATATTTACGCTATTTCACTATAGTACACTAAATCAAATTGTGCATATCAGAAAAATTTAAAGTACAGGCTGACTATGCTTGCTAAGAACCTACTAAACACAGCAATTTGAACCTAGTAAATTTTGAAGACAGAAGTGACAGCTGACAAATTATATGAGGAATAAACTTTACTAAGCTGGTTGATTAATTTCATTAGTTTTTCTGTGGGGTTTCTGGGGTTCTCTATGTATATTACATCATTTACTAATAGTGATAGTTTTACATCTTCTTTCCCTATGTCGATTCCTTGTATGTCTTTCTCTTGTCTTATTGCTCTGGCTAGGACCTCCAGTATTATATTGAAAATCAGTGGTGAGAGTGGACATCCTTATCTTGTTCCAGATATTAAGGGAAATGTTTTCAGCTTTTCACTATTGAGAATGATACTGGCTATGGGCTTGTCATATATGACCTTTATGATGTTGAAGTATGTTCCTTGTATCCCAAGAATTTCAAGGGCCTTTATCATAACTGAATGTTGAACTTTGTCAAATGCTTTCTCAGCATCAATTGATATTATCTTATGGTTTTTATTTTTCTTTTTTGTTGATGTGTTGGATTACACTGATTGATTTTAGGAAGTTCAACCATTGTTGTGTCCTAGGAATAAATCCTACTTGGATTTATTTAGAAGAAAATATGGGTGGGTATCAGTTATGACCAAATAAGAAAGGATTTCTCAAACAAGATACAAAGAACACTGAAAGAGAAAGACAAGTAAATTCAATTTCATTCAAGTTAGGAACCTCAATAAACCATCATAAAATAAAATGCCAAACTACAAACTATGAGAACACACCTGAAATTCATATAATAGGCAAGTGAATATCTTATCAGCTTACAAAAATCATTGAGAAAAAAATAAAAATAGTCAAAGACCTAAAATAGCATTTCACAGAAGAAAATAGTTAATTATATGAAAAGAACTTTAACTTTATTAGAGAAATACAGATTAAAAGGTAAATAAAATCCATTTTATACTTTCCAGATTAGCAACAACAAAAAAAGTCACAATTATGTGACACGGTTATATTTCCACAGTTACGTGGAAAAATGAGAACTCATACACTTCTGACAGAAGAGTAAATTGTTAAAAACCACTTTGGAAAACCATTTGACATTGAAGTTAAAATTTTGTGTGTCCTGCATTCTGACAGCTTCATTTGGGTATATGTTCACTAGAGAAATCTTGTTAATTTGTCGGAGAAGGCTTGTGTAGGAATATTCACATAGTAGCACCAAAATCATGAATGAAAAAATGCTGCTAACCATCAAATTCAGTCAGAGACAAGAAAAATAATAGAGTGAGAAGGAAGATTGACACCCAAGGTCTTCAACTGCAAGGAAGGGGCTGCTGTGAGCACTTCAGAACCAAAACCATAGTCAATGCGTGCCTGAAGGGTTTTCTTTCATGGTGCCAGCATGTGATGGAGGGCAGATGTAGCAACCACAAGGATCCAAGCCAAGCTCACTTCAGTAAAAAGGCTCACAAATCTTAGAAAAAGAGAACTATGTCATCAAATCCTACTGAAGTGTCCCAGATTCCACAAGTGACTAGTTAGGCACTCATGGCCGTAGGCATACCCTTTGCAAAAAAACTGGACTCTGAAGCAAAAGTAAGACATCCTCACACATGCAGAGGAGACAGGGTATGTGAAAGCCTACCAGACCATGGGGAGAGGGGACCAGGCAACTGACACTGCAGAAGCTTGGGAGGAATGTATTTCTCCTGAAGTAATCTTTATTCACAGTGATACAATTCTGTTTGGATTATAGTGTGGTTGTTCAGTCCTCAGTTTATCATCAGTCTATCTGTAAATGAACTGAATGTCCTTTCAGATTCCTTCAAGCATTTACACTTCAGTGTTTCATGGAAAAAAAGGAAAGAAGAGCACTTTCCTCTCTTGCAGAAATTCAAAGAGAGAAATTAAGTGTACTTTTCACACTTTTATTGTATATATCTACCTCTAGTCCCCCTTTTTTTTTTAAGATTTATTTTATTTATACAAGAACTGGGGTACAGGCCAGATGCGCGGGAGGGTGAGAAGATTCACCAGAGACAGAGCAGGGAACAGAACAGGCAGAGTGACGAAATACACTGCTGAAGGGAACAGCGGGCGAGACAGGAGAGGTCTGCTTGCCATGTGGGTTGCTCCGAGGCCAGCGGGGATTGAACCAGCACTGCAGAAGCTGTGGAAAGCTTCACAGCACTGCTCTCAACTGCCTGCGCCACCAGGGAGGCCCCCCTTCTTTTTTTTTAAGATTTATTTATACACACAAGAACTGGGGTACAGGCCAGAGTTGCGGGGGGGTGGGGAGCTCTCATGCTGCAGAGCCTGTGGACAGCTTCACAGTGCTATGCTCAACCCCCTGAGCCACCAGGGAGGCTCTAGTCCCCTTCTCTTTAATAGAGAGATATTTCATTAATATGTTTAACTATTCGTGATGTCTATGTGGTTTCATGCAAGATAATAGCATGTCTTGGGCGGGGGTGGGGGGTTAGGGTGTGGAGGTCCTAAAACCACCTGTAGATCACTGTTACTTCAGGGTACTCCCAAAGTTCCCTCAGTTCTCACTCAGGAGAGAAGACAAGATGCTGCAGAATCCCAACTGTTCTTATATGTGTGGACCACTAGACTAGATCATCCTCAAGGGCCTTTTGAGGAAGAACTGATATCTGTTAGCCCTGAGTGATATCTTTTTTAAGATCTCTTAATATAGCTGTAGAAATAATCTCTTACCCTGTGCTGACGGCTCTTAATCTAAAGCATATATACAAAAGTGGCATGGAAGAGCTTCTGGGCTGTAAGAACAGCACTTACAAGGTGCCTGGGTAATGTCAGCCAATGGAGAGCTGGACAGAAACACTTCAATTTAGAGATTATCAAGACATCAACCTCTCACTTAATTTCAAATGTTCCAAGTGGCTGCTGTTCAAACATAAGGCAGAATGTTTCCTCTGGGTATATAAACATTTCATCAATGCCTTTCTAATCCCAGTTTAGTAGAAATAAACAATTCTATCAGAAAATAACTTTACCTTTTTCACATTTAATACAATAAATCATGACACCCATCAAGGTGGAGTAAACTTACTATACCAATAAGGTCTGACCCTTTGGGGATCACTGTTATCAACAAGTTGATCTGGAATTCTAGTCTGCTGGTCTTCTCACAGGCCAACAGCAATCCTTAGTGACTTAAATTTTTAGCTTCCTGATAACTAAGACTTAGCAAAAGTAAAAGAAGGAAACCTCTACAGGTTTTCAATGCCTTTCTTAAGTATCACAGAAACCAACAGAAACACAAACCAAGATGTAGATAAGCCTTTATTTTATGAAGAGCCACCCAAGATGACCACATTTTCATTGTTCTATAGGCTCCTTAGAATATAACATGTCCAAAATGCACATCTGTCTTTAATTCCCCATCTCCATTAACTTCATTAATACTATGCTAAGTAAGTAAATTAAGTAATGCCAATCAAAGTAATAAGATCAGACAAGTAGGTGCCATCTTTATTATTTCATTCCACTATCTGTTTATAGTACATTAACCTTCAGGTCACAATCTATCAGGTCCTGCACAATCTATTGCCTCCTTCCTCTACAACAATTTCTCACATCTTTCTCCATGTTGCCAACTACAAACCAGTTATACATTTCTCCTTATTAATTCTCAAATGTGGAAAGCCATTTTCTGTTCTAAAGCCTGGGCTTGTTTTTCCCTTTACCAAAAATGTTCTTCCTCGGACCTCTGCAAAGTCTATCCCTTCCTGTTCTTAAAGTTTTACCTTATAGTTTTCTCCTTTCCTTATCACCCAGTCCCAGCCATATCTCTCTGGCTCCTTTACAACATGGACTCCACACTGTACTTACTTTTTTATTTTTTTAAAAAAGATTTATTTGTTTGTTTGTTTGTTTGTTTATACAAGCACTGGGTACAGTCAGAAGCGCGGGAGGGTGAGAGAATTCACCAGAGCCAGAGCAGGGAACAGAACAGGCGGACTGACAAAGTACACTGCTGAGGGGAGCAGCGGGCACAGCAGAAGTCTGCACGCCATGTGGGACCCTCGCCAGTGGCTAGGGATTGAACCAGCGCTGCAAAGGCTGCAGGCAGCTTCACAGCCCAGCACTCAACCACTGTGCCACTGGGGAGGCCCTGTACTTGCTTTTAATAGGTTTTTTGTTCATTGTCTTCTCCCCCAAGAATGTAAACTCTATAAAGAAAGAGACTCTGACTACCTTGCTAACACTGCATCCCTATACTTAGCACATAGTAGGTATTAATAAAGGACATCCGAAGAATAAAATAAGGAATTCTTTCTATGTCTTTAAAAGGGATAAGAACTGGCATTTACTATATGCTAATACCACCTGCTCCCTAGGTAGCTAATAACCATTAAATAGCTCTGTGCCAGGTACTGGGACACCTTAAGGGAAAGCATAGGGCAATTGTTATTTATCAAATACTACCCATCACAGAGCACAGAATCTGGCACAGAATTGACAGTGGATGAGTAAAGGAAAATCTATTTAAGTTAAGTACTACTGCTATGCTAATAAGTATAAGTACTATTCTTATGGCAACTTTACAAATGAGAAAAAAGAGGCAATGTGAGATTAAATCATTTACCCATGGTTACCCAGATAGTAAGTGGTTAAATGGGACTCAAATATGGCTCCATCTAACTCTAAAACACAGACTTCTAACCTCTGTGGTGTACTATCTCTTGCAAGTGATATTAAATCACTGCACTAAAGCGTCTTGCTAGAGAAATTAAGGAATCAACTCAGAGAAATTGACCCTTGTATAATTCTCTGATTTGTTTTATCAAAATGTTTTGATGAATCTGCTACAGATAAACTGAATAAAGTTACTATGTGCATGTTGAATTGTTAAAAACAAAACCAAATGAAAGTAAGACCTACAGAAAATAAATTTGTTTGAATGAATGAGTGGCAAGCAATGGCAAGGTGAGAAAGAAAAGGTATATCAATAGTAGGTATTAAAAATTAATCAGTGGGGCCTCCCTGGTGCCGCAGGCGGTTAAGCACAGTGCTGTGAAGCTGTCCACAGCCTCTGCAGTGCCAGTTCCATTCCCACTGGTTGCAGAGCAACCCATATGGCGCTGAGACCTCTCCTGTCTCACCCACTGCTCCCCTCAGCAGCATATTTCGGTCAGTCTGCCTGTTCTGTTCCCCACTCTGTCTCTGGTGAACTCTCATCCTCCCGCACATGTGGCCTGTACCCCAGTTCTTATATAAATAAATAAAATACTTTAAAAAATTAATCAGTAATTAAAATTTATATTAGATTGGCAATTTAAATTAATGCTACTTGATGGAATTTTAGGAAAGGACAAAGAAAAGCAAAGTAGAAGAGAGCAAACTAGGAAGAGAAAGGGAGCATTTTAAAGATGAAAATATGTTAGCTGAATCCTATTTTGTGGGGCTATTTGACAAAGAATGGATGTATTAGCATCTGTCATATTCTTTGCAAAATACTTGGTACAATAAAGCTGTAGGCTTAGAACTCAGCACATCATCTCCCTCTTTTATTACTGCTTCCCCAAGTTTTCATGTTACCCTAAAAACTAAAAAAAGAAACGATGGATAGGAGCTGCAGTAGATGCACACGGTCCCTAGGGGCGATAGGGAGCTTGAAAACTGGAATAAAATTCATCAAGACTTGGCCTGTTCTTTATCACCGTGCATGGGGAGATCTAAACCTGAAGTGCTAGCCTGCCCCACTGAGAGGCACACTGTGTGAGAACCAAAGGAAAGGAGCGTGAACCCCTGAGAAAACCCATTCCCTATAATTTATGCCAGGACAGTTGTGCAAAACAATAAAAGACCTCTCGGGGGAAGCGGGTGTGGAGGGGGGAGAGTAAGCAAAGAAAAAGATATTTCCTATAAACTGTGAGGTAAAAGAAAGTTCATTGTTCTATCTTACAGATTCTTGAAAATAAGACTCAAATATTTGAATATCTGTGATTCTTTTAATTGATGTTAAAAAATTATAAAGGGTATTAAAGAGCTTAAAGTTTAGGTTCGGACAATGTATTAAGTCAAAAATTAGAATCATGATAATAGCAGCAGTTTACAAAAGTTATTTAGTTTGATCTTTACCATAAGAAAATTTGCACCCAATTAAAAAACCAGAACTAGAAAGACAACATATTTCAGACATCCTAACTCAGTGTCTGTTTCATGTGAGACAGAGATTAAGGCTGACAGATAGTCACCAACAGTCACGTCACTAAAGTGTATCTGTTTCTCTTTTGTACTTTGAAAATAGCAGGCATAAAATCTGAGCCTATGTTCCTAGCTCTGAAACAATCTGAATTTCCTATTTGGCATTGAAGATCAACTCATGTATAAAGATTCCCATTAAAATTCATCTTAAAATATGTGCTAAGTATAAGAATGTTATTCTCACTCCCTCAAACCTATATATTGAATATGACCAAAGAAACAGCTATTAAAGACAATTCTAATTTGCACATAAAGCATTAAATTCAAACAGAAGACAAGCAGAGCAATTTAGCACTCAACTATTTCCCTGTCACCTAGTTGATGCTCAAGCATAAATTACTAAGAGACCAAAGTGGGTGCCAGACAGGCCAATTCCTTAGAATTCATTCTACAATTGTTCCAGAGTGCTTCCCAGTCTGCAAACTTTTTAAGATATTACATCTTTGAAACAATAAATTCATGTATTCATACTACTGTAAAATATTAAGTGTATAGAACAGATGAGACCCATAAATGTGTAAATATATACATATACCTAAAATATGTAAGCAATCTCAACCTATGTGTGTACACATATATGTATTATGTGTATGTATATGTATATGTGTGTATATATAGGTTGAGACTGCATGCTTATTTTAGAATGTTCAAAGTCTTCCTCCTCTCTCCAGAATGCTAGATACCAGCATCAACAAGTGGGGTTCTCAAAGAGCCACACCAGACTGGGGTTACATTCAAATTCTGAAGAAAAAACAACAGTGTACTAACTATTCCAACATTTGAAGAAAGACACTGAAAAGGCAAAAAAGAAGCAATTTTCAAGATCCAAATCTACAGATAAACTATTTCAAGAGAAGGTAATTTCAGACTCTTGAGGTAACTATGCTTTATTGTATTTTATATAAATGTACATATACATATATAATTGAGTATTTTCTCATATCCATAGTCTCACTTTCTCTCTCTCCCCACCTACATCTCCTAGGGTGTTACATATGCAATTCTAAGATCTGCAGGCAAGTATATTTTTGTACAATATATGGAAAAATTTTCAAGATTAATTGAAAAAATACATTAATAGTCCGGACAGGTTCACATTATATCAAATAGCTTTCAGCAAAATACATGGAGAATGAAATAATATACATAGAAGTTATTTTATCTTTGTTTCTTGGGTGGATTTGGGCATATCCCCATTTGCATGTTTATATAAAGATCTTATATCTTTGTACGTATAACATTTATGGATTAATAGATTTGCTTTTGGAAACCAGTAAAATATTAGTTTGCAATGTCAGTCCCCAATTTATTTCTATAACTGGCAAACCTATTAAACTCTGTTCTTGCTAATAATAAATGTAATTCTTTAATTAAAATGGAGATTACCATTTAGTGTACTGGGCACCCAAGGCCACATGTTTTTATAGGTTTTCAGTAAATTACCTCACTTTTCTTATAATCAGTAAATATTTCAGCTGAGGGCTTTTTTTAACCTGGGAATGAATTAGCAAATTATACCTGAGTGTTAAAATATTCCTGATAAGAATTTCAGTTCTTCTGCAATTTCATGATACACAAATATTACAAAGACTGGCAAAAGGTTAAACTTGCGGGCCTCCCCGGTGGCGCAGAGGTTGAGCACTGGGCTGCGGGGCTACCCGCAGCCTCTACAGTGCCAGCTCTATCCCCGGCCACCAGGGAGGGTCCCACATGGCACGCAGACCTCCCTGCAGCACCCGCTGCTCCCCTCAGCAGTGTTAAAAAAAAAAAAAAAAAAAAGGTTAAACTTGCACATGTCATGATGCACGTTTTAAGACTAAATTTTGAAAAGTTGAGTGTTAAATGGTGAACTCACAAAATGCCAGTTTACAAGAGGTGAAATATAATAGCTGGACAACATAAAAGTCACCTAGATAAAGTGAGACCACAAGCTATTATAGAAATCATATTGTGCAAAAAAGAGTCCATGTGAATCCAATCAAAAGTCCAGGGCCTGAAGCCTTTGACACTTCTAGCTGCCGGATTCTAGACAATTTACTTATCACTTTGTCTTCAGTGTTTTCATCTATCAGGTGGAAATAATAATGTTATATAATAATCTGTAGTAATGACAAATTATGTCCATGACATAATTACTATTTAATAATTTATAAGGATGAATGAAGGAAGTAGCAAAAGGATTCAGATTGAATACAGCTCTCTAGTTATTCATTCATTACTGTGATTATCAGTATTTTCATCTTTGAAATGAAGGTAACACCTACTTCAGTGTGCTGCTGTATATATTATACAATATTTACAAAGTGCCCAGAAAATATCCAGGCCATAAAAAATTATTTTTATATTTTATCCTATTTTTGTAAGACTTAAATTCACTCCTTCTAGACATACTACCATCACTAAGCCAAACGTTCTTCCACCCAGGGAGCTTACACTTAAAGAGATAGAAAATAAGCAAATGCAGATATAAAACTGAACATCAGATAGTGACAAGGGTCAAACCTGTATAAAAGTACAGGTTTGAAGGCATCAAAAGTAATGAAATGAATTACAAAATATGGTGGTGGAAGCTGGACTTTCTGCACTGGAGGAGAGCAGTTGTGTAGCAGGATGGAGGGATGTGAAATAAAATTTGGACAAATTGGGCTTGCGATGACTTTCCTACAAATGAGATGTCAAGTAGGAAGCTGGAGACATATATCTGAAATTGGAAGAATGTCATAATTGAAGATAAATACTTAGGAGTCACCAGTGTGAGTAGGTATTTAAAGACCATGAACTACTTGAGATCAGTAAATAAAAAGGAAAAAATACA
Organism: Talpa occidentalis; assembly: GCF_014898055.3. Taxonomy (NCBI): domain Eukaryota; kingdom Metazoa; phylum Chordata; class Mammalia; order Eulipotyphla; family Talpidae; genus Talpa; species Talpa occidentalis. The sequence continues at coordinate 31,384,030 of NW_023601433.1, forward strand.
TAAATGAACCCTGAACCCTCAAGTGCATAACCTAGGAAGTTGAAAAGAGGAGATAAAGAGGTTGAGATGAGAGAATTCAACAAGAAAGAATTATAGACAATTATAGTGAATGGACTGTAAAGGAGGGGAATCAAGAAGCAGAGAGTTAAGTGGATTACAGAGGAATAAATAGTACATCACAGAGTAAAAGAAAGGCTTGGCACGAGCGTTACATTTGGCCACATAGTGTTCATTGGTGGCCTTGTCAAGTGAACTTTCTGTGGTGTGTCCGGGGAAGAGATCCAGAATGCGCAGGATTTAAAAGACCATGGAGGGGAATGAAGTAGCCTGATAAATATAGACAACCCTTGAATTGTGCCGTAAAGGGGAACAGAGAACAGATACAGTAGCTGGAATGGGATATGGAGTTAAAGAAGGAAATATTTTGGGGCATCTGTAATGCTCCAGGCATTCTTCTGGGCACTATGGAGAGAGGTGATTAAGAGACTTGGGAGTGCTAAGGGGATTATACACTCAAGAGGGGTAATTCTCCATTGTCGAAACACTGGAAAGGATGTAAAATGATGACACTTTAAGAAAAATATTTTTTCTGCTTTTGTCAGGAGGTATAATGGGAGAGAAAGACAATGAACAAATACACACATACACACACACATACATACATACATATGTGCATGTATATATAATGTTTGGGGAATAATATGAACAAAATTAATCAATCTAGGACAAAAACATGTTAGACCGTTACTTTAAATTTACAATAAAGGGAAGAGCTTTTTGATAAGTTAATATTTGTCTGAATAAAGTGAGAGAGAAATCCACAAAGATACCTAGGAGAACATTCCAAGAAAGGCGTTCTTGGTATGTGAGAGAAATCTACTATCATGTTTATATTGCTGATGGGAATAATCCTGAGAAGACCCAATAAAATGAAAAAATATGTGATTCAAGAATGGACTAGAGTTGAGAGCGCAAATGGAGGTAGTGGAGTTCCTTGGAGCTGGTTGATTTAATGGTGGGAGGATGCAGAAGTTCTCTTCCAACTGCTTCTACCTCAGTGCAATAAGAAGTAAGGTCATTAACTGAGAGTGAGAAGGGAAGTTGGGGTCTGTGTAATAGGAGACAATGAACTACCTAGGGAAGTGTTAGATTGCCAGGACCCACTTGAGGTTAAAGATGCTAAATATCAGGTGATAGATTTTCTAGAAATTCTAAAATGCTATAGAGATATTTTACATTATCTTTAAATTGGAAGAAGAAAGATAATGGCTGAATAAAGAAGATAAAATGCACCACTAAGGCATACACAGCTGGGCCTGACAAATTAAGTATTCTGAAAATGTTTGTGATAAGCACCCTCAAAGCACTGAGAGGCCACTGGGAAGAGAAGGTGAGATAGGACAAGTAGATAAAAAATTATCAGGATGCTAGAGGAATGAATACACAGAAGGAAGGAGCCACTTGGAGAGTGTTGTCGCAGCCTATTGCTACGTATCTGTCTCTCTACCATTTAAATATAACAAACTCCTGTAGTTTAATTCACCCCACTACTAGTTAAGGCATATTAGAAATGGCTATTAGAGTCACCTAAAAAAGGGACTTATACAGGGTCAAAGTGTCATTTACTATGTAAATCTTATAATAGATTTACATCAAAAATGACTCACAAGCCTCATCAAACTTCTATGTACGCCTCTTTTCTACACCCTTCAAGGACAATGTTTTATTCTTCTTGTACCTGTGTCTAGCATCCTTCCTGTAATATCTTAAGTGTTCCGTGTTCAATAAATGTTTGATAAATGAATGAATTAGTTACTTAATAAGATGGTAAAAATAAATAATAAAAACCAATAAAACTCAAGCCAACATGAGTTAAAATGTCAAGTCTCTAAATTTCAAACTAGTAAACCTTGCAATATTCTATTAGAATTGAACTGTTTCCTCGTTCATAAAAATAAAAAAGGTCAAATTAAACATACAAGCCCTTTGAAAATTGTGAAGTACTATGCAATAGTTAGCTAGTACTAATAACTACATAATCAACCAATAATTTGAACTGACAACAGAGGTCATGAACAACGGCCACTCAGTTTAAACAACATGTTGCCATGCCATGTGCCAACTAACTTAGCACCCATGAAAACCTTGCACTGGGTTGAAATATCCATACAAGACAGACAGCAATATTAAGCAAAACAAAGCCTTTAGGAAAAGGTGAGACAGCATTCACTATGATAATAAAAAAACCCATATATGATTTGGACAAATAAATTACTAACCTTCCAAAAACATTACTGATAAAAAAAAAAAGACATCTACATGGAAATTGACACTTTAAACTCCAGCAATTTCAAATATACCAATAACGGGCTCAATTCACCAACTTTTTTAATCTTTAGATTAAAAAATTATCTGAGGACAATCAATATGTAATCATTTTTGTATGTCTTTTTAAAATCCAAATTGGATTTTTTAGAAATTTCTTAGTGTTAAGTTAGTGTCATAACCATTTTCTTAAGTCTCTTTATCATAAAACTGGGTCTGTTCCTTCACTGTATTAGATGTCACTTAGAGCAAATATAGAGTTATATTAAAAACATACTTTTCTAGAAATAAAGGTGTAGTGGCAGGATGGGCCACTGAGCATCTATGATTGCAGCAGACCAGACAGGTATAGAAGGAGTCCTGGAGCCCTCGGGGGCTTTCTCAGGCTTTTATTGAGCTTTTTACATGTAGTGCAGCAACCAGGTACACAGCAGGCAGGGGTGCCAGTAGGCCTCCAGGCCCCTGGCAAGTCTTCACTCTGGGCTTCTCTCTCTTCCCTTCTCTCTCTCCTGCCTCTTCTCCTGCTTCTGCTTCCCTCCTGGAATATCTCAATACTGCAGTCATGGCCCACAGGAAGTAAACCACACAACTATAACAATGTAACAAATGCAGGTGCCCCATCAGGCAGGGCAATACTAACGGCAGGACAGAAAAGCCTGAGACTAACTTACCCTACGAATGGGAACAGTCTTCTCAATACGTGTACAGTAAGTATGTCTCTTCCACTAAGTGTCCCCTTGGCATGGGGAACTAAGGTCAAAGCTCTGTGAGTCTGGGGAAGTATGTCACCATTACTTAAAGGACACAGTTTATTTTAAATTAAGAAAAGTGAAGGCATGGAGGCTGAAAAGAGTTCTTGTCTTTGTCTCAGTCCTTCCTCTTTCTTCGAATTGAAGAAGTAATCACTGTTCCACCTTTTTATGGTTTAGAAATATATAGCATGGGGGATATTGTCTAGGTGTATGTTTATCGGTAAAAATGCCCTTCTTAGCTAAGAAACTCCTCTTTTTACTCTCAAAGTAAAAGGTAATGTCATCCCCTCGTTACCCAAAGTCCTTCCTTCTCTCTCCTTGATGCCTCAGATCCTTTAACACAGGTTTTCATTTTATTTTAGAATTTAAAACAACATAAATTCTCCATACATATGATATTAAACTGACTATTCCCTTGCTACCTCTTTGTGTGTATTTTGATTATCAATCCAGCCCAAGAAAAACCCAAAAGGGTGGATAATTTTCCCCTGTACCAGACACAATCAGAGCTACAATGTACTACGAATGGAAATAAATTTCATATGAATAAAGAAAGAAGGAATTTCCTGCATGGGATTCTCTGGATGTTTTTGTTTTTGTTTTTTTAAAGATTTATTTTTATTTATTTATACAAGCACTGGGTACAGTCAGAAGCGCTGGAGGGTGTGAGAATTCACCAGAGCCAGAGCGGGGAGCAGAACAGGCAGACTGACGAAGTACACTGCTGAGGGAGCAGCGGGCGGCAGGAGAGGTCTGCGCATCATGTGTGACCCTCCTCCGGTGGCCGGGGAGCAGCCGGGGATTGAACCTGCGCTGCAGAGGCTGCGGGCAGCTTCGCAACCCAGCGCTCAACCACTGTGCCACCACCGGGGAGGCCCTCTCTGGATGTTTTTTGATGAAGGGAAATAAAAACCAAGAAAATATTCCCCCAGTTAATGTAGAAGATGCCATGGCAAAACATAATTTAGTCAAATAGTCACTGAAACACAGCCCAGAATTTCCCTTTAAAACTAAAAGGATTTTTCCAAATTATTCATCATCTTTGTATTATCTTAATTGGATTCTATAAAAACCCCTAAGCACCAGAACTTACAACAAAGATTTCAATATTATTGAAAACTTCAAATCCTTTGCTCAGCCTCTTCATATTGTCAATTATACAATATAACTTTTCAATTTTCAGAACAACAGAAGATATCCGGGACTCTATTTTCTATCAGTACTCTCAGCATGACCAGCAGCACCTTCCTTCTGAAAACAATTACTTCTCCCCTTCATTGCCATCAGGTGGTATCCACCTTTCTCTTGTTACCTAAATACCCTGTGCACTGGTCTTTGTTCTAGAAAATGTTTCTCTTTTATGTATTCCCACATGAGCACACTCCTGACTTATATACAAAGGCCAGCAAGGGGCAGCCTATTAAGCTGTCATCCAGCCACTTTTTCTATCAACTCTGCAAAAGGAAGTCTCTTGTGTTCTTGATAATAATGAAGCTTACAACCCACTAGCACCTTACAGGTCCATGACATCTCAGTGGGCTTATTTCACTCTGCAGTTACTGTAACTGCCTCTTTATTAAAGATTACCCCTGACAGAAGCCCTTCCACAATGAATGGGCAGGAAAATCTGTGTAATTTAAAATGCCAAAGCAAAAGGAAATGACAAGAAAAGTGAAACTATAGCAAAAAAAAAAAAATCTTTAAGGAAACAATTATATATTTTATATAAGTTCAAATATTTATTCTCCTGGACTATGCAATAATTTTGAGGGCTTTTTCCTGTCCCCTTCTTCTCAAGCAATGCCAGAGAAAAATTAGGAGAGAAATTAGAATTATTGTAGAATTACTCATAAGCTATGAATCAAAACTCTTTTTATTAATATTTTAAATCTCCTTTTATTCACTCCCCCATTTTTTGAGGTAAAATTTACATGTATATGTAATTCAGAGGAACAAGTTCAGATGTCTTCACATGTATATCAACACAAAACACCCACCACCAGATCACCCATATCACTTAACCATATAATTTGTTCCCTCCTCCACCATCTTCCACTAGTAACCTCAATTGTAGTTATATGTCCAGGCTCTGTTTTGGTTTCATTTTGTCAGTATCTTTGTTTTGTTTCTCTATAGTACATGTATGAGTGAAAACATCTGTTATTTATCTTTCTTTTGCTGGCTTATTCCACTTAGTATGGTCTCCTCCAGCTCCATTAAAGTCACAAATGGCAAGAGTTCTTCTATTTTACATAGCTGAATAGTATTCCATTGTGTAGATATACCACATCTTCCTAATCAACCCCCCCCCCATTGTTGGACACTTAAACCTAAGTTTCCTTAACTTAGTTATCGTATACAGAGCTGCAATGAACAAAGGAGTGCACATACCTCTTCAAATTATTGCTTTTTCAGTCTTTGGGCTGATACTTAGGAGTAGAATTGCTGGATCATATGGTAGCTACCTTTTTAATATTTTGAGGAATCTTCATACTATTTTTCATAAGCACTGGACCAGTCTACATTCCTACCAACAGTGTTTTAGGGTTCCTTTTTCTCCATACTCTTGCAAACATTTGTTGTTGGTGCTTTTTTGATATGGGCCACTCTTGCAGTAATGGGGAGTAAGATGATATCTCATTGTGGTTTTGATTTGCATTTCCCTGATAAGCGATTTTTTTCAGATGCTTAAAGATCATTTGTATGTCTTCTTTGGAGAACTGTTGAGCTAAAAAATTCTTTTTTAGCTCTTATATATTAGCCCTTTGTCAGATATAGAACATGCAAATATTTTCTCCCATTCTTTTCATTTTAGTGATAGTTTCATACTTGAAGTCTCAAACAGCTATACAAAAATCTGATGCCTGTAGGTAAAGCCAGTCTTTTCTCCCTCAATGAAGACCAAGTAGTCAGATAAAGAAAATGGAATTATGGGTGTCCAGCCCTTGCATCCACACAGTGCATTCTTTAGGAAGGAAGATATTAAAATATCACTGCTTTCCTCTGTGCACAGATTGCAGCAACATATCTTTAGGTTAGGACAACTTAAAATGAGAAGCCCACTCCCCTGTCAAAAATAACTATATTTTTAAGGTCAATATCTCACTATTCTTTTTTTTAAGATTTATTTATTTATGCATATAAGAGCTGGGGTACAGGCCAGAGATGCGGTGGGTGAGAGGATTCACCAGAGAAAGAGTGGGGAGCAGAACAGGCAGATGTACTGAAACACACTGCTGTTCGGAGCAGTGGGCAAGACAGGAGAGAGGTCTGCTGCGCCACGTGGATCACCTCCCTGGCCAGGGATGGAACTCATGCTGCAGTGACTGCTGATAGCATCATAATGCTGCATCTTAACCACTTGCACCACCAGGGAGGCCCCAATAACTCACTATTCTTAACTAGGTAAACTAAATTCAAACTTGTGTCTATTGGAACAGTTCTTGTAGAGTAAAATCTGTTGGACTACTTCCTCAGTTTGCACACTCATTTTAACTATAATAAATTTTGTGTAACTATCATTGAGACTTTATATCTAGTTTAAAAATATGAAAGTTATTTTTAAAATAAAACAATGAATTCCTTGGTTTTTATGAGACAGACATACTTTTAAAACTTCACTGTAAATGTCTTTGAAAAAGGAAACCTCTACTTGGACTAGTAGGATCAGTCTGGAAGCACTAAATATGGAATGATGTTTTCTAAATTTCAAGATACCAACTTGTGCATGAAAGCAAATGGATGGTAACTTTTAAGCAGAAAAGAGCACCAATCTGTTGTTTGGAGAGCACAGAAGTTGCCACCCTTTGAGAGGAACTTCTCCTCCCAGACTCAGTGTGGTCATCTGGGTAGAAAGGATTACGCCCTCCCACTTCTCTGAGGGACATGGGGCACACCGTCCAGTACCTTCCATCTTCATAGTGAAAAGACCCATGTTGGTATAATGAGATTCAATCCCAGCAATGCAACTATAAAGAAAGAGAAGCTCTCTTTCTGCCAGTCTCAATGCTAGTAGAATGTGAAACTACTGCTGTTAATAATCATGCCACCTTATGGGGAAAATCGATCTGCAAGGAAGCCAACATTGAAGAAAGCAGAGCTCAGAACAAGGGGAACAGTCATAATGGCACCATTTGGATCTTTGGAAATGGCCATGTTTCATTTAGATCTACATTGGGCTTTTCAATTACATGAGACAGTAACACATTCCTCCTGTATTTTGGTTTAAACCAGTATGAGTTGGATTTCTCCATATACATCCAAAAGAATTTCCAACAGTAACTTGAATAAGTTATCATAGCATTGGCAACACTGGAATTTCAATTTTTTTTAATTATTTATTTTTATACAAGAGCTCAGGTACAGGCCAGAGACACAGGATGGTGAGAGGATCCACCAGAGACAGAGTGGGGACCAGAACAGTCAGACTCACGAAATACACTGCTGAGGGGAGCAGCAGGCGAGACAGGAGAGGTCTGGCGCCACGTGGGATTCTCGCCCCGCCGGCCGGGATCGAACCCGCACTGCAGAGGCTGTGGACAACTTCACAGCGCGGAGCTCAACCCGCTGCGCCACCAGGGAGGCCCTGGAACTTCAAATTTATAAAACTTCAAATCTAAACTCTTTTATTAAGAAAAGAAAGTAATTTTCTGTAGGAAATTGCCAGAGGGAACTTGTGCTAAAGCAATTTGCATGTATTACTGCTCACTAGCCAGAATTCATGTTACATAATTTCTCAATCTCTTTAGATAAAAAGACCTGAACTCCAGTAGAGCCCATCTGGTTGGTGGTCCCATAATCATTATCATGGCTTTTCATAGTGGAGAAAGAGACCAGACCAAACAACCAAGGGAGAGAGATTAGGATTATCAATATTTGATTATCAATATTTTACTTCTCTGCGATATTTTCCTTCTCATCCCCACAGAACACTGTAGTAAATAATCAGAGGATACCAAGAGGAACTCCAGCCTCCCCCCTCCCACCTAAAATATCTTTTTTTTTTAATAATGATGCTCTTATTTTTATTATTTTTTATATTAATTTTTTACATCATTGTTCATCTTTAAACAAAATTTGCTTCTCCTCACCCCCTCAGGTGTAGTCCCCATAGAATTTCCTTCACCAATGTACCCGTGCACCATCACCTCAGTCCCCTGTGCTCCTCCCTCCCTCCCTCTGTTCCCTCTCCCACCTCCTCCCCTGCAGGATGTCTCTGATTTATAACTGTCTGTTTTTGCTTTGTTGTGTTTTGTACTGTTGTTATTTTTTTATACACTGATGTCTTATTTGGTTCCTCTATATTCCTGCCATAAGTGAAACCATCCAATATTTGGTTTTTTTCCTTCTGGCTTATTTTACCGAGCATAATTCCTTCTAGTTCCATCCACATTGCTGCAAATGGCATGAGTTTATCTTTTTTGATTGCTGAGTAATATTCCATTGTGTACATGTACCACATCTTCTTGATCCAGTCAACTATTTTTGGGCATTTGGGTTATTTCCAGGTTCTACCTATTGTAAATAGTGCTGCAATAAACATAAAGATATTTTAAGATAAGACAACATCTAAAATACTGTTATTGTAGATCTCCTCAAAATAGTATCTCAAAGCAACTGTTCTATTATTAAGAGCTTCTACCATCAAAAACTCTATCTTAAACAACTTAAACTAATTCTTTCTCTCTTGTTGATTGCCCAAAGAACAGAGTCTGCTGCTAGTTCCTTTCAGTATTTTTTTTACTTATTTTTAATACTGAAAAGAAACTCAGACTTTCTTTCTCTGCTAATAACTATCTGTGCAACTTGGATAAATCATTTAATTTTTTTATATATAAATTCCCTATTCTACATCAGGAAAAATTTCTGAATTCCTGGCTTTTACCAAGTCAATACTCATCCTCCAAACTCTAGATTTGCTATTATTTCTTACACTCTGTTTTAACTCTTTAAATATAAGTCCAATTTGTACTTTTTCCTAAATACCTAATTCTTTCCTGCCATTATCCAATTTTAAAAAATGATAAAACTGCCAAAAAGAGTTCAAAATAAGAAACTAGCAAGAGTTTGAAGTGCTTCCTTTTCCTACTTCATTCAGGGGAATGATAGCTACCAGTTTGCCATTTGAAATATGCCTCTTGAATTTGTAAATGAGGTTTGTGGTATTTTATGCTTGTTATTTTGGAAAATGGGTGAATACTAAAACACTTTAGCAGTTGAAAGAAGAAGTCTGTGCACATGGACTCACCATATTCCCTCAGAATCTTATGATCTTATTAGTAATACCAAAATCAGAAGTTACATGAATCTTATTTGCTGACTGTTAAATGCCCATTTCATGATTTTGATGGAGGACAAAAATCACATGCCTGAGGGTAAAGATATGGAGATTGGGCCCATCCTGGAATCTGTGGTCCCCTTCTAGTTTTTCTATTCTTGTCCTCCATCAATTTCACTGTGGGGGTTGCACTAAGGAGGTTGGAATTCAGATCAAAAACAAGTGTGTGTGTTGATAATTTGAATCAGACAGGAGGTACTGTGACCTCCCAACCTTGAGAAAGGTCTTTTGCTAGAAGTTGGAAAGCTCCTCTTAGTTAAATGACCGCTCTCTAGAAGTGTTACTTCTATTTAACAAATACTACACAAAGAGAAAACGTCAATAATATAGACCAGAATAAAAGAAGAGATCAAACAGTAAAACCTAATCTTCTAACAGCCAGAGTTTTGAAGAGAATCTCTGAGGTTCTGAAGCAATACCCTTCAAAGAAGACACCAAGTGGACCCCACGTCCCAAGGAGGGCTACATTAGTGCTTGAAAGCAGTGAGTCATTAAGAGGATAGGACACGGGCCTCCCTGGTGTCCTCCCATAGTGTTAAGCATCACACTACGAAGCAATCGCAGCCTCTGCAGCCCAAGTTTGATCCTCAGCCAGCCAGGGAGAAACCCACATGGCGAGGCAGACCTCTCTTGTCTTGCCCGCTGCTCCCCTCAGCACTGTATTTCAATAGATCTACCTGTTCTGTTCCCCACTCTGTCTCTGGTGAATCCTCTCACCCTCAGCATTTCTGGCCTATACCCCAGCTCTTGCATGCACAAATAAATAAATCTTTAAAAAAAAATACAGGACACATTCTCACAGCATTTATAGCCTGCCTTAAATATGTCTGAAGGAGAAAGACATACTGGATGATTTTATTCATATGTGGAATATAAAGAAACGAAACAAAGGTACTGACAAAACTAAACAAAAACAAATTCTAGAAATAAGACCTCAGAATTAAAGCTACCAGAGAGGGAAATAGGGTTGAGGTGGAAATAAGGGGGCCCAATGGTCTAAGATAAAGGATTATAGGAGCTGTGGTGGTATGTGGTGTGGTGACACACATCTGAGGAGGTGTGACACTATTCCCCTAAATTATATACAGTTCAGTAAACCAGTATTACCTCAATAATAAGCAACACTAATGAGTTGACTAGATTCTTGAGTGTTTTTTTTTTTTTTTAATCACAAAGTTGTGAGTTTCTGGTGATATTTTCACTTTGATGATATGTCAACTTTGAGTGCCCTACATTAAAGTCTAAAAATTAGTAGGTATTACTGAATGAAAAAGTGACTGCATAAAGTATTCTTAATTTCCACATATCTAAACAGTATTTTCAGGCTGCACATAAATGTTTCCTACTCTCTAGAATACTATCGTTGAATCTACTGCCTGTTTATTATTCACAGCAAAATAAAAAATATGTGAGTATATATGTTTACATCATTTCAGGTTACATATTTCGATTCATCCCTTCAGTTAAAAATTTGAGATCATTTCAATTTAAAGGATGTAAAAAATTATTTTAATACCTGAGACTCAATGGCAAGTCACTTCTCACTGAGCAGATATTTCAGATGTAAAGTTTTGAATATTTCATTGGCTCTGTATATAAAAGGAATTCATGAAGGAGTGAAATAACATAACTAAAAGTTAAAGCTACTCTCTGGGAAAATGGTGAATTCTGTCAGAGGTTTGATGAGGAGAGGTGGGGAGCAACAGATCAAAGTTCAAGGTTCTTTTTGAAGGTTCCATCCAGCTCTTATGACTTTGTGATCTTATTATCTAAGTATTGATGTCCATAGAAGAAAAGGCACAGAGACAGGGAGGAGACTAAATTGTTTTTTTAAAATTAATAGATTTACCCTGAGGTTAAGGTTACACCAGGATATTCTAGAAACCAAACAATGGCACTTCTAATAAGCAAGAAAAGTACATACTCAGTGCATTCCCTGTGGGTTCCTGGAGGTCAGTAACTTAGTATTTCATGTATGCTTGTCTAACACTGGTTGTACTCTATGTATCCTCATTAAATGTTAAATGTTAACTCATTAAATGTTAAATGTTAATTCAAGACAGTAAACACAATGATTTATATAGTTGCTTAAATACAAAATTTGCACCAAAATCTCAACAAAAATGGGCAAAGTGTAACCCTTCATAATCAATTAAAAAATGGGCATTATTTATTTTTCACTTTAATTTCTTTGTTCTAGCAGGAATTGCTTGGGTTACTGCCTGGCTTTAAAAAAAAAAAGCTAAGATTTAGGAGATTCTGGGACCAGCTTCTACCAAAGGTTAGGTAGGAGGTAGGTCTTGTTAAAAGAAGGCTGTACAAAAATCATGAGGCTCTTTTATGAAAGAATCTCTCCTACCAATTGAAAAGGCTCTGAAGACCTCAAAGGCGGGAGCAAAAAAGTCTTTTTTCTACAAATATAAGCTTACCTAAACTTTCTAAAAGAAATTCAAGAATTTACACATTTTTATTGTAATTTGTTCAGAGAAAAAGATCACCACATAAAACTGTCCAATTGGATATATGACCCAGGTTTTTAGCTACTGGAGAAAAGCAATGATTTCTGGACCGCTGGAATTTTAATAGTCCCATAATAGAGCTGAATATCCAACTCAATTGGCAGATAACATGTCTTCTATGTATACATCTACAGTTGCAATTATTAGTGGCTGAAAGTGTTACATTTAAATTAAAGTTGCTATTTGAATATATAGACAAATATAATCCCCTCGCATCATGCTAAAATCATACTGTTCTTAAAATTACCACAAATTACATTATATACAAAAAAAAGCAGTATACGCCAAATTAAATAACAAGTAATGACAATTGGTAAGTATCATTTTTTTATTTATACAAGAGCCGGGGTACAAGCCAGATGCATGAGAGGGTGAGAGGACTCACCAGAGACAGAGAAGGGAACAGAACAGGCAGAATGACAAAATACACTGCTGAGAGGAGCAGCATGGGAGACAGGAGAGGTCTGCTCGCCATGTGGGTTGCTCCGGGGCCGGCGGGTATCGAACCGGCACTGCAGAGGCTATGGGCAGCCTCACAGAGCTGTATTCAACCGCCTGCACCACCAGGGAGGCCCCTGTAAGTATCATTTTAAAAATAAAAACATCTCAGAATACAGCTGACTTTTATTAAATCAACTCTCAAGGGCAGGATTAAATATACATTTGGTAAAAAGATAAGCATGTTTCTAAAAATTGAGCATGCTTTTACTTTCAATAACAATTCTTTAAAATATGTCCATTTGTGAAAAAAATTGGTATAATTTTGAAAGTGATTTTTGAATGTCACTTTTACTATCTTTCTTTTTAAAGCTATTTGCTACTAATAATTTAGCAACAAGTTTAAACCTACTGTTATTTTGGTATGTAGAGATTTACGTCAAACCACATTAGGGATATTAACAATATTCATTATAAAATATACAGAACCTATCACTAAGATTACATTTTCCTTCTTTCTGAGGTTTACGTTCACCACAAATGAAGTTTGCACAATCTATTATTTCTTCCAGTATAAATAAGATAGTTAGTTTATGATTAATTTTAGTTATTTTTCATAGTTTCATGTACCATTATAATATATTAGTTGCCTTTGAAATTAACAACCTAGATTATGACACTTAAAAACGACATTTAAATTGCATTGTAGAGGCAGATGGCAGAGCTCAATAAAAAGAAAGGATATTTTCCCTAGCTACTGATCTTCTTATATATGAGCCTGGAGCTAATATAGTATATAATATCCTAACAGTTCACCACTTGCCCTAGTCTGAGAGGATACCTGAAGGTGGCAAATCTCATTATGCCTAGAACCCACTCAGGTACACAGAGGCACTTCAGTTTATAATAGCAGCGTGATCAACTTCAGACTCAAAGCCCTCTGGATTTTATTTCATTTTGTTTTGAGCATTGAGACAGGAAAAAAAACTTCAAGCCCGTGAAGCCTAACAAGTTCATGCTAACTAACCTAACACGCTGCTTCCCACACCAGGAACCATTTCAGTTCTGGTAGACTGGAGCTTTGGAATGCAAGTGAGCTCAATACTCTATGAAGTTCCGGAATCCCTAGAGATGTTCAGGCCCTGAAAATCGGCCTTCAACAAAAATTGTTTATTCAGGTAATATTACACAACCAACAGAGAAACCGTAAACAAAAGCACTAACGTGGAGCCATCCACATTCAATATTCAGGATAGTCCCCAAAATACTAGGTGTCTCAACTAGCGCCTTGTGCTTTCATTTATTAATATATGTGTATTTAAGGATTTTCCAGCTTCATCCACTCAACCAGATTAAAATCAGGTAAACAGAACACCACCCATCATCTCTCCTTACAAGAAAAGATATAACATGTCACCAATTAGCTAGGTAGTGTGGAGAAGCAAACTCACAACTGAAAGCCTGGGATTCCACATGGATAAAATGGTAAATAGTTCATGGAATTAAATGAAGCAACGATTAATGAGGATGGCATAATTCTTGACACATTAAGTAATAATGTTAGCTATTACTAATCTTTTGTCTGTTTCCTTATATCACCAAGGGCTTCCAGTCAAGGTATTCACCAAATAGAATTCAACAACCATGAAAGGAAGGGGAATTTAGAAATGTGTTTTAAATAACATTTTATGTAATTTTGATCAGTACAAGTCCTTACCATTTACACATAATTTTTATTAAATAACATGTTTACCCACTCCATTCTAGATGACACCTCTAGAAATTAAAATCTGACCTACTACATTACCTTGTCATTTTTTTTTTAAAGATTTATTTATTTATTTATTTATACAAGCAGTGGGTATAGTCAGAAGCGCGGGAGAGTAAGAGAATTCACCAGAGCCAGAGGGGGGAACAAAACTGGCAGACTAACGAAATACACTGGTGAGAGGAGCAGCAGGAGCGGTAGGAGAGGTCTGTCGCACCATGTGGGACCCTCGCTGGCGGCCGGGGATCAAACTGGCACTGGAGAGGCTGCGGGCAGCTTTGCAGCCCAGTGCTCAACCGCTGCACCACCAGGGGAGGCCCAACCTTGTCATATTTAAGCATCAGACATTTCAGCATCAATCACTTATTATCCATACTGCAAAGCAGCAATCTAGATTTAAACACACTTAAATGGTTATTACAATGGAAACAAGTTGGATTCTACTAAGTTATCTCTCGAAAAATGTCCACGCAGATACTGCTTTATGAGCTCGCTTTAAAAGCTCTGAGATCTGAGATGTTTTTCTAAATAATTACTACTCATAGTGAATATTATAGGAGATGAATTATGCCACAACAACTGGCCATACTGTCCACAATAAAAAGTAGGTAAGCAATACCATTAAGCAATATAAAGGAAAAAACAAAGCTCTTCAAAGACATAGAAAGGTAATAAAAGTACCTAGGTCCAGAGGGATATACTTTTAAATTCCAGAAATTAGTGAAAGGTGCGATATGCAGCAATTTAATACAAACTCAGGAGGTTTCCAACTATATTTATACCAACGTACCACCCACAGAAGCATAAAACTATTCCTGGACATCATAGTGTTAGGGGGAAATGATGTCCTGAGTTAATCCCATACAGGCTTTGTGGACCCCACCCCCACTCCAGACTAAAGCCATCAAGACATTGGGAAAGACAAATCCCATCACCACCAAAGGGAGGGTGGCTGGGACCTGAGGGTGGAGTTGGGCAGCCAGGTTGGATATAAAAACCAAACACATGGGCCTTGGGGGGTGGCTCAGTGTCTCGCCTCCTGGCTTCACGGCTCCTGGCTTGTGGCCACCTCCCAGAGTGCCATTTGGGATTCCAGGTCGGCGGATCGGGTAGGACTCATTTAAAACTTTGTCTCCCACTTTTCTCCCTGAGCTGTACATTTCCTCATTTCCCCTTCCCTTGTAAATAAACCGTTTATTAACCTTTCACGTGTGCCTGCAGTAGAGCATTGATAAATCCTTTTAAGCGCACGGGTGAGGACCCACAGTCAGGCACCCCGTTTTGTATCGGGGTTGCTCTACAACAGTTTGGCGCCCAGCGTGGTTTCCAAGTTACACCGCGGTTGACCAGCCCAAAGTAACATTCCTTGCATTGGTCACCATAAGCACAGCGTGCGGGTGAGGACCCACAGTCAGGCACCCCGTTTTGTATCGGGGTTGCTCTACAACAATAGCAACTTCTCCCATTTCCTCATTCTAAAGGTAACGTGAGTTATGAACTCACAATTAAGTTAGAAGGGAACTCTCCTTCACCATTCCTGATTTCTATTAGCAAGGAGTCTCCCTAACCACCAAACTGGGCCTCTTTCTGTACCTTTATTCTCTTCATCCCCAGGTTGACCCGGTTGATTGGCAAACTTGGGAATTGCTGGATGAGCTTTACTCAGCTGTGCCCTCTTCCTCTAGGAACATGTTGCTCAAAATAAGAATGGGTCAGCCCATCAGTAATAAACGTATTTTCTCAAATATTTTACCCTTTTAATTGCCCAAGTTTTTCAGAACCTAGGAAGGAAAACGGATGCTGTTGACTGGATGTAGGGTAAGGTAAAAAGTATCAAGCTTCTCTGCCCTCCCACCATCAGGATAGATGATGGATCCTTGCAGTCCTGAATGCGTGCCTGATGGCGGGCACCTGGAGTAGGGTGTGGCATAGGTAGATGGGATTCACCTGGACTAAGACTGGGCATTTAGGGGCTGTGTCGCGGGGACACCAGCAAAAGCCAAGAACAAACGGAAGCGGAGAGAGGAAGAAGAGAAGCAGAGAGAACGCCAGAGAACCAGCCTCCCGGCCCCCCAGCACCCTGCCATATGTCTGGTAAATCTAAATAAAAGACCTGCAAAAGCCACTAAGGTCTCTGACTCCTCCTTTACCCGGTCTGCTGGATCAGAAAACCTGCACTGTGGTCCTTCCTGCCCCTACACTGGACCCATTCAAATCAAATCTAAATTCTCAAGGTCATCCATGCAACAGAAAACATATGTTCCAAAACAATGAGAATCGTTGGAAATACAGCACAGTGGTGAAGAGTGAAAAATATGAAACTATAATGCAATTTTGGATCCCCCTGTGCCAATAATAAAACTGTGAGCAAATTTCTTAACTTTCCTGGGCCTCAGTTTCCTCACCTATAACAGAAATAATAGTAGTAAGTGTTATGATTAATATTTGTAGGGAATAGAATAGAATCTGGACATTAAAAACTAAATAAATGCTGGCCATCGCTAGTATCACATTTCTTACTGATATTATTACTGTGCCCCACAAAATAAGATTTGAAAAAAAGGTCCCATCCATTTTATAAGTTTATACCTGTGGGTCTGCTAAACCTAAGTGGCCTGTTCAGCCACCATTTTGTTACCTACAGTACTAAATCTTAAGCAAGGTCAGAATGGCCCAGGCAGTTAGACACAGGAGCCCAACCCTGCAAGGTGCCTTTCAAATCAATCAACAGCACAAAGCTGGATCGTGCTGAGAATGCTCTGCATCAGTAAGTATGACCAGGAACATTCATGGGGCTGATGACCAACGCAAAAAAAGTACTCCCAACTTATACATCACAAGGTATGACTGGGAATGCCCCTGGGGCTGAGGACCTCTGTATAACAAGGGATCCCAGAAGCTGATCAGTGGAACGCCTTGTTGATAAGATTGAAACCATGGGTGGAGAGCTAGGGCTTGTTCTCAATTACAATACCAAGTCATTAAGCAGATAAGAAGCACCTGGAGGGCAGACTCATAACCCCTGATACTATAAAGGACAGAGCACCTTTTCTAGTTTTACCCCTCCCTTTTCTCTTTGTTCTCTTTCCTCTCAACTGATGCTGTATAATTCTATGAATAAAAAGGCCAGGATCTTGCTCTTCAGCAGCATCCTGCATTATTTAGCCTGTTCCATGACTCCCATTGCTTTATCAGTGTGGTATTGCCCAATGCAACAATACCTATAGTGATACCCCATAAATAGTGAACTAACTAGAATGGAAAGTTTATAAGAAAAAATGAATCAAGTGGGTCTACTGTGGGCACTGTAAAAAGAGTTTTGTTTTACCATAAGTGTACACCATAAGTGTACCATAAGTATACACTATTTCACACACACACAAGATCTTTGTGTTTCTACTTGCATTTTTGATGTCAGTGACTGCTCATTACCTGCTCTCCAAACTTTTGATATGCTTGAATCTACCTGAAAGTAGACTAACTGAGGCATGTGTAGGGGCAGGAAGACCACAGTGCAGGTTTTCTAAGATCCTTATGCAGACCAGGTAAAGAACGAGTCCTAAAGAGTCCTCAGTGGATTTTGCAGGCTTTTATTGGGATTTACCCAGTACATAGCAGGCAGGGGTGCTGGGGGGTCGGGAGGCTGGCAGTCCTCTCAGCCCCCAGCAAATCCTCACTCTATCTTGGCTCTCCTGTGATCTCTGCTTCTACTTCTTTGCTTCTCTCTCGGCTTCTCTTTCGGCTTCTCCTGCTGTTTTGGCTTCTGCTGGTGTCTCCGTGACGCCACCCTTAAAAGCCCAGTCTTAGCCCAGGTGAATCCCATCTACCTATACCCACACCGTATTCCAGGTGCCCGCCATCAGACATGCATTCAGGACCGCAAGGATCCATCATCTATCCTGATGGCGGGAGGGCAGAAAAGCCTGACATTTTTCCTTACCCTACAGCATGCCTGTAATATGGCCAAGACATTTTTGGGGGGAGGTGGGGAACATAAAAAAGTCATGTATCCTTTGCCCAACTACAGAGGTTTCTATAATCCAGAACTTATAATTTCCCTCTATTATGTACCTGTAAAGGCAGGAACTGGGCACAGTGCAGGTTTTCTGATCCCATGCAGACCGGGTAAAGGAAGAGTCAGAGTCCTCAGTAGTTTTGCAGGTTTTTTATTTGGGGTTCACCAGGCATATGGCAGGCAGGGGTGCATATGGCAGGCTGGGAGGCTGGCAGGCCTCCCAGCCCCCAGCAAGTCTTCACTCTATCTGGGCTCTCTGGTGATCTCGGCTTCTCTTCGGCTTCTACTGCTGCTACTGCTCCTGGTGTCCCCCCGTGACGCCGCCCTTAAAAAGCACAGTCTCAGCTCAGCTGAATCCCATCTACCTATGCCCACACCCTACGCCAGGTGCCCGCCATCAGGCATGCATTCAGGACAAGGATCCATCATCTATCCTGATGGCGGAAGAGCAGAAAAGCCTGATATTTTCTTTACCCTACAGTCCACCCCCTCAGGGCTTTCTGCCATACAGTCTACACATATATACAATTTTCTAAGCAAACAAACAATGCAGCCATGGCCCACAAAAGCAAATACATCAAATATAACAAAATACAATATAACAAAATACAACAAAACACAAATAAGTCCAGGCAGGGCACCAACCTAGTGCAAAAGACAATTATTGGTACCAGCAGATGAGCCACCAAATCTGCTGCCGAAGGCACTGCTCATAAGAGGGAGGGGAATCACTCACGGCATCTACTATATCACACCAGGAGCCGTCAGGCTTCCTGGCCTTCTCTGGCTGTAGTCTCAGCTACAAGGCACACACAGCATCCACCCCCAGGATGCACTAGCTCTGGGATTGGCAATTTTATTCTGTTGGGGGTAATCACCAACCCTCAGGGTTTCTGTCTGCAGTCGCTCCAACACCTGGGCCTTCACAGCCACCCATGCGACTCGCAGACCCCTGCACTCAGGCCAACCCACTGCACAATCACATGGGTCGGGGATCCAAACTCTGCATTCGGCTTGGGCTCCACCCCAAGCCACATTCCCCACCCGTCCCCCAAGGACAGGTTCCTCAGCTCCTCACCCTCGCTCAAGAATGAGCAGGGCATCACCCACAGGTGATTTTACGAGACTCACAGTTCTTCAGCATACCCAGGCTGCTTAACAGCCACTCAGGACTTCTCAACTTATCATCAGTACCAGCTTTTGCTTTCTTAGTTGGCTTTTCTCCTCCACCTGGCTGCTGGGCATACACAGGCTGCTTTTGGCCATCTAGGCCCACTGGCCACCCCTAGATTCCCATCTCCTGGGGTTTACAAACAAAACTGTTCCATCCCCAGAGTCCCAAAACATATCAACCTGCAAGGTCCTCCGCCTTCTGGCGGGATTGTCAGTCCAAGTCCATCAGTCCATCAGTTCAAGTCCATTGGCCTCTCCCTGCGTCAGCAATGGCCTGCTGCCTCAGGGGTCATTGGCTGGTCCTTTCCGGTGTCGTTGGCTGGTCCTTTTGGGCGTCTCCTTCATGCCAGGTCTCGTCCTGTAGCTCGTGGGCGTTGTTCACCTTCTGTGCCGCCATGGCGCCTCCAGCGTCATCACAGGCAAACAGTCTGTTCTCCTTAGTCCCTCCAGGTCTTCGGAGGGCTCCAATACCCGTCTGCATGGATCTTGCCGACTTACGCCAATTGTAATGGCAGGAACTGGGCACAGTGCAGGTTTTCTGATCCCATGCAGACCGGGTAAAGGAAGAGTCAGAGTCCTCAGTAGTTTTGCAGGTTTTTTATTTGGGGTTCACCAGGCATATGGCAGGCAGGGGTGCATATGGCAGGCTGGGAGGCTGGCAGGCCTCCCAGCCCCCAGCAAGTCTTCACTCTATCTGGGCTCTCTGGTGATCTCGGCTTCTCTTCGGCTTCTACTGCTGCTACTGCTCCTGGTGTCCCCCCGTGACGCCGCCCTTAAAAAGCACAGTCTCAGCTCAGCTGAATCCCATCTACCTATGCCCACACCCTACGCCAGGTGCCCGCCATCAGGCATGCATTCAGGACAAGGATCCATCATCTATCCTGATGGTGGAAGAGCAGAAAAGCCTGATATTTTCTTTACCCTACAGTACCTTAAAAAAATATGTAAGAGCAAAAGAGAAAGGTTTGTCATTTGACTCAACAGAGTACATTTTAAATGACCAAATATGCCTAGAGCTAAAATATCAACTCCAGGAATAATTTCAGTCTTCAGAGACCTTTCATCTCATTAGTAACCAGAATTGATTTTATGCCTTAACTTGGCATCAGACTGCAACATAAGTGCCTCTTTGCCTATCACAGAGCCATACAGAGTTCTGCTAACTGGCACAGATGAATCACCAACTCTCGTTTTTAGGACACGTTATGTCCAAGGGTCAGCTTGCTCTGGCAGCACCCATCCAGACCACTCATCAAATGTAATCTTAGAGATGAGCAGCCAAGAAGCATCCATTTTCAGAAAAGGATAACAAGTGCAAGGTAAGACAAGGATGTCCCTATTTTATCCTATGACATGAGAGGTTAAGATGCTGCACTATGAAGCTACTGTAGCATGAGTTCGATCCCCAGCCAGGGAGCTGACCCACATGGCACAGCAGACCTCTCCTGACACACCCGCTGCTCCCCTCGGCAGTGTATTTCATGAAGTACATCTGCCTGTTCTGTTCCCCACTCTGTCTCTGGTGAATCCTCTCACCTCCTGCACCTCTGGCTTGTACCCCAGTTCTTGTATGCATAAATAAATAAATATTTTTTTAAAAAAAGAATAAAAATAAGAAGAAAAAGAATAAACATAAGTTTAGTCTACTAAGAAAACCTCTCAAAATCAACTATCTTTAAAATCTTAAAAAGAGATTGAAAATCCCAAAGAAGGAGAAAGACATTTCTTCCAGTGTACTATAAAAATCTGCAGAAAGAGAAACAGCAGAAGAGAGGATTCGGCTAGCCAAACAAAAGACGTTTGGGGGAGTTCTCTCTGGCCTATTTATTAAGTACAAATATATCTACCAACCCCAAGCCCCCATTTTGATACAAAGATATAAAATGTCACACAAATGTAATATTTTCAGACTAAAACAGGCATGTAGGTAGGTCTTCCTGTATCCTGCAACCAGCTCTCTCTATAACACTGCCACGGGATATTCAAAAACCTCTGGAGAAATATGTCACAGCAGACCTTTCCTCTCTTGCCCACTGCTCCCCTTAGCAGTGCATTTCAGTAGGTTTGCCTGTTCTGCTCTCCACTCTGCCTCTGCTTAATCCTCTCACCCCCTGCACCTCCATCCCAATTCTTCTATGCAACAAATAGATCTTTAAAAAAAAAAAAAAAAAAAAAGAAAGACTATGATGCAATTTAAGAAAAGGAAAATGCCAGGACAGCATTGCCCCAGGGTCCAGGCTGGAAGGGCCAACACTGACTTCCTGACATGAGAAAGAAAACCCAGGTCTGTGCTGGCCGTCAAGAAAATGTCACTTCAGTGAGCCACTTGGTAAAGAGGTAATGCGTGTTCTTTCCTGTTAAATCTCACAGATGCTTTATGATTATTAAATCAAGAAAGAGTTTACAAAATTAGCTACTAATTCTACTTCTGAGTATATATCTAATAAAGCAAATACTAGAAAGATTTTCTCCTTGGAAATTGGTAGCAGTTGCATATGAGATAAATCCAACAGAAGTGCTGTTAGCAAAATATTTGAGAAGTATTGAAAATTTCCCAGCATTTTCATGCCCCTCTCTTTTTTAAATCAAATACTTTCTTGTTATCATAATACCTATAAAATAAATTATGTCAAGGTTGTAATCAAAACCAAGCTAATTAAATTGTTATTCTGAGCAGTGACAGGAAATCACTCCTATTCTTAAGCAGATGTGAGGTTTAACTGTTTTGGTGTTTGTGTTTGGGTAATCTTTTCATTCATGTCCATCGCTAATCAAAATAGTAACAGCATAATACTTTCCAGATCATTATAAATTTTAATGAATATAAATCTATGGGATACTTTAGCTAACTTCCAAGGCAAACAGATGTATCTCCAGTGTTGATTCATTAAAGAGGCAAACAGACATTGCTTTGCTGGAAGACTCCTTCAAAACAATGAGAATAGTTTTGACCTCTGAGATGTTTCCCCAAAAACAACTTCTTGGTAATATTCACCTGATATTTCTATACACATTTTCTCAACTGTACAACACCTGTCCTAAAAAGCTATTATCAAGATCACAAATAATGTACCTAAGCTGTATACTACAGTGTGGGGCACAAAGGGTATTCAGTAATCAAAACATAATCATACATACTGTGCAACACATAATCATAGTTACTAGTACACACATACATGTGAGGCAAATAATTGCTGCCTTGACTTCCTAGCACAGTATCTACCACTTGGCAGGCTGTCAGTGGTAGCTGTTTAAAAGCATAGAGTGTTAACTAATTACTCCCTCCCTACAGACCAGAACTTGTGATCTTGAACTCAGGATCCTTCAAATTCATGGTAATCCCTTGTTCTAATGCAGGTCTTTGGTGCCTGTCCTATTTAACAATCATATCAAATAAAGGCTATATTTCCACACTTTGCATGAGGAAATGAAGGCTTAGAGAGTCCAAATCCTTTCCCTCCTCCTTCCTTTCTAACAGGATCTCAGTTTGGTGCTGCAGTTATTTTTCTCCCACATGAACATGTGCCTCAAGAGAATCCACCCCAATCCCAATTGCAGAGGTAATTTTTACTTCCTTAACAATTATTTCAGGAATGGGTATTTGACCAAACTCTGGTTAATAGACATAAGAGAAGCCTCTTAGGGAAAAATTTCTGGGAAAATGTTCCTTTCTCCTAAGAAAATGACACAGGAAAAACATTTATCTTTCTTCCTATGGGCATTTCCCCACCTGGATATGAAACGTGGAGCCCTATAGCCATCTTGTTATATTGGTGAACTCATATCACCAACACAGAGGAATCATCCGGATCAGCAGTCTCTGGATAGGCTCTACCTCCAGATTTAAATTCCCTTTCTTGTAAGGAAAGTTAGAAAGTGCCGCGCTAAGACTCACGCTCATCAGATGCCCCACCTTGTTCTCTACAGTGCTGCAGTCCACTTACATCAAATACATGTGGGCCTCCCTGGTGGTGCAAGGAGTTAAGCACCACACTAGGAAGCAGTCCGTGGCCACTGCAGCCCGAGTTCGATCCCCAGCCAGCCAGGGCTCAGCCCACATGGCACAGCAGACCTCTCCTGACTCGCCCACTGCTCCCCTCAGCAGTGTATTTCAGTCAATCTGCCTGTTCTGTTCCCCAATGTCTCTGGTGAATCCTCTCACCCCCTGCATCTCTGGCCTGTGCCCCAGCTCTTGTATGCATAAATAAATAAATCTTCAAAAAAATACATGTGGGAGCCCCACCAAAGAGGGGAGGGATTAAGGAGAAAGCACTGACTCTGACAGATCCCTTCTACAAACTTTATTTACTAAACTTCATCCCCACAGCCCAGCTTTTGAATCTAGGACTCAAATGCTCAACTGCCATAGTGAACTTCCTCCCACAAATGGTAAGATTTTCCTAAAGTTGAAAATGATTTATTAAATAAGCAGACAATTATTATCAAAAGCCTTGATTTGCAGAATATGGCCTCAAAAAAATCAGGGTAGGAGTCAAAACCTACAACATATTGGGTCAGTTGCTCAACCTCCCCCAACATGCATGCCCTTTACTATAAAATATCTACTATGAAAAGCTAAAATTAGTAGGTATTCAATAATCAATAATCATAGTCAATATTATTCCTGAATCAATTTATAACAGCACCACAAAAGAATCTACAAATATTGAAACATTTGAGTGGTTTCATATTAATCCTGTATTCAGAATCAGTAACTCATGGTTTCATTCACCAAGAATTAATCTTAATGTTTATCCACCATCAAAATGAAAAACAACCCTTAATAATCTATAATCTTATTTATCTTTCCAGAAATGACAGGGAATTATTAAACCCTCTTGATGTTTCCTGAATGGAAGAGCAAAGATGAAAAATGAATGTGCTATGAAAAGCACCCAACCAATTTTTAAACAGCTTAGAAATGTTAATAGGATAGCCACTCTGCATATCAAGATAGATTTCATTGGCTGCTAAGTTATTAGTCACTAAGTGATTTTTAACATTTGTCATTAATGCCCATGTCCCCATTAATTATTATTTCACATTGCCGGAAGCCATAGCAATAAGCCCATGGAGCAAAATAAATACAACCAGACCTGTGGCATGCACACTGCAAGTACATCTCTGCTCTCTCAATGAGTGCTGAGAATGCATCGTTTAGAACCAGAGGTCTCCTCCGGTGGGCACAGGGGAAAGGAAATGAGTATCCATCGCTTCATTTAATCACAGGGCACAATATTTCATACAACACCTGGCGAGTACTTGGAATTTGTACATGTTCTCATCATCACCACGAGACTTCCTACTACAGACTAAACACTACAATGCTGAGTAGCTAGAATTTCAAATACCTTGGCAGAGGAAGAGGAGACAATCCCTTACATTCACAAACATTCCTGGGATGCCTGTTACATGTAAGGCACTGTGTTACCATTCATGGAGTATGCTGGGCCCTATGCTAAATGCTTCAAGTTATAGTTCCTACATAATGCACTGAATACAGTTTTTGAAGGATACAACATAGGTGTAAGACAGATGGAAAAGACTGGATTTATGGACCTTCTGCTATCATATGGAAGTTAACTAGTTATGAGGCAGACATATCTCCAAAAATCAGAAATTAAATTAAGTTGAAGTCAAGAAGCCCTAATAAATGGTCTTATGAAACTAATATTTTTTATTCCATACACTACCATATGATTTATATTGAAAATGATACATATTCTTTCCTTAAATATTTTTAACTTACTCTTATCTAAACTTGTAAACAATAGCTTATTAACAAACTGAAATGCCAATAATTCTGGAATAAAATGGTATTGACAACTCTTTATAATTCTTTAAACTTTGTGACCTAACACAATGTAATTACTAGAATAATAAAAAAAAAAAAAATACTTGGGAGACTTTCAACATTCTGTAAAATTCAGTCCATACATCTCCTAAAATGTTAATCCATTAAAATAAGAGATTTTGGCAACATGAAACTATAACAAATGTACCAATCCCTAAATTAGAGAAGTCCTTTACTTTTCATGGAAACTACCTGCAGTATCCCTTGAACTGAGCTAAGTAATTTATATAGAACATCCTATACAATCTTCATGACAATATAGTAATGTCCCAGTTATAAAACTAGTAACATACCTACTTTTAAGACCTACTGTTTTCTCTCTTCATTTGTGTATGAATGCAATAAAGGTAACTTCAAATGTTTACAATGCTTCCAAAACACTGAGGATGAAGAAAGATATACAGAAAGAAATATAAAGAGCAATATGAAGACATTAATATATAAAGAAAGATATTCCATATAATTCCAGGAGTACCAGGGGACAAGAATCCTCATTATAGCACCTTAATTTGTTTTACAAGAGAATGATAGGGCCTCCCTGGTGGCCTAGGGGTTAAGTCTCAGTGCTATCACCTCTTCTGCCTGAGTTCGATCCCCTGCCAGGGAGCTAACCCACAAATGGTGCAGCAGACCTCTCCTGTTTCGCCCCCTGTTCCCCTTAGCAGTGTATTGCAGTAAATCTGACTATTCTGTTCCATGCTATCTCTGGTGAATTCACACCCCTCCAACCCCCGCATCTCTGGCTTACATCCCAGTTCTTCTATGCAAAAATTTAAAAAAGAAAGAATGATAAGTAATATTATGCACCTGAAAATAAAAGCTAACAACCTAGAGAGTCATACCCGCTTTTATCAACATTTAAGAGACTAAGAAGCAACAAATATTGAATTGTGCAAAATTCTAAAAATATGTATTGACTTTCTGTACCAAATATGCTTCTGGTTTGCAGGCTTATGAATTATCATAAATGATTGTGGGGGTTGGGGTGAGCTGAGTCTTGATTATTTCCTTGTCAAATTTAAATCTAGCCTGTTTTCTCTACTGGTCTTATTCAATATGGCAATTCTTAATGGAAAAGGATGTCAACAGGCAGTGCATGTATTTGTCTAACCTTTAGCTTCTGGTTAAATTTTTACATAATAAAATGCAAAAAGAAACTGGAGGATATTTAAAACTGAAAATTATAAATACTGTCAGAGAAGGCAGTATTTTGATCCCATACATAAATACATAGTGGAATATAACATGAGTTTAAAGAAAGTGAGGAAGGAAAGACCTAGCAAGATGATGATAGACTAGAGATGTTAGTTTAATTGTGCCTAGAAAGCAATCAGATCTCAGACACTGAAGGTAGATGGACATTCGAAACAATACCGTCTCATTCACACTTTTAAAAAGAGGAAGCAGTATTCACACAAATCTTGCCAATCCTACAGATTTTCCTCCTGTAAAGTTTTTCAGAAGCATCTAGAAAACAACTGTTTTTCAAAGGTGCTTTATCCTGGGGTTAGTGGCTTATTTCTTGAGCCAAACAAAGGCATAGTGAATGCCAGTATTAAGTTGCCAGTTCTTGCTTACAGAACAGAATGAACTTAATCTACACTTTCTCTGAGTTGAATTCATCTGTTGTGAGAACATGTTGCATGAGCCATTTTCTTTCTTGTTCTTAAGAATTGCAAACCCTTGCAAAATTTGTAAAGTCAATTTCAAAGTTCTAGAAATATGTTCCAATCATCTTTGCTATAAGGACACAATCCAAGAATATTTCTGACAATGACTTTTGCAAATACAGGTGAACTTTTATAAAGTTCACTTTTATAAACTTTTATAAAGTTCACCTGGAAGATTAAAGAGAAAGTACAGAAAATACTGGGGGGGAATTGTAAAAATACTGGGGGGAAATTGTATAGCATGAGGTTAGCTCTGCTACATATTAAAATGGAATATAAAGTTAAAGTAATTAAGGAAATATGTTAAAAATTTATCATTTTATACATATATAATAAAACAGCTAAAAGCAATGAGGTAACAAATAGCTGGGAGACTTCACTAATTAATAGCTTAAAAAAGAATAAACTCTACTTAATACTTTACCAGAAAAAAAAATTTTCAGACAGACTAAAGACTTCAGCCCTAAAAATGGAAAAAGCAAAATATTTTAATATAGAAAGAGATATACATATGACACACAGAAATATGAAAGTTCTAGACCATAAGCCCAGCTAATAGTAAATTTTAAACTGGGAAAAGTAATCATATAATTCACTCAGAGATGATATTCTTTCATATAAATAGCTTGTACTCCATGAGAAGAGAAAGGGGAATTCCCCAACAGAAAGATGGGCCTAGAATATTAAGTAGAAAACTCACAAAAGAAACAATACACTTAATCTCACTAATAAAACACAGAACTACCAAAATAAATAAAAATCAATATTTTGGTTTAATCTATCAGGCTGTCAAGTGAAAAAGAGTAATAAGCAATGGTGGTTAATGAGCATTATTTTATATGGCTGGAAATACACATTAACATTACCCTTTTTAGCAAAATATTTTGAAAGACTTCAAAATGTGCCCACCTTACAAAGACTAACATTATTTCCAGGAATTTTTCTTAAAATAATAAGTTCACAAAGGTATGTGAAAAAAGATATTATTTCTTATTAGTTATGATAATGAAAAATTGGGATGATAATGAAAAATTGGGAACAAACTAAATGTTCATTGATGAGGCGTGATACAATAGAATACCATGAACCATTAAAAATGTT
This sequence comes from Talpa occidentalis, assembly GCF_014898055.3. Taxonomy (NCBI): domain Eukaryota; kingdom Metazoa; phylum Chordata; class Mammalia; order Eulipotyphla; family Talpidae; genus Talpa; species Talpa occidentalis. The sequence goes on from NW_023601433.1 coordinate 31,411,982, forward strand.
GGTGAATAACTGGATGTATTAATGTCTGAGAAACACACCCACAATGTAGTTTTAAATGAGAAAAGAGAATTAATATGTACAGTATTTAAAATGAGATAGCAGCATAATTATTTCTAGATAATAGGTTTAAGAATGAAATTGTTTGTATATTGTTTTAGTATTTTCTAAAATTTTTCCAAAGAACACTCTTTTAAACAATAACAATTAAATAAATACACAAAAAGCTCTGAAAGAAATAATCAAAAATAAAACAGATGTTTGCATTTTGTTAATGCTTAGGCAACTGCCCAAAAGATTAAGATGGTACCATCATAAAATTTGCAAACATCTTTGTTGCTCTGTGAAAATCTGATTTTAACCATCCTGTTTATTTCATTTCCCTCATCTAATTAACTTCATTGGCTTCAATCATCAACTTTACAGTAAGGATGTCCCACATAAAAGGTGACACTTCCCTGAAGTGGATATCCTATTTATCATCCAACCTCAGGAGTAATAAATCATGTTAGCTGGAGTGAAATTAAAGGGGGGTAAGTCACTAAGAATAATCCTTAAACATACACCACAATTATTCAGTACACACTGAAAGCACTTGGGCATTCAGGTAAATCAAGTATATCCTTGTTGATATTTCTTAAAAGTAGAGCAATCATGGTTCTGTCAAATGAATAAATGATAAAGCAAAAATAAACCCACTGCAATTAAATTGCCTTCTGGATAGTGAATGATTCAGTAGTTTGGTTTAAGAACTGGTACAATGGTGGAAAAAGTACTGGACTTCCCACCTATACCACTTACTGTCCTTGAGAACTCTAGCAAGTTCATCTATATGAATCATTTTTTCACCTGAAAGAAAATTAATATCAAAAGTGTTCAGGATGTAAATTATAAAATCCAAAAAAAACCATGACACAGCGCAAGCATTTTTGACAAAGTCTTAGCTTCTCTGCCAGCACTGCAGAGTAAATTGACTCGTTGCAGAGTAAACTGACTCATTGGGACACAGATGTGCATACGGGGTAGCTGGATGGCTGATCAGATGTCCCTGAGTCTGTACCACGGGATGGTGTTATTTGAAATAGAGAATGTAGTGAGCCAGAACGATGCGATTTACAGAAAGGATAAAATGTAAAGTTCTATGCCCTGTTCCAACAAACTCATCACAATCTCTGTCTGTCCAGGGACAGCAGTACCAAGGGTCAAAACTTAGGTGGAACATGGCCCTGAATTAGATCCACTCCCCCACCAGCATGTAGATTGCTCTGGGTTGTAATGGGAGCTGACTCACTAAGCTCCCTCCATTTGCTCTCCCACAATTTCCAACAGAAATATCCATGGCAACACATGAAGGCTGTGAAGAGACAACAGCACCTGAAATTTTAAAAATCAATTAAAATAGTTATCAACATCTGAGGAATTATTCTCAACTTTGGCCATGGTGATGCCTCCCTTAGAGACGCAGGCATAGTGCTGTCCCCAGTACTTTAGGGATTGAGGGGAGCAGTTCCCTCCACACAGCGAGCTGCAAGCTGCAGGCATCAGAACCTCTGCACAGTCTCTCAGAAAGAATATGGAGCACAGGAATGCAAACTGTCCGGTGGAGCAGGGGCTAGGGGAATCAATTTGCCTGGGAACAGAGGGCCAGTGGGGTATCATGGTAGAGACAGGAAAAAGAAAAAAGGAAAAGCAGAGCATACTTTCACAGAAGGAGCAAGAAAAAGTTCTGATTCAAATCACAATTACTCCAGAGCCAGTCCCGCCAGACATCAGAAATGAAACATCAGAAATTGGCCAGGATTAGGCGTATCAATTTGACCTTCCCGACTGAAGGAAGCTTTTAGGAGCAAAGCCAAGATGAGAAAGCCATTGGTAACGGATAGGCTGTTTTCAATGTGAGGATGGGAAAAAGTGGTACCTGACATGATGCAGAGAATCCCCAAATTTTCAAAAGAAAAGATACTATAAAAGTCATTTTTAGTTTATTGATAGAAATATGCTAATGATTCAAAAAGTAAAGGAAAAAGACATACATTATATGAATAAGATGATTCCAAATTTATTTTTAAAAATAAATTGAAGATGACACAGATATATATCCTCACGGACATACAGAAAAAGGAATGGGATAAAATATATTAAAAGATAACAGCAGTTGGGGACTGGGAGTGGAAAGGAACTATTGCAGCCACCACACCCCGTGAACGGGAGCTGAGGCGAACCCTGCAGGATCCACCGCGGCGGTGAGCGAACGGCTCCGGGCGCCATTAGAGAAGAACAAAGACCCCGGGAGACGCACACACAGCCCGGGCTGCCGGGTGGGGGGAGGCGAAAAACAGCCCCCCAAGGACAATAGGAGAGATCTCTGGCGCCACCTAGCGACCAGGAAAAAAAAAAGTCACTAACACCCTAAACACCCTATAAAACAGGACATTTCTTAAGACTGCTTGAAAAGGGCAGAAGGTTTCTGGAGGACCCAGTGGCCAGCCGGGAAGTTATTCCACGCCAGGCCCCTTCCGACCAGCAGTCTGAGCCCACAGAGGGAGCAGGCACCCACGTCCGGGGCAGACCGGGTGCGCAGAAGAGTGTGCCTGAAACCGGAGGCGCAGGGACTGCATCCCGCTTCGCCATTTGAGAACAGGGACATTTCTTCAGTAAAAACTGCCTAAAACCAGCAGAAAGCTCCCCCAGAAGACAGAGATGGCTCCTGGAAGAGCCAGAGGGGAGCGGAGAAGTTCACCCAAGATGTCAGTCAGTCCGAGCAACACAGTGTCCCAACGCATACGACAAATTAGAAAACAGACAGTAGGGAGTAGAAGAACCACACGCAACCTAACAACTCCTCAGGAAAGAAGCACACCACAAAAAGAAAACCACTCCCCAGATTGCAACGACAGCAACTTGGAAGAACTTCTGAGCCTTCCAGAAAGAGAATTTAAAATTGCCATGATTAAAAAAGTGATAGATCAGAAGAAGGAAATTGAGTCCCTAAAGAGGGAAGTAAGAGAAATGCAGGAGATCAAAGAATTAATGGAGGAACTAAAGAACTCTGGGAAAAGCAATGAAAGCAGAATAGATGAAATGGAAGAACGAATAAGTAATCTTGAAGACACAGAAATAAAAAGAACCAAAACAGAAAAGGAAAGAGAAGTACGAAGGAAAAAGAATGAAGAAAGACTTCGGGAACTATCTGACTCCATGAGGAAAGGAAATATAAGAGTTATAGGAATTCCAGAAGGAGAGGAGAGAGATGTAGGAACAGAGAAAATATTCATGGATATAATTGAAGAGAACTTCCCAAATGAGAAGAAGGAGCTGAAAATTGATATACAAGAAGCAAGAAGAACACCAAACTTCCACGACGAAAGGAAAAACACAGCAAGACACATAATAGTAAAGCTCCCAAGAATCCAGGACAAGGAAAAAATAATGAAGCTGACAAGAGGGAAGAAACAGATAACATTCAAAGGAAAACCAATCAGGCTGACATCAGACTTCTCTGAAGAAACACTACGGGCAAGGAGAGAGTGGAGGGACATAGTCAACAGACTCCAAGAAAACAGATGCCAACCAAGAATACTCTATCCCGCAAAGCTCTCTTTCCTCCATGAAGAAAGAATATGGACCTTCCCAGACAAAGAGAAACTCCGGAATTTCATTGCGACTAAACCCCCACTCCAAAAAATACTACAAGGAATCCTAAAGCCAGAACCTCAGAGGGACGAATAACAACGAAAGAAGACCAAAAAAAAAAAAAAGTTATTAAAAGAATAAATAAATAAAATCAAAGGAAAGACAAACATAATGGCAAATACAGATGCTAACATATCAATATTAACTCTAAATGTAAATGGACTAAACTCTTCAATAAAAAGACACAGAGTTGCAGCCTGGATTAAGAAACAAAACCCAACCTTTTGCTGTCTCCAGGAAACACATTTAGCTACAAAAGATAAAAATAGGCTCAAAGTCAAAGGATGGAAAACAATCCTACAAGCAAATGGGCCAAAAAAGAAAGCAGGAACAGCTATACTTATATCAGATAAACAGACTTCAAACTCAAAAAAATAAAAAGAGACCCCAATGGTCACTACATTATGATTAAGGGGACAATACTTCAAGAAGAAATAACACTCATTAACATATACTCACCAAACGAAAGAGCACCAAAATATATCAGACAACTGTTGTCCTCTCTGAAAACAGACATCAGAGAAAACACATACGTAGTGGGAGACTTCAACACACCACTATCAACAATGGATAGATCAACAAGACAAAAAATAAGTAAAGAAACTAAAGCTCTAAATAAGGACCTAGAGCATTTGGGCTTAACAGACATCTATAGAACACTAAAACCAAAAAAAACGGAGTACACATTTTTCTCAAGCGCACACGGATCATTCTCCAGGATCGATCACATACTGGGGCACAAGACAAACATCAACAGATACACCAAGATTGAAATCATACCAACCATCTTTTCTGACCACGAAGGCATCAAGCTAGAAATAAATCATAAAAAGAAGGCAAGGAACTATCCTACCTCATGGAGATTAAAAGCCACACTACTGGAAGACCACTGGACTAACGAGGAGATCAAAGAAGAAATTAAAAAATTCTTTGAATTGAATGACAAGGAGGACACCAATATCCTAAATGTATGGGATGCAGCAAAAGCAGTAATAAGAGGAAAATATATAGCAATAGAAGCTCACATCAAAAAAACAAGAAAGAACTCAAAGAAACAACCTAATCTCGAAGCTCAAAGATCTAGAAAAAGAACAACAAAAAAACCCCAGAACCAGTAGAAGAAAAGAAATAATAAAAACCAAAGCAGAAATAAATGAAATTGAAACTAAAAAAACAATCCAAAAGATCAATGAAACCAAGAGCTGGTTCTTTGAAAAAATAAATAAAATAGACAAACCCCTAGCCAGGCTCACAAAGGAAAAAAGGGAGAAAGCACAAATACACAGAATCATAAATGAAAGAGGAGAAATCACAACGGACACAGCAGAAATCAAAAGAATAATCAGTAACTACTATGAACAGTTATATGGAAACAAGTTCAACAATCTAGAGGAGATGGACAAATTCCTACAACTCTACAATCACCCAAAGCTAGATAAAGAAGAAATAGAACACCTAAACAGACCAATTACAAGCAGCGAAATTGAAATGGTAATTAAAAACCTCCCCAAAAACAAAAGCCCAGGACCTGATGGATTTACAAATGAATTCTACCAAAGATTCAGAGACGAATTAGTGCCTATCCTTCACAAACTCTTCCAAAAAATTGAGAAGGAAGGGACAATACCAAACACGTTCTATGAAGCCAATATTACACTAATACCAAAACCGAATAAGGACAACACAAAAAAGGAAAACTATAGGCCAATCTCCCTAATGAACACTGATGCAAAAATCCTCAATAAAATTTTAGCTATCAGAATCCAACAATGTATCCATAAGATAATTCACCACGACCAAGTTGGATTCATTCCAGGGGCACAAGGATGGTTTAACATCCGAAAATCAATCAACGTTATCCAACACATCAACAAAAAGAAATATAAAAACCATATGATATCAATAGATGCTGAGAAAGCTTTCGACAAAGTGCAACACCCATTCATGATAAAAGCCCTTGAAATTCTTGGGATACAAGGAACATACCTCAACATCATAAAGGCCATCTATGACAAGCCATCAGCCAGTATCATTCTCAATGGTGAAAAGCTGAAAGCAATTCCATTAAGATCTGGAACAAGACAAGGATGTCCACTCTCACCACTGCTTTTCAATATAATACTGGAAGTCCTAGCCAGAGCAATAAGACAAGAGAAAGACATCCAAGGAATCCAAATAGGAAAAGAAGTCAAACTATCACTATTTGCAGATGATATGATAATATACATAGAGAACCCCAAAATCTCCACAGAAAAACTAATTCAACTCATCAATCAATTCAGTAAAGTGGCAGGATACAAAATCAACACGCAAAAGTCAGTAGCCTTCCTATACACAAACAATAAATCTGAAGAAGAAGAAATCAGATAAACCATCCCTTTTATTATCAAACAAAAAAAATCAAATATTTGGGAATAAATCTAACAAAAGAGGTAAAGGACCTATACAAAGAAAACTATAAACACTGTTAAAAGAAATAGAAGAAGACACAAAGAAATGGAGAGACGTCCCCTGCTCATGGATTGGAAGAATAAACATTATTAAAATGGCCATCCTACCAAAAGCAATATACAGATTCAATGCTATTCCAATCAAAATCTCAATGGCATTCTTCAAAGAAATAGAACAATTATTGATGAAATTCATATGGAATCACGCAAAACCCCGAATAGCCAAAGCTCTACTGAAAAAAAAAGAAGGAAATGGAGGCATCACACTCCCAGACTTCAAACTATACTACAAAGCCATAATCATCAAAACTGCATGGTATTGGAACAAGAACAGACATACAGACCAATGGAATCGAATAGAAAATCCAGAAATAAACCCACAGATTTATGGTCAACTAATCTTTGACAAAGGAGCAAAGACTATGCATTGGAGCAAAGAAAGTTTGTTCAATAAATGGTGCTGGGAAAACTGGGTCACTACATGCAAAAGAATGAAGCTTGACCACTACCTCACACCATACACAAAAATCAACTCAAAATGGATTAAAGAACTAGACATAAGACCTGAAACCATAAAATACATAGAAGGAAATATAGGCGAAACACTACGGGATTTGCACATCAAAGACATCTTTACAGACACATCACCCAAAGCAGTGATAGTGAAGAGAAAGATAAACAGCTGGGACTACATCAAATTAAAGAGCTTCTGCACAGCAAAAGAGACAATAACAAAACAAAGAGAAACCCCACCAACTGGGAGAACATTTTTGCACCCAACACTAATGATAAAGGACTGATCACAAAAATCTGCAAAGAGCTGATGAGACTCAGCAACAACAAAGAAAATAATCCAGTCAAAAAATGGGCAGAAGAGCTAAAAAGAAACTTCTCTGAAGAGGAAATGCAAATGGCCAACAGACATATGAAAAAATGTTCAACATCACTTGTAATCAGGGAAATGCAAATCAAAACTACCATGAGATACCATCTCACACCAGTGAGAATGGCACATATTAAAAAAACTAGCAACAACAAATGTTGGCGAGGATGTGGAGAAAAAGGAAGTCTTGTCCACTGTTGGTGGGAGTGCAAACTGGTCCAACCACTATGGAGAGCTGTGTGGAGATTTCTGGACCTACTAAACATAGAGCTTCCATATGATCCAGCAATTCCACTCCTAGGTATTTACCCAAAGGACACAGAAACATCAATTCCAAAGAGCACCTGCACCCCTATGTTTATAGCAGCACTGTTTACAATAGCTAAGCTTTGGAAACAACCCAAATGCCCAAAAATAGATGACTGGATCAAGAAGATGTGGTACATATATACCATGGAATATTACTCAGCATTCAAAAAGATAAACACATGCAATTTGCAGCAACATGGATGGCACTGGAAGGGATCATGCTCAGCGAAATAAGCCAAAAAGAAAAAGAAAATACGGATGGTCTCACTCATAGCAGGAATCTAGAAAACTTAAATAAGGGCCCAGGAAAATGAATATAAGAAAGTGAAAATCAAAATCAACAAAAAACTATGAACCAGAGACACTTTTTGGGGGGTGGGGGGCGGGAGGGGAAGGATTGGGGTCAGAATGGGGCGTTTGCAATTGTATGGGGGATAAAAAATAAATTTAATGTTTAAAAAAAAAAAATAAATAAATAAATAAATAAAATAAATAAAAAAAAAAGTTAACAGCAGTTTATCTCTACATAGCAAATTATGCATCAATTTTATTCTGTAATTATTTTTGTATTTCCCAAATTTTGTTAAATCTCTAATATAAAGTACCACTATGAATTAAGAAAAAGAAAGAGATACATAATCTTACCAAAATCCTAAGGATTTTGATTTTTAGGCATATGACAATCTCCTCTCTGGCATTTTTAATCTACTTGAACTTATATTTTCCAAAGGGAAATACACATACTATACATAATCTGATTTTTATACTATAGGAAAACTATCAGAACAAAGTTTTGATATGTATATATGCATATATGTAATTTCTAAAGATTTACATCATTTATCATATAAAATAAAAATTTAAGATGATGGCACTTCTAAAATTAAGTCATTCCATTTATATATATAAAATCACAGCTCAAGTAGCACATTACATTCCACTGTCTTAGAGCTAAAAGCTGAGAGAGAAAACTTTTGAGTAGGAATAGCACACAAAAGACGTAGAAAGCTATTTCAAATTTTCTGAATGAATACTATTCATAACAAGTTTTAGTTAACAAGTTTTTTTTAAGGAAAATTTTTAATAGAAACTCCATGTATAATTTGTAAAGGAAATGCACTGGGGAAAATTGAGATTATGCTAAAAATTTTCAAATCTATTCCCAATGTTGAAGTGCTCATAATCAAAATGGAGTGGGAGAAAGACTTGCGATTAGAAATGGGTGACAAAGAAATGACAGCAGAAGATCATCAAACACAAAAATAGATCCATCAGCTCACACATGTCTACCTCAAGGAAAATTTTAATACAAAGTTTGTAAGCAAATATAGGATTTTGATGGTGTTAATATGAAAATCTTTTCTTATGCATAAAAAAATTCCTAACAACAAATAAACATCTTTTTGGTCTTGTGCTAAGGTTTTCATCTGCAGCCTTATTTTACCAATTTCTGTTAATGTTTTATAGCTTGCATTTACATTCATCCATAACCGCCTTCTCTGAGAAAACCCAGCCAAATTGTGACAGTCTATCATTTAGTCATCTGGCAGGTAATGCAACAAATCAGTAGATATGAAATAGTGCAGACAGAACTAAATGGTGCTTATCAACCTAAGTTTTCTTTTCTTTTTTTTTTTTTTAGCCCATCACCTGACAGATATTAGCACACAACAGATCTTTGATAAACCTTTCCCATGGTCCAATGCCAAAGTCATCATTGGCCAAAGGATGCATGTGACATCGGCAGCCTCCAGGGCCTATCTGAGAGTTCAATATATGAAGCTGGACCTTCTTTTAATGATAAGAAACATCAGGATATCATTTTCTTGAGTCAAGTTTTTAAAATAAAACCCCCTTTAGCCAAGAATTGAAAATGACTGGACCAAGACACAGGAGATGAAGATGGAGCAGGCAGGAAAATACTAATGTTGTTATGTGGAAAAGGGCTGGCCTCAATTAGCATAAAAAAAAGAACCAATGCATCAGTCATTCATTTCCAGTGCATCAAGCTTTCATGAAAAGGATATCCTACCCATTTCTACTTGCAATTTCCCTATATGGCCAGAAAAACACAAATGAGATTTCACAGTAAGAATCACAAAGCTATTTTTGTCCCAACTGACAAGTGTGCATCTCATCTGACACTACAAATCAACATATCTGTCCAAAACCATTAAGAAAAAAACAGACAGCTGTCAAGACCAAGTTCTGCCAATAAAACAAGGCCTTGAATAATAGAAAGGGCAGAGTCAGGACCTCAAAGTGACACTAATAGACTGCAGAAGTAAACAGACATGAAGTCAAGCTGATTTTTTTTCATTCAGTTACCAGCAAGTAAAGACAGGTCAAATGTGTCTTGGTCCAGTCATTTTCAATTCTTGGCTAAAGGGGGCTTTATTTTAAAAACCTGATACAAGAAAATGATATCCTGCTGTTTCTTATCATTAAAATCACATGAAAAATTCTTATCATTAAAATTATCATCAAAATTATCACCTTTCCATAAATTTTATCCTTAGCATGAAAATCCATGTGGAAAGACCTGGCAGAAATAATCAGAGAAACAGAAATAATCAGATTTGGGAACCCCCACACTCATTACTCTTACGTGACTGACATACTGATAGGACCAGGTTCCTGAATGATGGATGTCCCAGTTCCATCCACATATTTTATACTGGATGAGACCCCTAAGCAATCAGCTCAGTAAGTAAACTGAGTAAAAGTAAAATAGTCACAGAATATATGATTTTAGCAACTGATGGTAAAATTAAGGTTCGTTAAATCAAATTCAGAGAAATAAAAACTCAAAATTACATTATCATCACATGCTGAAATGGACTTACTGTTTTCTATCGTTGCTTTTTCTGTGTGTTTTTTGGAAGGTAGGAAGGGTTATAAACCCAAAATATCACATACTGACAATTATTAAAAATATGCTGCAGAATGGCAAAAGTTAATCCTTGCAAGATTTGTCCATTTTTCATTTATCATAATCTTCTTTATTCAATATTTCCCACTCCTTATTAGCAAAAATTTGTCCAGATGGATCACACCTGTTCCTGAATTCTTTTCCTTCTTTAAGCGCAGTCCCACTATTCCCATGATTGATCAACTCAACTACTTTTTAAAACCAATTCTCCCTGTAATTCCTTAATTATCCTCATGCTACAGCCAATTGCAACCTTGCATTTTTTAACTAATACAGCTTCTTGTACTCTGCCTCCAAACCTGTTATGAGCACTACTACAAAAATATCACAAGACTGCCAACCACTACTACTAAAAATGTAATTTTAATTTTATTTTATTTTTTTTTTACAGCTTTTATTTTTTATTTTTTATTTTTTTTGAGTTTTTTTTTTTTAAATATTAAATTTTATTTTTATATTCCCCCATACAATTGCAACGCCCCATTCTGACCCCAATCCTTCCCCTCCCGCCCCCCACACCCCCAAAAAGTGTCTCTGGTTCATAGTTTTTTGTTGATTTTGATTTTCACTTTCTTATATTCATTTTCCTGGTCCCTTATTTAAGTTTTCTAGATTCCTGCTATGAGTGAGACCATCCGGTATTTTTCTGTTTCTTTTTGGCTTATTTCGCTGAGCATGATCCCTTCCAGTGCCATCCATGTTGCTGCAAATTGCATGTGTTTATCTTTTTTGAATGCTGAGTAATATTCCATGGTATATATGTACCACATCTTCTTGATCCAGTCATCTATTTTTGGGCATTTGGGTTGTTTCCAAAGCTTAGCTATTGTAAAACAGTGCTGCTATAAACATAGGGGTGCAGGTGCTCTTTAGAATTGATGTTTCTGTGTCCTTTGGGTAAATACCTAGGAGTGGAATTGCTGGATCATATGGAAGCTCTATGTTTAGTAGGTCCAGAAATCTCCACACAGCTCTCCATAGTGGTTGGACCAGTTTGCACTCCACCAACAGTGCACAAGAGTTCCTTTTCTCCACATCCTCGCCAACATTTGTTGTTGCTAGTTTTTTTAATATGTGCCATTCTCACTGGTGTGAGATGGTATCTCATGGTAGTTTTGATTTGCATTTCCCTGATTACAAGTGATGTTGAACATTTTTTCATATGTCTGTTGGCCATTTGCATTTCCTCTTCAGAGAAGTTTCTTTTTAGCTCTTCTGCCCATTTTTTGACTGGATTATTTTCTTTGTTGTTGCTGAGTCTCATCAGCTCTTTGCAGATTTTTGTGATCAGTCCTTTATCATTAGTGTTGGGTGCAAAAATGTTCTCCCAGTTGGTGGGGTTCTCTTTGTTTTTGTTATTGTCTCTTTTGCTGTGCAGAAGCTCTTTAATTTGATGTAGTCCCAGCTGTTTATCTTTCTCTTCACTATCACTGCTTTGGGTGATGTGTCTGTAAAGATGTCTTTGATGTGCAAATCCCGTAGTGTTTCGCCTATATTTCCTTCTATGTATTTTATGGTTTCAGGTCTTATGTCTAGTTCTTTAATCCATTTTGAGTTGATTTTTGTGTATGGTGTGAGGTAGTGGTCAAGCTTCATTCTTTTGCATGTAGCGACCCAGTTTTCCCAGCACCATTTATTGAACAAACTTTCTTTGCTCCAATGCATAGTCTTTGCTCCTTTGTCAAAGATTAGTTGACCATAAATCTGTGGGTTTATTTCTGGATTTTCTATTCGATTCCATTGGTCTGTATGTCTGTTCTTGTTCCAATACCATGCAGTTTTGATGATTATGGCTTTGTAGTATAGTTTGAAGTCTGGGAGTGTGATGCCTCCATTTCCTTCTTTTTTTTCAGTAGAGCTTTGGCTATTTGGGGTTTTTGGTGATTCCATATGAATTTCATCAATAATTGTTCTATTTCTTTGAAGAATGCCATTGAGATTTTGATTGGAATAGCATTGAATCTGTATATTGCTTTTGGTAGGATGGCCATTTTAATAATGTTTATTCTTCCAATCCATGAGCAGGGGATGTCTTTCCATTTCTTTGTGTCTTCTTCTATTTCTTTTAACAGTGTTTTATAGTTTTCTTTGTATAGGTCCTTTACCTCTTTTGTTAGATTTATTCCCAAATATTTGATTTTTTTTGTTTCGATAATAAAAGGGGTGGTTTTTTTGATTTCTTCTTCTTCAGATTTATTGTTTGTGTATAGGAAGGCCACTGACTTTTGCGTGTTGATTTTGTATCCTGCCACTTTACTGAATTGATTGATGAGTTGAATTAGTTTTTCTGTGGAGATTTTGGGGTTCTCTATGTATATTATCATATCATCTGCAAATAGTGATAGTTTGACTTCTTCTTTTCCTATTTGGATTCCTTGGATGTCTTTCTCTTGTCTTATTGCTCTGGCTAGGACTTCCAGTATTATATTGAAAAGCAGTGGTGAGAGTGGACATCCTTGTCTTGTTCCAGATCTTAATGGAATTGCTTTCAGCTTTTCACCATTGAGAATGATACTGGCTGTTGGCTTGTCATAGATGGCCTTTATGATGTTGAGGTATGTTCCTTGTATCCCAAGAATTTCAAGGGCTTTTATCATGAATGGGTGTTGCACTTTGTCGAAAGCTTTCTCAGCATCTATTGATATTATCATATGGTTTTTATATTTCTTTTTGTTGATGTGTTGGATAACGTTGATTGATTTTCGGATGTTAAACCATCCTTGTGCCCCTGGAATGAATCCAACTTGGTCGTGGTGAATTATCTTATGGATACATTGTTGGATTCTGATAGCTAAAATTTTATTGAGGATTTTTGCATCAGTGTTCATTAGGGAGATTGGCCTATAGTTTTCCTTTTTTGTGTTGTCCTTATTCGGTTTTGGTATTAGTGTAATATTGGCTTCATAGAACGTGTTTGGTATTGTCCCTTCCTTCTCAATTTTTTGGAAGAGTTTGTGAAGGATAGGCACTAATTCGTCTCTGAATCTTTGGTAGAATTCATTTGTAAATCCATCAGGTCCTGGGCTTTTGTTTTTGGGGAGGTTTTTAATTACCATTTCAATTTCGCTGCTTGTAATTGGTCTGTTTAGGTGTTCTATTTCTTCTTTATCTAGCTTTGGGTGATTGTAGAGTTGTAGGAATTTGTCCATCTCCTCTAGATTGTTGAACTTGTTTCCATATAACTGTTCATAGTAGTTACTGATTATTCTTTTGATTTCTGCTGTGTCCGTTGTGATTTCTCCTCTTTCATTTATGATTCTGTGTATTTGTGCTTTCTCCCTTTTTTCCTTTGTGAGCCTGGCTAGGGGTTTGTCTATTTTATTTATTTTTTCAAAGAACCAGCTCTTGGTTTCATTGATCTTTTGGATTGTTTTTTTAGTTTCAATTTCATTTATTTCTGCTTTGGTTTTTATTATTTCTTTTCTTCTACTGGTTCTGGGGTTTTTTGTTGTTCTTTTTCTAGATCTTTGAGCTTCGAGATTAGGTTGTTTCTTTGAGTTCTTTCTTGTTTTTTGATGTGAGCTTCTATTGCTATATATTTTCCTCTTATTACTGCTTTTGCTGCATCCCATACATTTAGGATATTGGTGTCCTCCTTGTCATTCAATTCAAAGAATTTTTTAATTTCTTCTTTGATCTCCTCGTTAGTCCAGTGGTCTTCCAGTAGTGTGGCTTTTAATCTCCATGAGTTAGGATAGTTCCTTGCCTTCTTTTTATGATTTATTTCTAGCTTGATGCCTTCGTGGTCAGAAAAGATGGTTGGTATGATTTCAATCTTGGTGTATCTGTTGATGTTTGTCTTGTGCCCCAGTATGTGATCGATCCTGGAGAATGATCCGTGTGCGCTTGAGAAAAATGTGTACTCCGTTTTTTTTGGTTTTAGTGTTCTATAGATGTCAGTTAAGCCCAAATGCTCTAGGTCCTTATTTAGAGCTTTAGTTTCTTTACTTATTTTTTTGTCTTGTTGATCTATCCATTGTTGATAGTGGTGTGTTGAAGTCTCCCACTACATATGTGTTTTCTCTGATGTCTGTTTTCAGAGAGGACAACAGTTGTCTGATATATTTTGGTGCTCTTTCGTTTGGTGAGTATATGTTAATGAGTGTTATTTCTTCTTGAAGTATTGTCCCCTTAATCATAATGTAGTGACCATTGGGGTCTCTTTTTATTTTTTTGAGTTTGAAGTCTGTTTTATCTGATATAAGTATAGCTGTTCCTGCTTTCTTTTTTGGCCCATTTGCTTGTAGGATTGTTTTCCATCCTTTGACTTTGAGCCTATTTTTATCTTTTGTAGCTAAATGTGTTTCCTGGAGACAGCAAAAGGTTGGGTTTTGTTTCTTAATCCAGGCTGCAACTCTGTGTCTTTTTATTGAAGAGTTTAGTCCATTTACATTTAGAGTTAATATTGATATGTTAGCATCTGTATTTGCCATTATGTTTGTCTTTCCTTTGATTTTATTTATTTATTCTTTTAATAACTTTTTTTTTTTTTTTGGTCTTCTTTCGTTGTTATTCGTCCCTCTGAGGTTCTGGCTTTAGGATTCCTTGTAGTATTTTTTGGAGTGGGGGTTTAGTCGCAATGAAATTCCGGAGTTTCTCTTTGTCTGGGAAGGTCCATATTCTTTCTTCATGGAGGAAAGAGAGCTTTGCGGGATAGAGTATTCTTGGTTGGCATCTGTTTTCTTGGAGTCTGTTGACTATGTCCCTCCACTCTCTCCTTGCCCGTAGTGTTTCTTCAGAGAAGTCTGATGTCAGCCTGATTGGTTTTCCTTTGAATGTTATCTGTTTCTTCCCTCTTGTCAGCTTCATTATTTTTTCCTTGTCCTGGATTCTTGGGAGCTTTACTATTATGTGTCTTGCTGTGTTTTTCCTTTCGTCGTGGAAGTTTGGTGTTCTTCTTGCTTCTTGTATATCAATTTTCAGCTCCTTCTTCTCATTTGGGAAGTTCTCTTCAATTATATCCATGAATATTTTCTCTGTTCCTACATCTCTCTCCTCTCCTTCTGGAATTCCTATAACTCTTATATTTCCTTTCCTCATGGAGTCAGATAGTTCCCGAAGTCTTTCTTCATTCTTTTTCCTTCGTACTTCTCTTTCCTTTTCTGTTTTGGTTCTTTTTATTTCTGTGTCTTCAAGATTACTTATTCGTTCTTCCATTTCATCTATTCTGCTTTCATTGCTTTTCCCAGAGTTCTTTAGTTCCTCCATTAATTCTTTGATCTCCTGCATTTCTCTTACTTCCCTCTTTAGGGACTCAATTTCCTTCTTCTGATCTATCACTTTTTTAATCATGGCAATTTTAAATTCTCTTTCTGGAAGGCTCAGAAGTTCTTCCAAGTTGCTGTCGTTGCAATCTGGGGAGTGGTTTTCTTTTTGTGGTGTGCTTCTTTCCTGAGGAGTTGTTAGGTTGCGTGTGGTTCTTCTACTCCCTACTGTCTGTTTTCTAATTTGTCGTATGCGTTGGGACACTGTGTTGCTCGGACTGACTGACATCTTGGGTGAACTTCTCCGCTCCCCTCTGGCTCTTCCAGGAGCCATCTCTGTCTTCTGGGGGAGCTTTCTGCTGGTTTTAGGCAGTTTTTACTGAAGAAATGTCCCTGTTCTCAAATGGCGAAGCGGGATGCAGTCCCTGCGCCTCCGGTTTCAGGCACACTCTTCTGCGCACCCGGTCTGCCCCGGACGTGGGTGCCTGCTCCCTCTGTGGGCTCAGACTGCTGGTCGGAAGGGGCCTGGCGTGGAATAACTTCCCGGCTGGCCACTGGGTCCTCCAGAAACCTTCTGCCCTTTTCAAGCAGTCTTAAGAAATGTCCTGTTTTATAGGGTGTTAGTGACTTTTTTTTTTCCTGGTCGCTAGGTGGCGCCAGAGATCTCTCCTATTGTCCTTGGGGGGCTGTTTTTCGCCTCCCCCCACCCCGTGGGACAGAGAACAGAGCGGGAATGGTAGGGTACACCTCAACAGCTTTGGGGTGCTGTGTCTGCCTTGTGCCCCACCATCGTGGAGAAACCACGCCCCGAATTTTCGTGCCCGGGTCTCAGTTCAAAGCCCTCAGTTCCAGGACGCGGGCTGTAGCCCAGTTCAGTGGCGCGGGAATGGCGCCTTTTGCACAGCTCCCGTGCCTGGGCGCCTGGATCCTGCTTACTCAGGGAGGGACCTTCACCTCGGTGAGGACCTCCGCGCGTCTCCCCGCAAGCCTAGGTCGTCTCCCCGCAAGCCTAGGTCGCAGGCGCGGGGACCTGGGCAGCCGTGATCCAGGTCTGCACTTGCTTTTCAAGCGCGCCAAGTGCGCCGCGTTCCCGCGCCAGCTTACAGGCAGGCAGCCGGGGCTGTGTGAGCGTCTCCTGGGGTCTTTGTTCTTCTCTAATGGCGCCCGGAGCCGTTCGCTCACCGCTGCGGGGGATCCTGCAGGGTTCGCCTCAGCTCCCGTTCATGGGGTGTGGTGGCTGCAATAGTTCCTTTCCGCTCACAGTCCCGCTTGCTGCCTCGTTTGTTCTTGTGGGCCGTTTTGGTTTGTTGTTTCCTCCTCTCTGCGGGTCGGAGAGTGCCGCCTCTGTGGGCGGGGGAGGGGAGCAGGGTTCTGCGCTTCCCTCCCTTCTAGTCCTCTTTTATGGCCAGTTTCTTCTTCGGGTAGTTTGCTGGAGTCACCCGTTTATCTTCCGTGTCCCAGTTCTCACTGGGACCTGCCGCTTTTCCTCCCTATTCACTTTTTTTAATGGGAGATCTTACTCGCAGCGTCTCCTCGCCGCCATGTTGCTCCGCCCCCCCTCTGTAATTTTAATTTTAGATACACACTACCACTATTCATTTCACTTCCTGTTCCCCCAGCAACAATTCCATACAATCACCATTTCTTCTGGCCCCCATACCAATTTCATTTATACAACATGCTATCAACCCATCAGTTCTATGATATGTTCACATCTCTACACTTACACAAATGCTGCTTTCAGAAATTTGCTTGATTTATTAAGTTAATTCATTTTCCTCATTAGGACAAAAATGGTCAAGTCCTTTTCACCTGGAAAGATATACTTGCTTCAATATAATTGGGTGATTATATAGTTAAGAGATTAAGAGACAGAAATGTATAATTAATCGACAAAAACATTTAGTAAAATTCAACATCAATTTAAACTCTCAGTGAAATCAAGATGAATGACACCTTCCTTAACTTGAAAGTGCATCAAAACTATACAGCAAGCATCATGATTAAAATTCACATTACACATCTACTCCACACTGGGCCAAAAATCTGAACTATTGCAATAGAAATAAAAGATATGAACATTACAAAAGATAGTATTCACAGTATCATTAGCTGCAGAATCTTTGGGCGACTATTTAAATGAGAGTTTAGCAAACTGGCTAATGCAAGATTAGTATACAGATATAAAAGCAATTTATTTCATGTATACAATGAACAAAGAGAACACGTAATTTTTTTTTTAAGGTTCCATTTGCAACAGCAAGAAAAAACAAGTACCTAACAGTAAGTATATGTAGGGTAAGGTAGAAAGTATCAGGATTTTCTGCCCTCCCACCATTAGGGTAGATGACGGAACCCTGTGGTCCCAAATGCATGCCTGATAGCGGGGACCTGGAGTAGGGTGTGGGCATAGGTAGATGGGATTCACCTGGGCTAAGATTGGGCTTTTAAGGATGGCACCACGGGGACGCCAGCAGAAGCCGAGAAGCAGAAGCAGAACCATGAGAGAAGAGAGAGAATGCGAGAGAAGGCCAGAGAGCTCAGAAAGAGTGAAGACTTGCTGGGGGCTAGGAGGCCTGCCAGCCTCCTGGCCCTCCCTGTACCCCTACCTGCCATGTACCCGGTAAATCCCAATAAAAGCCTGAAAAACCCACTGAGGTCTCCAGGACTCTCTCCTCCTTTACCAGGTCTGCTGGATCAGAAAACCTGCTCAGTACCCATTCCTGCCCTTACAATTGGCATAAGTCGGCAAGATGATACATGCAGACAGGTATGGAGCCCTCCGAAGACCTCAGGAGTAGCAGACTGAGCCTGTGACAGCGCTGGAGGTGCCTGGCGGCACAGAAGGTAGACAAGGTCCAGAGCTACGGGATAAGACCACACAAGGAGGAGGAGACGCCCAAGAGGACCAGCCAACGACCACCCTCCCCCAGAGGACCAGCCAATAACCTCCGAGGCAGCAAGAATTGTCAGAGAAGAGAGGACCATGATTCGGAGCTCGCCAGTGCTGATGCAAGGAGAGGCCTAATGGACTTCGACTGATGAACTTGGACTGACAATCCCACCAGAAGGTGGAGGAACTTTGGCAAGTTAAGTTTTTGGGACCCTGGGGGAGGATGCTATTGTTTGTACACCCCAGGAGATGGGAATCTGGGGGTGGCCAGCAGGCCTTGATGGCCAAAAGCAGACTGTGTACTGCCCAACAGCTAGGCAGAGGACAAAAGCCAATTCTAAGAAAGCAAAAGCTGGTACAAAGATTGAGAAGCCCTGAGTGGCTGTTAAGCAGCCTGAGTATACTGAAGGCCAGTGAATCTCTTAAAATCAACTGTGGGCGATGACTTGCTCGTTCTCGAGTGATGGTAAGGAGCTGAGAAATCCGTCCTTAGAGGATGGGTGGGTGTAGAGGCAGGAATGACCACTGAGCAGGTTTTCTGATCCCATGCAGACCGGGTGAAGGAGGAGTCAGAGTCCTTAGTGGGTTTTTGCAGGTCTTTTTATTGGGATTTACCCGGTACACAGCAGGCAGGGGTGCTAGGGGGCTGGGAGGCCTGCCAGCCCCCTGCAAGTCTTGACTTTATCTGGGTTCTCCAGACTTCTCTCAGCTTCTGCTTCTCTTGCTTCTCACTCGGCTTCTGCTCGTTCTTGGCTTCTACTGGCATCCCCGTGACGCCACCCTTATAAGCACAGTCTTAGACCAGGTGAATCCCATCTACCTATGCCCACACCCTACTCCAGGTGCCCGCCATCAGGCATGCATTCAGGACCGCAAGGATACATCATCTATCCTGATGGCGGGAGGGCAGAAAAGCCTGATATTTTTCCTTACCCTACAGTGGGGAACGTGGCTTGGGGTGGAGCCCAAATCGAAAAGGGGACTCAAGAGAGGCCGCATGTAGAGTTTGGATCCCCGACCCATGTGCTTGTGCAGTGGGTTGGCCTGAGTGCAGGGGTCTGCAAGTTGCATTGGTGGCTATGAAAACAGAGTATTGGAGCAACAGCAGACAGAAACCATGAGTGCTGGGGATTACCCCAACAGTATAGAATCGCCAATCCCAGAGTGCGTCCTGGGGGTGGATGCAGTGTGTGGCTTGTGGCTGAGACTACAGCCAGAGAAGGCCAGGAAGCCTGACGGCTCCTGGCATGTTACAGCAGATGTGGTAAGTGGTTCCCCTCCCTCTCATGAGCAGTGCCTTCGGCAACAGATTTGGTGGATCATCTGCTGGTGCCAATAATTGTCTTTGCCACTAGGTTGGTGCCCTGCCTGGACTTATTGTTCTGTTGTATTTTGTTATATTGTTTTATTGTGATGTATACTGTTTTACTTTTGTGGGCCACGGCTGCAGTGTTCATATTTTCCAAGAGAAAAGTATATGATTTGTACAGACTGGCAGAAAACCCTGAGGGGGTGGACGGTAGGGTAAGGTAAAAGGATCGGGCTTTTCTGCCCTCCCGCCATTAGGATAGATGACGGAACCCTGTGGTTCCGAATGCATGCCTGATGGCGGACACCTGGAATAGGGTGTGGACACATGTAGATGGGATTCACCTGGGCTAAGACTGGGCTTTTAAGGATGGCGCCACAGGGACGCCAGCAGAAGCTGAGAAGCAGAAGCAGAACCGCGAGAGAAGGCCGGAGAGCCCAGAAAGAGTAAAGACTTGCTGGGGGCTGGGAGGCCTGCCAGCCTCCTGGCCCCACCCAGCACCCCTACCTGCCATGTACCCGGTAAATCCCAATAAAAGCCTGAAAACCCGCTGAGGTCTCCAGGACCCTCTCCTCCTTTACCCGATCTGTTGGATCATAGAAAAACCTGCTCGGTGATCCTTCCTGCCCCTGCAATATAGCAGAAGGTATATAAGACTTTATAAAAAAGAATTATAAATTCTTCGTAGATATGCATTAAAGGGGACCAAAATAAATGGAAAGAGTGAACTGTTCCCAAATTAATCCAGAAATTTAATGCCATTTAATTAAAATACAAAGCATGTACCTGAAGTGCCAGCAAGGTACAAAGCAGGTTCTCTATGGATCCAGGCAGAGGGGTAAAAGAGAGTTCTGGAGGCCTCAGTGGCTTTTTCAGGCTTTTAATGATCTTTCTACACTATTTGTAGTGAGACAACCAGGTGCAGGGCGGTGGGAGCCTGGGGGCTAGGAGGCTGGCCAGCCTCCCAGCCCTGGGAGAATCTTTACTCTCTCTGGGCTCTTTGGACTCTCTTGCAGTCTCTCCTCTGGTCTCTACTGCACTCTGCCGCACAGTCCTCCCTCACCCCACCACCCTGCTCCATGCTTATATGCTCAGTCTCTCTCGCTCAGCTGTGCCCACTCACGCACACCCACACAAACACTCCAGCTGCCACATCTGGCACGCATGTAAGACCACAGGTATTGATCATAGATGCTACTGTCAGGAGGGTGGGAAAAGAGCTAATCACTTCCATTTACCCTACAGTACCTCAGTCCTTGACAAAATAATTCTTAAATCTATATCAAAATGCAGTACCCAGAATAGCTAAGAACATGTTGAAATTGAAGATTAAAACAGAATTTATATCAGGATTTATTGGGGGTAAAAATGAATGAATATAAATCACTGACACGCAAAAAAAAAAAAAACTGAAAAGAAAAATTACAAGTACTTCAATAAGTATGAAAAGCAAACTCTAATAACAACTTTTTAAAAAACATAGAATTGGCATTTTAGTGGTGAAGTTACTGTAGTATATACACATGCTGATTTTCAATGTTATAATGAAATTTTATTCAATTAAAAATAAGAAACAGGAGGAAAATGTTATAACCCTAGGTTAAAAAGAATTTCCTAAATAAAAAAGAGAGCACAAACTATAAAAAGGAAAAGCTGAAAATTCTAATCTTATTAAAATCCTTAAGTTCTATGAATCAAAAGAAATCATAATGTTGAAAGACAAAAAACAAAGACTGGGAGAAATCATTTAAAATACAGAAAAAAAAATATTCACACAAAACAACCAAGTTAAAAATCCAACCGAGGAAAAAATCCTTTGTATTATAAATTGACAAAGAATAGAAATAAATTCATAGACAAGGAAATGCAAAATTTCAATAAATATATAAAACGATGCTTAACCTTACTAATAGTTCAGAAAATGGAAATGCAAAATTTTGAGATAATTTTGTTACACACACTAGATGGCAAAAAAAAGAAAAATTTAAGTCTTATAGTAACAACTGTTGGCAAAGATGTTGAGAATCAGGACCTCTTATTCAATATAGATGGAGAAATAATTGGTCAACCATTGGAATAATTGAAATCACATAAAAATGAAATTGTTGAGATACTGCTCACATTTAGGTTTTTAAGTTACAAACGTGGGGGTCTGCACTAAATTAGTCAATTCCTTTATGACACTAAAATTCTGATTCTATAAAATACCACTATCCTTTTCCTAGTAGAAAGAGTCTGAGAGAGTGGTTCAGAGCACAACTCTGAAGCTCTACCACTTCCAAGGTGGTGACCTTGGTCATGTCCCTAATCTCTCTATGGCTCAGTTTTCTCATCTGTCAAGCCAAGATAATATAAACTGGGAGTTTCTATTTCTGTATAGTTAATGACCTGTATCATTCTCAAAAACTGTTAGAAAATATAGTATAAAGAAGAACCCACATTTAATAAAATTTCACAATCCCTAATGTTTTCCTTTAAAGTAGTCATTTGATTTAACACTCTCCAAATGGAAAAGGTCTAAAAATTATTTCAAATATCTTTATTTAATACTACATATCAACTTGAGGTTAGCCTAGTCCTGCAGACTTTGAAAGCTCTTTTCTCTGTGTTCCACAATGTTGATTCTCAACCAGGAGATTTTGCCCTATCCCCATCCCCCAGTGATTTCTGATACTGGGATATTTTTGATAGACACAACTATGGAGGTGGAAGTGGAGGGGGCTCTGACATCTAGGAAAATCCTCCCACAGCAAAGAACTATCTGGTACAAAATGTCAAAAGTACTAGAGCTGAGAAATTTTTATGTAATCCAACTATGATTTCCCATATCCACTATTAGTGAAAAATATTACTGAATTTAAAAGTTTTTACACTTTTAAAGGGCAAAAAAAAGAAAAAAAAAACCTTGGTGTAAAAGTTCTGTAAAGTATGTAAATTTTCATAGTAATTACCATGATGTATATATATTTTTTAAATGGATACATTTTATTGTGTATGCATATATTATACCTTAATGTTTTCAAAAAGAAAATAAATTCAACTTGTATTCAAGAAACTGTTGTATAGAACATGGTCAAAATAGCACTGGTTCAATTCCAACCTGTGTTCTTAAAGATGAAGGCTAGATATGAGTGAAATCTTTCAAAATAGTAAAAACAAGCAATTTTCAAAGTAATAAAAATTCATTTAAAAATCTAGAATTAATTTTAATAAATTAAATATATAAAAATTATAAAAAAAATAAATGTGGAAAGTATTTTTATTAGCCTATTATTATTGGAGTACAAATTATTCAATTTCTTTTTTTTAATGGCAAAACACATTTTTCTAGGTAGACAAATCCTGATAGCAAAATCATAAACATTCTAAACTGGATGGCCACATGTAATGGTTTCCTAACACTACTGGATTAGAGAAAGACAATTTTAATATTAATCTACCTAGGCATTAGAATTTTGTAGAAAATTTAATAAGACAATGAATATGAAAACATTTTGACAGGAATATTATAAAAGTATATGGAATATGAAAACATTTTGAAAGGAATATTATAAAAGTATACAATATTAGTTGTATTGGAAAGCAAGTATGTTTCCATGTGTTATTACTCAGGTTATTCAACTCAAATTATAATTTTCCTTGTTTCAATATATTTAATATGGTTAAAATGAAAGCAAAAATATTACTATTATGTTGACAGCATATTTCACTAAATATTCTTAGAACATTACATATTCAGTTGTTACTTAAGCTGTCATTTATTGGGCACTTATCATAAATAATTTCTTATCTTGACTTTTACATTGTGAAAAAGAAAACATTATTATGATGTCCTTGAAAGGCTAGCCTAGAGACTAAACAATAAGTTAATAGCTTCAGTATCCAGTGAATTAAATAACCTGTGAGACAAGAGGTACTATTAAATAATTAGATATTGGAAAACTGAAATTGCAAAAATTTTTCCCAAAGAAAAGACTGACGAAATACACTGCTGAGGGGAGCAGCGGGTGAGACAGGAGAGGTCTGCTCACCATGTGGGTTGCTCCGAGGCCGGCGGGGATCGAACCGGCACTGCAGAGGCTGCGGACAGCTTCACAGTGAGGCGCTCAACCGCCTGCAGCAACAGGAGAGGCTCAAATCCAGTATTTTTAACCACATCACTGCATTGCCTCAATCTATAAACACATAAATAAACAGTAGAAGACCATCCATGCACCAATTAATGTAGAGAAAAGATTGAAGGAGACTTCCCAAATTCTAATATTGGTTCTTTCTAAAAGACAATATGTTCAGTGATTTGTTTTTATTTTAAATTAAATTCATTTTAATAATTCAAGGTTTTCACTTATTTCTCTGTTTTCCAAGCCTTATACAATGTGCAAATTCAACTTTTATACTAAACATAAACATACTGAGAAAATGTTTATATGCATGAACCTAGCCCTTGAGTAGTAACTTAATAGAGTTTCAAGAACTTGGGACTCTAATAATTTAAAATTTTCTATTCATTTGGGGATCACATAACGGGTGCTAGGGACTGCATGAGGCACCTGTGCAGGTACCATCTTTCTATGTGCATGTTGAGAATAACCCATTTTACCTGCAAAGAAGTACAGTCCAGAGGATTCTCAGTGAGAGCAGGCCTCCATTCTTCTACCATTCCTTCTTCTATCATTCCTCAGCTGCCTCTTTCTTGAATCAATTTCTTGGGGACAATGTGAGGTTTGAGAATCAGCAGCTAAACATACTTCAAATTCCCGGCTCTTCTAGTCAGACTAAAGGAGGAGCAAAGATGTTTGCCATTCTTTCTCTAATAATTTTGTTCTGTGGTCCTTGTTCACTCATCCAAATTTAGTAAAGAATGTGGGCTGTGGGACCTCCCCGGTAATGCAGCGGGTTTGAGCACTGTGCTGTGAAGCTGTCCACAGTCTCTGTAACACGGGTTCAATTCCCGGCCGGCCAGGGAGCAACCCACATGGCGTGGCAGACCTCTCCTGCCTCGCCCACTGCTCCCCTCAACAGGGTCTTCGGTCTGTCTGCCTGTTCTGCTCCCTGCTCTGTCACTGGTGAATTCTCTTAACCTCCCACATCTTGACCTGTACCCCAGTTCTTGTATAAATAAAGAAAAAAAATCTTAAAAAAAAAAGAATGTGGGGTCCCTCTGGGGTAAGGTCCAGGTCTACCTCAGTAGTCAGTATTGGCTTCCTTAACTCTCTGACCTCAGCACCTGGCTGCCTGCCCATTGGCCATGCTGATATCTTTCTATCTCAGCCAATAAAATCTCTCAGATTTGACATCAACACTTGATCCCTCAAGATTCACCCCTCCTATATGGTAATCTCAGAGATTAGACTATTTGCACTGCAGGGCCTATGTCTCTTCATGTAAACAGCAGTAGGGTTAGGAATAATTAATTAACTAATGATCTTAACTTAGTGCCTGATTCAACTGTGATAGCCACTAAACCTCTTTTCTTCTCAGGATTTCTATTCCAGGTTCCTCTTAGCCAGCCCCACACAGGGGCCAGGATAAGAAAGAGAAACCAGGTGCTGCCAAAGAAATACAAGATCATCTCTGTATGCTTCCAGAAACTACATCAAGGTCAAGAAAAGGAGAAATTAAACGCATTTATGCAAAGGAAATATTTGAGAATGCAGAAGAAAGGCATTTCCAAGCAAAATTTTCCTTTCAAGTGTTCCAATCAATGGCAAGTGCACAAAGACATCAAATGGATTTTGCTTCCTCAAAGTTTTGAAGTAAAAAGAGAAGTTAAAGATAGCACGGCAGTTACGAGACAGTGTTTGACTCAAGAGGAGGACAATCCTCTCATCAAAGATTTTTATTAAACAACTAGAAACGCAGTGGGGGTAAGAAATGGGAGTGACAGAGATATAATAAATACACTCTCCTTGGATTTGGGCCAAGTCTTGATAGCTATGAGTTTGTCTTACAGTCTCTTATCATATACTTGTGCCTCTTATGAGGACTTGTCAGTTTTGACATTAATAGAAAATGTGCCTCTCATTTCCACCAAGTTCTCAGAGTTTTTGAAAAAATAAGAAATATGAGCTACATAAAAATGAACTCCAAATGCATCTGCAGTTTCCAACAGCTTCTTCCCCCAAAAGCAATACTCGATGTCTTGTGTTAAAGAATACTAATCTGTGGAGCGTAATGAATTCCCCGGGGAATTAATCATTTTAATCAGTTAACGACACTATTGTGACAAGGTAAAAGAAGTCACTCAAAAATATTTAAGATATTTTTAGAAGGCAGAGAAACATAACTTTCTGAGAAACTTCAGACACGTGTCATCTTACCCAAAGGTTTTGGTTTGGGAAGAATGCTAAATAATACGTCCACTTTATTTATGTCATTATGCTTGATTTTGAAATAATACCATATAATTTAACTACATATACTATCTAAAATACTATTACATATTTTGAATATTGATGAATATGTATTCAGTTATTTTTAATTTGAAGTTCATTTAAGTAGAGTAAAATAAAGAAAATTGACTTTTAGTAAGTTATATTTAACAGCCACATGTCACTGTTCCAAATTCATTTGCTGAAAAATAAATGGCCTCTGCCTTCCCCCTTTTCTTTAATTTAAGATGATTAATGTCTCCCATATCTTCCGACTCCTATGTAAAGGCAATGTCCAAAGGCTAATTAATTGCCCTAGTAGTTGAATATGTGAGTTCTGTTATGTGAATTTACAGAGAATTTGGAATAGCTAATAAATTTATTAAATGCTGCCTGAAATGACTTTGTTCATGAGAAAGCACAGGTTGCAATGTCAAGGAGCAAGAGGTGAAGTCTTGGCTCTGCCCCTTGGACCCAACATGTCATAGACTCCTCCAACTGTCTCTTCACACAGTGTTTTCCAGAAACTGCTATTCTGCCTATTTCCTGTGAGTGTTGGGATGAAGCCATGGAAGAAATATGAAAAGCAACTGGTGAATCAGAGACGAACACACAAAACCCACTTATTCTCACTTATGGGACAAGACCCAAAAATATAGCAAATATTACTCAGCAAGTAACAATGACAACAACTGTGTATGTGTTTATGAGTGTGTGGGGGTGGGAAGAGAGAAAGGTCATACCTTGCTAGTCTTAGGAAACAGGGGTATGGTCTTTTTTTAACACCAGTAGACCACAAAAATTTGAAATGTAAACAATGACATTATAAATAATAATAACAATGCCACTCTGACCAAAGCATACAGTCAGATGATTCATGTGTTAATCAAATTAGGTATATTTCCAGACATACCTCTTATTTATTTCTCTGTAAAAAATTTGTTAGTCATTTAATATTTTAAATTGTTAATTGAGAGTTCTTCCACAAAACTGATTATTTGTCAGCAAGAATACTAATAGTTTCTATCACTAAAGCAAGTGAAAAGTTAATTCAGTATTTTCATCATTTAGAACTAAAGGCCATTTGCCTACTCATGGTTTTGATTGTGCTGCTCTTTTACCTGGTCTCAATCAGAAAACAAACTTGGCAATGCAGGGCTCCCTGCAGCACAAGAAATGTTTTATAGGCCAGAGCTGACTTTTTCTTGCTAATACTGGTGAACAGCTTTGTCTGACAAAGTCTAAGGCAGTAAAGATCCAGTGCAATCCCTATCAAAATCTCAATGGTAGTCTTTGCAGAAAAAGCAAAAAGAAATCCTAAAATTCATATAAAATCTCAAGGAAACTCAAGTGGACAAAACAAACTTTAAAAAAGAACAGCAAAGTTGGAGGCCTCATACATCTTGATTTCAAAATACACCACAGTTCAACAGTAATCAAGATGGTACTGTACTTGCATAAAGACAGACATAGAGACAAATGGAACAAATTTAGAATCCAGAAGAAAAAAAAAAAAGAAACCTTTGTAATGATTTTCAAAAAAAGCAACAAGACTCACAATAGGAGGACAGTCTCTTCAACAAATGATCTTAGGAAAACTGGATAGCCACATGCAAAAACAACAAACTTGGACCATTACCTGCCAATCATATGCAAAGTTAATTAAAAATAGATTACAGACATAAACTTAAAAAACTCCTAGGAGAAAACACAGGGAGAAAATTTTAGGACATTGGATTTAGTGATGATTACTTGGTTATAATATCAAAAGCACATTCAACAAAATAAAATATATAAATTGAACTACACAAAACAAAAAACTTCTGCACAAAGGAATCAAATGAAAAGGCAACTTACAATAATGAGATAAAAGATTTGCAAGCCTTAACTTCTACAAATCATCAGCATAAAACTATAACCCAATTAAAACTAGGCAAAGGTCTTGAACAGCAATTCTTCAAAGAGAATACACAAATGGTCAAACAAGCTTATGAAAAGATGCTCAATTTCATTAATCATAAGAAATATGCAAATCAAAACCACAATGACTTACCATCTTATGCCCACTAGGATAGATACTATTCCAATGAACAGAAAATAACCAGTGTTGGCAAAGATGCAAAAAAACTGGAGCCCTCGAGCACTATTGGTAGGAAACTAAGTGGTGCAGACACTGTGGAAAAACTATATTGAGGTTCCACCTAAAATTAAAAATAAAATTACCATAAGATCCAGTGATCCATTTCAAGGTATTTATCCAGTAGAATTCAAGGCAGAATATTGAAAAGATATTTGCACACCTAATCACAGTACAAGAGGAGAAAAAAACCAAATGTCCATCAACAGATGAACACATAAACTGTAGGATATACATGCAGTGAAATATTATGTGGCCTTATAAAAGGAAATGCTGTCACCTGCTACAACACCTGGAGGACAGCAAGATGAGTGACACAAAAGCCAATCATATGATGGCAAATGCTATGAGATTCCATTCATATGTCATATCACATGTCATTAATATCACTGAAACAGAAAGTAGAAAGGTGGCTGCCAAAGGCTGGAAGTGGAGAGGTAGGGAGATTAGTCTCTAATGATTATAGAGTTTCCATTTTGCAAGATGCAATTCTGGAAAGTGGCTGCACAACAATGTGAATATATTGAATGCTTTTGAACTGTACACATAAGATGAAAATTTGAATTTTATGTGTTTATTATGACATTTAAAAAGTGGCTAAACAAGAATCCTATTAAAGAATATCGAAAGCAGTCAATACTAAGACTACAAAATAATGTTGCAACACTAGACTCCCTAGACAGTCACCAATAAAGCCACTTTAAATAACATAAGTGCTAATATTTAGTAAAAAGACATGCCAAGCACTGTATATTCTCATTTAAGAATCCCAGTAAATTTCTCATTTATTATCTCCATCTTATGTTATTAATTTTTTTTAATTTTTTACTTCATTTTTCATTTTTAAACAATATTTGCTTCCCCCAATCCCTCAGGTGTAGTCCCCATAGAGTTTCCTTCCCCAATGCACCCATGCACCATCACCTCAGTCCCCTGTGCTCCTCCCTCCCTCCCTCTGACCCCTCTCCCTCCTCCTCCCCTGCAGGATGTCTCTCATTTATAATTGTCTGTTTTTGCTTTGTTGTGTTTTGTACTGTTGTTATTTTTTTACACTGATGTCTTACTGAGTTCCCCTATATTCCTGCTGTAAGTGAAATCATCTGATATTTTTCTTTTTCCTTCTGGCTTATTTCACTGAGCATAATTCTTTCTAGTTCCATCCACATTGCTGTGAATGGCATGAGTTTATCTTTTTGATTGCTGAATAATATTCTATTGTGTATATGTTGTTTACCTATTGTAAATAGTGCTTCAATGAGGCCTTGAAAGGTCATACTCTGATAAGAGCTGTGTGAGGGGCCTCCACAGTGGCGCAGCGGTTGAGCGCTGGGTTGCGAAGCTGCCCGCAGCCTCTGCAGCACCGGTTCGATCCCCGGCCACCGGGCGAGGGTCCCACATGGCGCGACAGACCTCTCCTGCCGCCTGCTGCTCCCCTCAGCGGTGTATTTTGTCGGTCTGCCTGCTCTGCTCTCCCCTCTGGCTCTGGTGAATTCTCTCGCCCTCCTGCGCTTCTGACTGTACCCAGTACTTGTATAAATAAATAAATAAATCTTAAAAAAAAAAAAAAGAGCTGTGTGAGTCCCTGGCCTGCTCTGCATGCTGTGCTGTTTGCAGCAGGACCTAAAAGCCATCTCTGATTAAACATTTACCTAGGCCAGAGAATAAAACTCACAACAGATGCCATCTTTTCCTAATTAAATAGAAATGAATAGGCAAAAAGCAACAACACGGAGCTTTAGAAAACAAGTGAATAGAGGAGTCCCATCTTAATTTCCTGCTTTTATTACAGAGCCTAGAATACTTATCCCAGATGAGGACTCCCTCACTCATCTCTTCCTTTTTGACATAAATTTATAAAGAAAGGCTAGAAAACCATCTTTGGGATGGTAGATGTATTTCACCGAACTTGCACATCAAAATTACAGCAGGCGGGTATTATCCCCTTCCTTCAGGGAGAACATCAGTCGATAAGACCAGATCAATTTCAGTTTTCTCATCTCAAACTAGCTGCTCAAAACCTGGAGACTGACACCTGGCTGATGCCACTAGCTGAGTCACATGGCTTGAGTGATCCAGGCCAAGAAGAATAAGTCAAATCTAAGTAAGCAAAAATGAAAAAGGAGATCATCTAAAAGTATACGTAACATGACAAACAGCAAAGCGATTTAAGATTTTTTTTTTACATGGATATAACAACTAAAAAGCAAACTGCAACTGAAAAATCAAATACGAGAAATTGCTGCCATAATAATCATAGTTTGGTGACGGCCTCTTAAAATAATCTTCCAAGTCTCTTGGTCCACAGAACATTGTAATTCTGCCATCTGTCTGTTGCCAAGAGAGCAATTTGACAATTAATGCCTCTAAGACATTCTCAACACTACATGTCAATTGCAGCTCTACCCTGAAGCGGGTGGGGGACTGCAGATGATCCAACTGGTTTACTTTGTGAACTTAGCAGAGAGCCAGGCTTCAGAGACACAGCAATGAGTTCTGCTTCTGGCATTTGGAGGTAATGGAAAACTGATCTCCTTTCCACGGGTTCCCTTTGCAGCTCAGAGCAGGCCACAGAGCTCTTCAAAATGCTGCAGTGGAAAAGGCTCCACTATCAGAGCAAAGGCTCTCCGGAGGCCAGTCCATGCGAGCTGCAGCCTCTGCAGCCTCTCTGCTCTGCAGCCACTTGACACAAACACATCTAGATGCTGAAAACTTACTGCAGACTCCGGCAACACACAACCACAGGGAAAAGCAAACAATTATTTTTAAAAGGCTTCTCTCTCAATTATCTTTTTAAGACATTTCTACTTTTAACATTAAATCAAAACAATGGGGTTTCTCAGGACATAAGGGAAAGGACAGTGTGTACTTTCAGGAGCAGTGAGGTGGCCTGTTATGCAAGCATATCTTCTTCTTTGGCTTCTGTTGTTCTAGGAGAAGGAACTTACACTAATTATCAAGAATGGATGTTTCATTCTTGGAGATCAAAGTTTCAAAAAAGACAAATGTAAATCAAAGCATCTAACACAACCTTGGGGATCATTGAGATGAAAAAGCTAAAAATCAAAGCGCTTCAATATACAGCTCCACGTGTTTGATTTGGTCCATTTGAGCTGAAACTAGGTGGCACTGCAACAGTCTGCCAGTCTGCCGGCAGAATCCAGATTCTCGTCACTAGGCTAGGCTCTCCCAGGAACACGTACTTGTTCCTACAGACGCAATACTATATGCTATGAAAGAGGCAAAAAGTACCATAATGCTGGTGGTAAACTAGTTCTAAATGGACTATCTGTACTAAAGGGAAGCCTTTGGCAAAGGAAGTAACTGTGTCTGGAAACTGCAGATAGAGACAGAGAGGCAATGTTTTCTTCATTCACAACTCTAAAGTCCTGCAAGATGAGATCTCATCTCTCATAAATGAAGAGGTATTGTCTAGCTACAAGAGAGCTTTGGATTTCAAGGGGGAAATCAGCTCCCAGGTTGCAGACCCATGAGATTCTGCAATCCTGAGTCCTGAAATATAAAAACTCCAGAGTCTAAGACCTAGAGACTGATTTGTGCTAATATGATGCTGACAATAATCAGATGGTTTCACTGATAGGAGGAATATAGGAGAACCAAATAAGACATCAGGGGAAAAAATAATAATACAAAACAAAAACAAATAGACAATTATAAACCAGAGACATCCTGCAGAGGAGGGGGAGGGAGAGGGGTCAGAGGGAGGGAGGGAGGGAGAGAGGGAGGAGCACAGGGGACTGTGGAGATGTTGCACAGGTGAACTAATGGAGGAAACTCTATGGGGACTACACCTGAGGGGGCAAGAAGGAAGCACACACTTTAAAAATGAACAATGATGTAAAATATATATATATAAGCAAATTTTTTAAAAAAGGATTACACCAAAACTAATGAAAAAAATAAAAATAAAAACCCGTAAGCAGGCACTGAACAGAGCAGACACTATTGCTTCACAAGGTGTATGAACTTCAGGTAAACTGACAACTCCATGATAGAGCTGCTGGAGGCTATGCTGCATTCTCAGTGTGAACAGATGTGAATCCAAAGAACAAACACTAGGCTTCCTTGGCTTCCTATAGCCTGAGAGCCATATGTTGTCTACATAAGTCTAATCACCCTAGAGAGGCTCATCGTAACAACTTCCTGGGCTCTTGCACTCACTTTCCCTTGAACGCTGATAGCCACACCATCACTTACCT
Source organism: Talpa occidentalis (assembly GCF_014898055.3). Classification (NCBI taxonomy): domain Eukaryota; kingdom Metazoa; phylum Chordata; class Mammalia; order Eulipotyphla; family Talpidae; genus Talpa; species Talpa occidentalis. The sequence goes on from NW_023601433.1 coordinate 31,444,377, forward strand.
TCCCAACTGAACCACAAGGTTATGGAGGAAAGGAAGCTTATCTTTCATGTGGTTGTAGCCCCACTGTACACAGTAAGCACTGGGGAGTGGCTGTTTTGGACTAACAATAAGTGGACTGAGAGTCTGACACACTACTTTTGACTCCAGGGAGCCAACCTCTATAGACCATGAGTGAAAGGGCTGATAAGAGGGAACTGGTAAAGTAAAAGAGTGTTCTGAGAAAAAATATAAGCTTTGTTTTGGATATATGGTGCATGCCATGGTCCATTCAGGCTTTTATTTTTTTTTAAATTGACATGGAAAGGTATTTATTACATGAAAAGAAAAGAAAAGAAAAGGTGTTCACGGTACATTGCTAAGTAAAAAAACCCAAATAACAAACAGTAACATTTCACATTAAGATTCCATATATATAATGTGTAAATTAAAAAGGAAATAATAATAGACTTTTCTAACCAGAGACATGTTCTAAGCACGTTATAGGCATTAACCTATTTAATTCTTATAATCACCTATTAAGGTATCTTTTATTATTCCCCACCACCAACCCTTTTAAAATTCAGGCTTTTATAACAAAGTATCACAGACTGGGTGGCTTATAAATAACAGACATTTATTTTCCACAGTTCTAGAAGCTGAAAGTCCAAAGTCAGGGTAAGAGCACAGCCAGACACTGGTGAAAGCCTTCTTCCAGGCCACAGACTGTAGACTTCTCATTGTATCCCCACATGGCAGAGAGAAGAGGGGTGTCTTTTATAAGGGCACAAATCCCATTCAAAAGTGTCCCACCCTCGTGACCTAGAACCTCCCAAGGGTCACATCTCCTAACATCATCATCCTAGGGACAAGGTTTTAACATCTGACTTTTGAGGGAACACAAATCTTCAGTGCTGACAGAGCATAAGAGCTAACTAAAACAAATTCAGATAAAAATGCCAAAATCTAAATATGTTATGCTAACTATATCAATATAATAGTGCTATTCAAGATTTTCTGCATAACGTCTTCTCCCTGTGGGATTAAGATCCTCCATTTCCACTCAGTTTCTCAAGAAATTGGCACTGCATTCAGCGAGACTACAGGAGATTGTATACACTTCCAATAAAAAAATAAACAAATAAATTACAAATAAATTTATCCTACTAGAAAAATAAAAGCATTATGATATCATAAACACTAACATACAAAAACAAGGCTGGACTACCATCATACCCCAAATAGCTGAAGTCAATTATTATCTAATTTTTAAATAAAAGCAGACTATGTAAGTAGTATTTTTGTCCGAAACTATCTGTTCTGCCAAGAACTTACAAATCATGCCAGTAAGACTATTTTTTAACAAAAATAAATTATGCATGTCACAAAAAACATACATTATTGATTAAATTAATGGTTCTTGGAAAGGCATTCTTTATTTTTATAAATTGTATACCATAATCCAAGAAAACCTGCATCATCTGAAGCAGATAAAGCTGAGATAGCATCTGAGATAGCAGATAAAGCTGAGATTATATGATAATCCTGGGCAAGAGCAAGAGCCACATCCTCCCAAGACTGTGTGAGATGAACCACTTTTTAGTCACCTCCTCATTCCAGGTTCTGCCATGCCCCCAGGCTCCTCCTTTGTACCCAGCATTCCTCCCAGTCACCCTGAATCTTGAAACATAGGCTTTTATGAGAAAGGCAGGGCACTTGTTGCAGCTCTGTCACCTCAAGTCCCAGCATTCATGATTCAAGGTTACACATGGACACCGGGACCGGTACTCCCAGAAGGGAACAGCGACATGGGCAACTTCATAAGGCCAAATTATGTGGAAAGGATTATGTCATAATTCCTGATCAATTTAACTGTAAAATCTTACAGTTTAGATTTAGAACCTCCTTCGCTTAAGTGGCTGGGTTTCAGAGTGCTAATCATTGGCTCACCCACAAAGTCAATACACAACATGAAGCTATTTCGTCAGTTGTCAGATAAACTCAAAGGAATTATGGCAAATCTGATTGGTATCAGCTGCCCTCACTTACAGAGAAAAGTCCTCCCATCTCTTCCACCCTGGTCCCTTGTTTTAATACTGGGTCAGTGTTTGGGAAGTATTCTGAAAGTTCACCTAGTCCATTCCCCCATTTTTTCGGTAGCCTAAATCTCGCTGTAACATTTTATTTTCTTTCCAAGACTACCTTAAGAGTGCCCTCAACTCATTTCTACTTACATTCCTTATCTTTACTATCTGGAAATTCTCTCTTCTAGATGAATACATCACATTAACATTTAAATACATTTTCCTTCATTAGGTACTCAGTGGTTTCTACCACTCCCCCACCACCACCACCACCACCACATCTTTCCCTAAAGGACACCTATGGTCTCCCAACTGGATGGATAATCCAAAGGACTATTAGTAGTTCTCAATCCAGTAAATTCCTTTGACTCTGCTGGTCACTGCCTTATTTATATATGGGGCTCACCCCATTCCCTCAAATCCTCTCTTTCCTAGTTTCAGTGCTTTTCCTCTTACATGTCCCCGTCACTTTCCACAAGTTCTTCTACCTCCTCCAAATTCTTAACTAGGACTTTCCTAGTATTATACCAACAAATACAGCAAAGGAATGCAAAGTAAGCTGAGTGCAAGGGGTTAAGAAACACTTCGATGTCTTGAAAAGGAGAATGATTAGTGGTGCCTCATGATGTTATATAAATCTGCAACTTCTATAATAGCCAACTTGTTATGTGGTAATTGATCCAGAAGGACGAGACCAGGATTTGGGTAGCAAAGAGCAGCAACACACTGTCAGTGGAACTGGTGCTTGGTAAACTGAACTGCAGTCTGCATGACCCACTAAAGCTTCTGCTTATCATATTACACTAGAGTTATATTTTTTTACGGTTATTTGCCCAAATAAGTGCCCAAAGATGACAAAATTTCACTGTAAGTTCCAAAATATTGGAGACTTACTGAAAATCCCTAGTGGAGACTCACTGGATTTAAACTAAAATCTATACTCCTCATGTTGGTCTGAGATGCCTAAATGTTTGGTGCCTGTCTACCGTTCCATTTCCCCTGGCCTTCGTTGTGTGACCCTCAAAAACCCCCACCTCTATGCAACCTCTGGAAACAGAAAAGCTAAATGTTTTTAATTGTGTATGTTCACACAATGGGGTAGTATAGATTGTCATTTAAGAATAGAGATAGTGGGCCTCCCCTGGTGGCGCAGGAGTTAAGTGCTGGGCTGCGAGGCTGCCCGCAGCCTCTGCAGCACCAGTTCGTTCCCCAGCTGCCATCAAGGGTTACACCAAAAAAAAAAAAAAAAAAAGAATAGAGATAGCATGGATAAGTTAGGAGAGTATCATATATAGTGTCATTTTAATAAATTTCCAAAGTGAGTCAATCTAAAAATGTATTATTTAGGGACTCATTTGTGATTCCTTTGATAAAAATGAAAGAAAGCAAGAGGATGAGAAAGTAAGAGCAAGACGGAACATTTTCCACGTGAGGGAGATGAGCACAGGGATGAGAGAAGGAAGAAGTTTGAGGAAGCTTCATTTTCTGTTTGAGCTATATAATCTGCACATTTTAACTGTACCACACATTTAATAATTGAAAAGGAAACTTAAAACCAACCTCGCTGTACCATATCATGGTTGCCCAAACCAATTGCAAATCAACTTACCATATGCTGGCTCTGGCAAAGATAAATCACTGCTCTTTACTGACAAGCTCTTAATTCTAGTCCCAGATTAACCACCACATTAACAAGTCGACTGGAATGATAGGAATGATAGGTCTGAATGAAATTATATCACCATGAATCCTTTTCAAAATTGTATCACCCAGTATCTTAAGTCTTTGCCCACAAAACCTACTTTGCATTCATTCAGCATATTTATTAGATCTGTATTACTTTAGCAGCCATGTGCAGTCACTGTTTTCCTAAGATCCTGAGGCTGATGGGTTAGCTGGTCTTGCATCCTTTGCACCACCTTATTTCCAGTTGAGGCATATCAAAACCAAGTGTGTGAAGGTGAGTTCCTGCATCCCCCAACTCTGCCAAATCATCTAAAACCAAGCATCTAGCGCACTCTGGGCAGTTAGAGCATCTGCTGCTCTGTTTTCTGAGGGATGTATGGATGTTTCTGAGCTCTCCGGAGCTCTCTGGCCAAGTCCAATCTTGGCTCCCCTAGTTACCAGCAAGTTTGACCTAAAATAAAGGGTTTAACATGTGATTAACCACTGGAACTTCTGTTTTGGGCTCTATGGTGAGGTTTAGATGAATGAATGCATGAAAGCACCTAGAACAATTGCTAGAAGGATACATTGAGGTTTTAGCAATTATTGTTGTTAAAAGGTAGAGCTGTCCAAAAGATCAAAAGCTAGAAAAGTCTCAGAGGGACACCAAGTTTTGTGTTAAAAATGAAGGGGACAGAGAATCAGTTCCAGGAAGCACTCAAGAAAGAAACCAAAGACCAAAAAAGAGAGAAAATAAAGCACAGGTCACACAGAGCAGTCCAGGGTCTACCATGGGAAGGAAAGGGGAACAGGTTGGGGCTAACAGCCTGGCTTAGTGACAAACCGGAATCTTCCATTGTCATTCTGTAACAGGGTGGTCCCCAGGAAAGGGGGAGTTTCCCTGCCCCACCCAAGGGAGGGTGGAGCTGAGCAGGAAGAGGAGAAGCAGAAGAAGAGACTGAGGAAGGAAGCAGTATGGAGCCAGAAGGAGACCTGGAGGAGGCACATGGAGCCTAGAGACACGTGAAGAAGCTGCGCTTGTCTTTTGGTCGTGGACTGGGTGGCGCAGATGTGGGTGAGACCCATGGGGAGGTGACGGTGGCAGCTTTTGTCTTGATGTTGATTTTACTCTTTTCCTTCCGGGCTTGTCTGGTTGTTTCTGACTCTTTTCTGTGGGTCCCCACTGGAAGATGCTTTAGACTCATGGCAGGCTTTGGGGCCTTGCTCTGGGCCAATCCCATTTGGATGGGCTTTTACCCACGAGGGGATGGGTAACTTTGGGTGCTTCACTTGGAAACTGGACTCTTTGCCTTACCTGTATTGTTTCCTAGTTTTATTAAAGTTCCTTCCCATTAAAGTCTCCTATGTTTTGTGTTGATGCGGCGGATGGCAGAACCCATTTAGAATAGGCAGGTTTGCGGGGTTTTGGGCTGCCCCTCTCCCTGTCCTATAACAGTTCATTCACTTATGTTGTGCTCGCCCTGTTTCCTCCGGCACCCACATTCTCAAAAGTCTCACTGGAGTCAGAGTCTTATCACACAAAGTGGCACAGACCTGAAATTTGATCAAAAAGCCAGTGCCACCCTGACATGCTGTTCTATCCTCTTGGCTCTCCAAGGGCACGCTGACCCTTTAACTCTCTTCTTTCTTTTGGTCAACCAAGCAGAATCTGCCCCAGCATGGAGCTCTGCAAGGACAATCAGAATCACAAAACTCAGATTGAATCTGAAAGGCTGTCCCTACCCGTCTTTTTATCCCTCTATGTCTAGTCTCAAAGCCCAATAGCAACAGAGTTGTTGCTGGGGCAGCTGGTATGAGTGGGAAGCACAGAGTTCTGGATATAGACAGACAGGGGATGGAGCCCTAATCAGACATCTGTGACTTCCCTCGAGTTACTTCACTCTTCTGAGTCGTTTTCTCAGCTGTGGGATAAGTGGAATAATCCCATTGTAGAGATGTTGGGAAGTTAAATGAAATAATGCAGAAAGGGGCTTAATTGAGAAGTTGAAATTTATAGGTTCCAATAAATGTTAACTCCTCTCGTTTACTGCCTCCTCCTCCTTCTTTTAAAAGGCTATTGCCAGAAATCCAGAAGGTATTCCTAGTTTCATAAATTGAAAGAATTTCCTGGGGTATCACAAGTAGAATCTAAATTGCTAAGCAAGCAAGCTCAGATATTTCTTGCTAATTGTTCAAGCTTGTCTACAAAAATATAATGAGAAAGAGGAATTAAACACAATCTGATTAAATTTACCAACAGATAGTAATTTCAATGAATCTTTGTCCAACACACCACACAAGTCTACAAGTCTCAACTATTTGAAATATTTCAAAAGACAAGTGAAAGCACTGTAGAAATCATAGCATTATTTCTGCTTCTCTGTAACCACTCCAAAGGCAAAGATAAATCTTGCTAATCAGTACTCTAGAAAAGGAAGAATAAGGATTGCTCTAAAAGATATCATCAAACTTATAACAATAGCTATTGTGATTCAGGCAGAATAATACTGGGAGAGAGAAAGACAAATTTAACTGAACAGAGAGCTCAGAAACAAACATAAGACATAGCTGGCAATGGGCAAAGATGGCTCTTCAATAAAGAGATGACGTCTTTTTTTCTAACACTTTTATAAACTTTTTATTGAAGTACCACTGGTTTAAATCTTTGTATTTTTGTATTCCTGTGTTTATTGCACCACTATTTATAACAGCCAAGCTATGGAAGCAACCCAAGTACCCAAAAATAGTTCATATATTTTTTGAGAAATAATATTGGACAGCTCTCTTACCATAACATATACACATAGTAAAAAATGATGGTTATTAAGAATCTAAAGATTGGAAGTAAAACTTTCAGATTTTTAGAAGAAAAATTCTTTCAAATCTCTATTACCTTAAGGAGAGGATTACTTATACTAAACAAAAAAAGTTCCTAACTAAGACAATATAATAGGCAAATTCTCTATGATAATGATGCCATAATAACTTCAGAGAGAGAGTAGAAAGACATGTCAATAATTGGAAGTAGTTAGAAGTTTATGATATGTCACTCACAAGGCACTGGCATCTAAATACACAAACACACAAAAAAAAAGAAAAATAACAACTGGATAGACAAATGAGAAGTATTTCCAGAAGGAAGATAAACAGCCTAGTCATATGAAAAGATATTCGAGCACACAGGAACTAGAGAAATGCTAATTAAAACCACAGTGAGATTTTTACCTTATATCCCTCATATTGGCAGAATTAATGTTGGATAAAAGTATTATCAAATGTGACAAAGATGTAAAATAAACAGAATTCCATATATATATATATATATATATATACACATGAAAAATTTTGACTATTATTTGACATTGTCTTATAATGATATCTGTTGACCTGGAAAACCTATTATTCCCAGATATAGCACACACATACACACATACTTCTTTGAAAACTCTATAACACATTTTGGCATTATTTTGTGAATGTAAACAAACCTATGTTTGACCCCAATAGGTTCCCTTTTAGGTATAAATATTAAAGAATTTTTAAACATATTCATCAGAGGACAAATGCAAGATTATTCATAGGTCTTATTGTTTTCCCAAAAAATGATCTAAAGACCATCAGCAGTTTATACAAATAAATTGCTGTTTATTTACAAAGTGGAATACTATAAACTTGTGAAAATAAATGATCTGTAACTATGAGCAGCAATGTGCTTCAATCACAAGCATGTTAAGCAAAAATAGCAGGTTGCAACAGAATGCATATATAGCATGCAAAGTTATTTTTAGAGTTTAGAAACAAGCAAGTAACACACTTACATGTGGTTTAATGAAACAAGGAAGCAAAAGAATGATAAAAAATGCAGGGAAGAGATTATCAGTTGGAAAATAGAAATTTCAATCAGAAAAATGGTCAAAGGGAACAACTGAAGTTGGTAATGCTCCTTAAATTGGGGGTGTGAGCACACATTTTCAACTTATTTCTAGCTTTATAATTTACATATCCATCATGCTATTTTAAAGATCAAAGTTCAATAATTTTGAAAAGAACTTTAATATCAAATTTGTTTTGTTGCATCATGTCCTAAAACCATAGAGTAATTATAAGTAGACAGCTAACTGCATTTTGCAGTAGCCAATTTGGAAGGATACGGGCAAAGACACTGGCAGCTAGAAAGCAGAAAAATATTCTAAAAGTCTCCAAAGTCAGGCTCCAGACCTAATGAAATGGATAAGGAGGTACTATTTTGAAGGACAACATGACATATACTAAAGACTACCTCTTTATTTACAAAAAGATCTAGCTTTTCTATCTGCAAAAGCACTGGTAATCTCAGTAAATATCAGGATATTATTTCCTCTTCCATAATTACACATCTAACATACATATCTGTTTCAACTATTAACTTGTTTCAGATAGTTTTCTTAGACATTCCACTATGCTTTTATGTGAACTTTATTTACATCTTCACTAGATAGAGAGCAATAAAATGTAAATGAAGGAATTGCTACTACCTGATCAAATAAAGTATCAATATTTTCTCTACAATCCCAAGCAAAAAGCTAACACCTACAGTGTTCAAGATTTTTACTTAAAAAAATAAGAAAAAAACAAAATACACATATCTCCCAAGGTTCAAGTAGTACTACAGTTTAACTACAAATTAGGAAAGTCAACAAAAATAATTAAGACCATGTGTTACTAAAACAAAATCTGTGATAGCAATTTTTGCATTGTTTTAATCCCAAGACATCCAAGTCAAAAGCAAGGATCTACTTATTTCAAACATACTCGGTGTAACTAAGTGACAAGACTCAGTAAATCATCTTTTGATCTTTTTTGTGATTTTTCATTAGAAGAAAACCATAAAGGTTTACAAACAATAGTATATTTTAAAAGTAAGAATCACTATCAATTATAATTAGACAGTTATCTGAGAACATTTTATAGCATGAATGTACGTAAATAACACTTGCCATTGTCCAAATTATCAGGAAATTATAGCCACTGTAACACGAGTTCCATCCCGCACCAGGGAGCTACCCACATGGCACAGCAGACCTCTCTTGACGTGCCTGCTGACCTCCTCAGCGGTGTATTTCAGTCAATCCATCTGTTCTGCTCCCCACTCTGTCTCTGGTAAATCCTCTCACCCCCCCCCACCTCTGGTCTGTACCCTAGTTCTTGTATGCATAAATAAATAAATCTTTGAAAAATGATCTTTCTCATCTACAAAGTGCGAACACCAACAGTGCTCATACTCTGGAATGAAAGAGTAGAAGGCCTAAATGGGTCTTCCAAACTACTTCTGTCCCCTAGGAAAGAGGCCCTATCCTAAGTCCTTTTGTGGTACATGAGGAATGAAGGAAAAAGACTAGTGTGAAACTAGAATTAACAAAGGTTGTCCTGGCAAGGTCTGTCTTAACAACACACTGTGATACTAGAGATATGTTTAATTTCAAAGTCATCCCCAACTGCATGTGAGGCATGATAGAGGCATGAATGCTGTGTTTTATATTCCAAGTAAAATCACAACAATGGTTCAATTATCTCTATTAAAATAAGCACAACACAATTTTTAAAAATATAGTAGAGGCACATATGCCCATGGAAACATGGATGCCCCAGCAAGAAAAACACATAAAAGAATCCAAGAACTACAGAATGCAATTAAAGGATTCTAAGGTGGCACTATCTAGATTGAAAATGATGGACAGTGAAATAGGTTACATATATCTATAAAATGTAAGGCAGATGAGACATAACATTTTAAGATAAACAAAAATATTAGTTCAGATTATGAATATTATAAAATTTGCATGGTCAAGTGCTATGCGTAAGTACATGATTCATTTGGAAGTTGCATCTCATTAACAAGAGTAAGGTTGACTCATGATAATACACTTAAAATCTTAGAAATGCTGGAAACAGAAAATGTTGATTAATGTTTTTTAAACTTCATGGACCAACTTACTTAAATCAGTGATTATTTTTTTCCTGGCACTTCCCCATATTCAAAATAGTATAGAAATACTACTTAATCCTAATCCTGTGTTTCTGTCAAAGTATTTATAATAGCAAAATGCAAAGAAATCCCATTATTAAATTACTCCTAAATATTTAGAACAAATTAAATGTATTCCACACATCTTCTGACTGCTGTTTAAAACCACAATAGGTGTTTTAAAAAGAATACGAGATTAATTTCAGGCTATGTCAGAGGGAAAAATAAAGAATTAAATATCTATTTGAGTGCTCTAACAGAAAGGCTCAAAAGCAAAGGGAAGAAGGAAACCTCACACGGGGCAGTGAGGTCAGCAAAGACTAAGATTAGGGGTATGGTGCTAGGACTACAGGTAGGGGGCCATGGGAGACACAGTTGCCGGGCAGAGGGGAGGGATGCAGATTCATAAGCAGGAAAGAGCAGCACATTTGAAATCAAAGTTAAGTTCTAAGGGAGACCAGTTTAGGACAGAGTGATTAAAAGATGATGTCTTAAATCTAGGCAAGACACCAGATCACAAAAGTATTACCAGTCAGGTATATTAACAATAATCCAATCAAAAATGGGCAGAAGATCTAAATGGACATTTTTCCATAAAAGATATACAGATGATCAACAGGCGTGTGAAAAAATAGTCATCATCACTTATCATCAGGAAAATACAATTCAAAACAATAATGATATATCATTTCACACCTATGAGACTGGCCCATATCAAAAACACCAGGAACAACAAGGCTAGCAAGGATGTAGAATAAAAGGAATACTTGTACACACTTTGTAGGAAAGTGGACTGGTCCAGTCCTTGTGGAAAACAGAAATGGAGTTGCCTCAAAATATTCAAAATGCATCTATCATGTGATCCAGCAATTCCACTCCTAGATATCTACCCAAAGAATGCAAAAACACTAATTCAAAGGGATATCATTCCCTATTCATTGCAACCATATTTGCAATAGCCAAGTTATGGAAACATCCTAAATGTCCAAAGACAGAGAAGTAGATTAGAAAGATGTGAGATACACACTCTCTCACACACACACACAAATACTATGCAGCTATAAAAAAAGATAAATTCTTGCCATTTGCAGCAACATGGGTGGTACTACTGGTAGAGATTATGATAAGTGAAATAAGTCATAAAGGAATACTGGGTGGTTTCACTTACAGGTGGAATATGGAGAAACAAAACAAAGGGTCAGATAAAACCAACATTTTTCTAAGGCATACAGCTAATAAGCAACAGTACTGAGCCTCAAACCAATTGTCTTCAATTCCAAACCTCAGTAGGACAAATGAGCCATGAAAATTGTGCTAGTGCTTCTTTTTTTAATTCTCCAAGTTGCATCTTGCCCTGTCTGAAAGCACTAAGTGAAAGAGTCACCAGCTGAATCTGTAGGGTTTCAAATTATCTTTTGGGGCCTCTTTTTCCTCATCTAAGAAGCCAGATCAATACACTTCAGTGGTAATAATAATAACCTTCACACAGTCACTGAGAGAACGAAGTGGGTGATATGATTACCCTGAGGCACAACCACCAACCAACAGCTCATATTAGCAAACTTCTGGCACTTGACACCCCAAATACTGGGACACAGCAAAGAACCTGACTCAGGACATAAGTCTACCTGTCATTCCATGTGTTCCTATAGCGTGGTATCATGCTGTAGGGTAAGGTAAAAAGTATCAGGCTTTTCTGCCCTCCTGCCATTAGGATAGATGACGGAACCCTGTGGTCCCGAATGCATGCCTGATGGCGGGCACCTGGAGTAGGGTGTGGGCATATGTAGATGGGATTCACCTGGGCTAAGACTGGACTTATAAGGGCGGCGTCACGGAGACGCCAGCAGAAGCAGAACAAACAGGAGAACCACGAGAGCAGAGAAGCAGAACCACGAGGAGCAGAGCATCAAGGCCACCAGAGAACGCCGGAGAGCCCAGAAAAAGCGAAGACTTGCTGGGGGCTGGGAGGCCTGCCAGCCTCCCGGCCCCCCGAGCACCCCTGCCTGCTGTGTATACCTGGTAAATCCTAATAAAGGCCTGCAAAAGCCACTGAGGGCTCTGGGACTTCTCCTTTACCCCCTCTGCTCAGGTCATAGAGAACCTGCTCCGTGTCCTCCTGCCCCTACACATGCCAAGACTGGCCCAGAAAGGGGGGTATCTGGGACCTTTCTTATGCATACATAAATGACACCCAAAGTTCCACTTGTTCCAATATTCCATATAGTGAATAGTAAAAGAAAGTCAATAAAACTAGTTTCACTAAAGCTTCAAAGGGCAAAAGAACATTTACTACATTTCAGAAAATATTTTTTTTTTTTTACTTTTCATACCGTTTGCCCCTTCCTGATGAAAGTATCCTGTCACTGATTTCATGGGGGCTTGTACTCCCTGAAACACTAGTTTTCCTCTTTTACAAAAAGTCTAAATAGTATTTAGGATGAAAGCTAAATTTTTTTAATTATCATTTCTTTGGTTTCCTCAGCACACTGGCCGATGAACTAGGTGACTTTAGCCCTTCACCTCTGACCTCTTAAACAATGCTTCATCTCATGGGGGGGTGGTGTTGGTATCTAGTTTGCACTTGATAAAAACTAAGTCGATGAGAGAAAGCTGTGTGAGTGAAGCTCCACTTACGTAACAACAAACAAAAGTCTAAATGTAGTGGAAGAGCCTACTGATTAAATTCCTCTGTTATAACCATACACTAAGAACTTAGTTAAAGAGAAATAAGGTCTCCCTAATTGAAAGAATTAAATCGTGATTTAATTATGCCCAAATAAGCAATAGTGAGAAAGGAAACCATTTAAACCAGACTGAAAAATTTGCTATTCTCTTCTCAAAGGTCTGCATCTTCTTAAGGGCACAGCCACGCCAACCTGCTGCTTAGCAGATACTGATGTTCAGGCAAACAGAGTCACAATCCAGGAGGCACTATGTTGACAAGAATAAGAAGTGTTTTTAACCTCTTGGGAGGTAAACGGAGAAACCCACGAGTAAAAGTATTGATATTCCAGCTAAGAAACAAACTGCTTATGTTTGCAGAGAGCTCTGTGATCTTGAAGCTGTTTGGAAAGCAAAAGCACAACATTTCTCATTGTGCAATACGAAAATCTGAAGCAATGAGGCAAGTACAGATGAATCTATTGCAGCCTTTTTCTAAACCACTGCACTGCATAATTAGAGAAACTCTGGTGAAAACAGGTTTTGAATAATAAACTCGAGAAGCATCTCCAAGATGTTTGCTTTTCCCTAGATAATATTTAATAATATTTTGATAATGCAAGTGGCTACTAGCCAAAATATCAAGACAGGCTATCTATGACACCAACCTATAAAAGTTAGTAAGAAAATGAATATATGGAAGTGACATAAAGTAAAGCATAGGCATCCTGATCCAAGTACTAATGTCATTCCTGCATTTTTGCTGGAAGTGGTCAGCAACAGGACAGGCTCCATGAATTGTAATCATGTGGCCATAAAGGTTTAAAATGAGAAATTCCTCTAACCTCCACAAACATTATTATCTATTTCACTCATCTGGCAATTACTTCGTGTGAAGTCCATATTGTAACTGACACTTTAAAGAAAAGTGTTTTGAAATCTGTATTTTTTTTTTTTTTGTGGGACCCTCGCCGGCAGCCAGAGAATGAACAGGCGCTGCAGAAGCTGCAGGCAACCTCGCAGCCCAGCGCTCAACCGCTGCGCCACCAGGGGAGGCCCTGAAATCTGTATTTTTTTAAATGAGAAAACCTATTTTCAAGAAAAGTCCACCCCTTTAGTCCCACTCTCCTTTTACAATAATCAATATCTCTTCTGGAACCGCCAAGAAATCCTAGAAGTCCTTAGAGCTCAGATTCAAATCACTGGTGTCATGCATACAGAGAAGGCTCCTCTCCTATACCTACCTTCTCCTCCTCCTCCTCTTACATCCACACCTATACCTCCTCATTCCCCTGCATCTACACATATTCTTACATTGACAGCTAGTCTGTCTTCCAGAGCCACTTTCAAGTTCACACTGGCTTTGAAAAAATATCTTCATCCAGTTCCATAGCACAGCAGCTCAACATCTATCTATAATTACAATGTTTTTTGAAAGACTTCCTATATGGCTAGGAACAACCTTTTTGTTTCCTAATTCCCTTCTTGCATCCTTACAAAACACCTTAACAAATATTTGTTGAAAAGATTTTTTTAAACATATGCTTGTTCTGAGGGTGAAATGAAATGAAATGTATATTTTTATTAACTACAAAGTTATTTCAGTTTAGTCCCATTTTATAGTTATTCCACTAATTTCTACAAGCCACTGACATCCCCCAGACCACCTGGCTGAGATTGATGAGAATGACTGATCTAAGGGTTACAGGAGCACAAGTCCTCATTTGAACCCTACCTCCTACCTCTCTCTACCTTACACACTGGATATAATTCTGGCACAATGCCCTCCAACCTGCCAAGTATTTTCCTGCCAAAGAGCTTGGCACTCACTGCTTCTCGAAGTGGAAGGCTCTTCCCCTAGATCCTTCCAGGGCTGGTTCCCTTTCATTATTTATGACTCAACCCAAATGACACATCCAGTAGAAAGAAAAATCGGATTGACCTGCCTCAAATACCCTCCACATATACCCTAAGCTATCCCTCATACTCCCAAACACTACATTGCTCTTTTTCCATTATGGAAGTGTTGTTTTTTCTTCAATACAATATTCCTGTCTACAATTAGTTGTTTATTTATTTTGTTCATTGTCAGAATCTCTTGATCTTCCAAGGTAAGCTTCAGGAGTAACAGACACTTGTCCATTTTGTTCACCATTGATCCAAGCACTTAGAATAATAACTTTACACAATAAGCATTCAACAAATGAAAAAAGACAACCAAACTATAGCTAAATCAATATTGAATAGCCAATGTTAGAGGAATTCTCAGAGATATAGTTTTTTGCACTTCTCATCCATAAAAGATAGAATTTTTAGAATTTTTATTAAAAAGCCTGCATGCCTAAAATGATTATCCATACAACAAAACCTACTTCTGCACAAGTGGTACAAATATTTCTAGGATTCCAAGCAGATCTGCTTACTTTATTAGTTTTCAGTTAAAATATTTCAAGTATGCATGTAGAAATGTGAAAGTAAAATTTCAGGCATATTTATTTTAAAACGATGGTAAGAAATTAGAAGTATAGTTCACCTGGCAAAAGGCAATCATGCACAGCAGCCCATTCACATCGTAAGTCAAGTAAAAAACAAGATGATCTTTTGGTGTTGGGCGGAAAGTAAATTAGAATCTGATTAGATGACATTTAGAAATGATGAATTCATGTTCACACTAACTACAATTTAATGTTCTATATAATCGCAGACATCTCTTTCTCACACTATCACAAGAAACAAGAAATCTTCACAGCATATCAAGGTACTCAAAGTTTCCTGTTATTATGGATGATCCAGAGACATCTTTTTACAAAAATCATAAAGTATATCAAATAAAATTTAATAAATTATGTTCTTTATGTTTGTATACAGAGAACAAAACAAGAAAGAAAAACACAAAATGTTCCAAATGGTATGGACCCCATGGAGAGAAAAGAGCTGGATAGACTTAAATATTCCCAATACATTTAAATCAACATCCTAATGGTCTCACTCATAGCAGGAATTTAGAAAACCTAAATAAGGGACCAGGAAAAAGACTAATTAATACAAAGTAAAAATAAAAATCAACAAGCAACTATAAACCAGAGACACATCACGGGACGGGGTGGGGGGAGTTGTAGGAAAGGGGAGAGGAAGGACTAGGGTCAAAATAAGGGGGAGGTGCAATTGTATGGGGAATATAACCAAGAGGATAATGCATACATTGTGCAAAAATGAAAAATGATGTAAGAATTATATAAAATAAAATATTAATTTAAAAAATGACACACACACAAAATAAATAAATAAATAAATAAATCAACAGCCTAAGATGCCAAAAGCCAAAACTGTTTTTGAAAAGCTAAGGGCAATCAATTCTGCTGTTCTTCACACTGGTATATAAAATGAGTAAAACCAGATAAATGAAATCTAACAATTTTAAATGAGCCCACCCTTAAATTTTTCCCCAACTGTAATTCAAATAACATAACAGTAGACATTTTTTTCACCTCCACACTCAGAAAGGACTAATAATCCTCTCAGAAAAAGGTCAGAGAAGGGCCTCCCCGGTGGCGCAGCGGTTGAGCGCTGGGTTGGGAAGCTGCCGGCAGTCTCTGCAGCGCCGGTTCAATCCCCGGCTGCTCCCCGGCCTCGGGAGGAGGGTCCCACATGGCGCGCAGACCTCTCCTGCCGCCCGCTGCTCCCCTCAGCAGTGTACTTCAGTCCTTCTGCCTGCTCTGCTCCCCGCTCTGGCTCTGGTGAATTCTCTCTCCCTCCCGCACTTCTAACTGTACCCAGTGCTTGTATGTATCAATCAATCAATCAATAAATAAATCTTTAAAAAAAAAAAAAAAAAAAAAAAAAAAAAGAAAAAGGTCAGAGAAGACATAATGCAGAGGAGCAGGAGGCTTGAATAAATAATCATTCTCTTATAAAATAGCAGATGGCCTTTAACAGTAAGATTTAAAGAAGACAGATAACACCAATCAAAGTTCACAACCCTCAAATAATTGACCCACAGGAAGAATATGATGTCAAAAATGTCTGATATGAAGTTCCTAAACCAGTCTCTCTCCCATTAAATCAAATCCATTTTCCTTAAAGATTCATTCATAATAAAATATTTAGTGAGTAATGCCCAGAAGTCCAAGAAAGATGTTACTAGCACAGAGTGGGGCCAACATTCATTCATTCTCATCTTAGCAACTGGACATGCCTAACAATCCCACCTGGCACCCACCCAGAAAATGTATAGGTGACTGAGTGAGGCATCAGGTGGTTGCTAAGACACCCTGTGACAGCCACATGTTCCAGCCTGTCCCAATTCCCAGGACTACTGCTTTTCTTCTGAGATCAGTTTCCTAATAAATGAGTTTCCCTTTGGCTAGGTGAGTCTCCAGGAAAAGAAGAAATTGCTGTTGTTTGCTTTTTTGTTGCTTTAAACGAAAGTCAGGTTGTATCTATAATGACAGCTTTCAACTTCTTGAATGCAAGAAGCCTTGAGTGCTTCTTGAATGCAAACTAACATCACAGAGCTACACTGATAACCTAATTTAGAGAAATGACTATTGACAGACTGCACTGCTTACTCTCTGCCTATAGGAAAGAGGGCGCATGCTGTCATTTTCATCAAGCCTAAAAGTTATAGTGGAAGAAAGGATATCCCCACCACCACAGCCAGAGACACTGAGTAATACTCAGCAGAAGTGCCATACTATAGACAAACTGCTGAACAGTTTTTGTTTCTCTAAGAAAAGCTGGATCGCCACTCTGTTTTGATGTGAGAACTATATATTACTTAACCATATGTGGAATTTGTATTGGAAGGTAGGAAATTCTGAGTGTTCACATAGCATTCTGGTGTCTACCCATTTGATTGTAATAATCAAGGTTCTCTCCCCTATGCTCCAGAAGGAGAACCAACCCCTGGAAATCTCCAAAGGGAGAGACTCCTAAGATGCCAGCAGGGATTCACCGAAAAACGCCAATGCAGAGAGCTGCAGTCTTTTTCATCAAATATTTAACAAAGCACTGCTTTGGAAATCAAATGAATAGCTCTGGTTACAGTTTTTTTTTTCTTTTTTATTAGATGATCTTAGAATGCCAAGTATTAACTGTCAGTCTGCAGTGATGACGTTGGTCTCGTTAGCTTATCTGTTGCTTCATTATTTTTCCATATATTTTGGTTCAAACGCAAACAAAAACATTTAGCTGCATTTTGTGTAACTTATGCCAAGAGTACTCTCTAGTGACTGATACTCTTGTTAAATCTTGCTGTACAGAGATTGAACCTGAAACCCTAGACCATAACAAGTATATCCTAATGTTTTCATTTTCTTATCTGTAAAACAACATGGGAGGCAGCAAATGTTCCAAGCTCAAGGAGACCTTCTGCACTGCAGTACAGTTTGTGCCTACAAATGCAAAAGTTCTATTACACCTAATTGCCAACATGAAACTTAGATGTTCTAGAGAATTCTCTGTGCTTAAATACTCATCACATGACTCAATGATGCAACATATGTAAAGAATAAATTGTGTTAGTTTTTCACCTGCTTTTCAAGTTACTTCTATTAAGTTCATGCGGTTTTCAATAAACAGCTAATTTCACTTTGGAGTTTCACGTAAAAAAAAATTTCCAAATATTTTGAAAGTCTGTGTTCCAGCCCTGAGAGACTTCAGTCTCAATTTCATTGTAAACAGTGGCAAATTACAAATTTTAAAAGATCACCCATGTGTACAAATATTGTATAGGCATCAAAAAGCAAAAAGTTTACTTGGTTTATCTCCTGCCTCTAAAAAACATTTACGCAGACAATATCTGTTTCATCACTGGTGCTGTCTAATATCATTTTCAAGAGACTGTTTCAAAATCATATCAGAGAAAAAGGTGGACACTGACAAAACATCTTGGAGTTCTAGATTGTAACTAGAACCTATACTTAAGCTAAATTCCAGTCAACTGGGGTCCAAAAAAGATGCTCACTCTAATGAGAGGTGGAGCATGAACATCACCCTCACATACTTTTTTTTTTATTTTAAAGTTTTAATAATAGAGAAAATAACTTAAACCATATTAAACAATATTGTATAATTTGCAGATATAGTTCATAATTTAACCCAACCTTAAAAATCCCAGGGCCCAATTCTTGATAGTATCAAAAAGGTACAATTGAGAAACCTGTCTTCCCAGTGTTTTCAAGTGAAGCCAGCCAAAAGCAGAGGTTTTGATCCATTTAAAGAATCTTTAATCTCTATTAGTTCAGTAGGAATTTTTGCATGAATTCATTAATACCCAAGATTGTCTATTAAAAATTAGTTTCATTCTAATAAATACTTTTTCAAATGGAGCCATCCTGGGTCTGGCCAAGAACCAGTCAGGAGGCTGTTGAGGGTCCGATCCAGGAAAATCCATGCACACCAACATATACATGGGTACCCAGATGCACCCACTGCCCAGCAGAAAATGAAATCACACCAAGTCTAAGCCCACCCAGGACTGAAATTCGACCAATCACCACCTGACAACTTTCCATCAATCAGAACAGCCCTGGCTGAATAACTGACTTGCATTAAGTAGACCTGACTATGGACTAGCCACATAAGCATGCTCAGTTGGAGTTAAGTTGGCATACAGCTCAAGAGCTCCTTGGGTCTACGTTCTGAGGATGTAGTTCTAGAGACCTGAATAACTGCTTGCTGAAATGCTCCGGCTAGTAACATGTGCTGTAACTCCACCGGACTTTGGTTTCTTGCTCTACATTTCTATAATGCTAGCAGTTTCAACCATCCACCATTCACTGTTCTGCCTTCCCCATCAGCATTCTCATTCAAGCAATAAAAAGACAAAATGAGTGCAAAGTAGCCTGAAGTAACTAACATTATAACTAATCATTGAAAAACACATTCCTGCACAAGACTAGATTAGTTCATGGTTTTAAATACACAGTAATAAGGGCTTGGGGTTTTGACAGGAGCTAGACAGTCCCAATGATTCTGGGGGACCACCCATAGAGAGTTAATATAGAGAGTGGCAGAAACAAAATTGTAAACAAAGATATGTAAAATCAACTTAAAGAGTTTTGCTGAAACAGATTGCACTTACAAACGTAACAAAATATAGCCTGTTCTTCCAAAAATTAGAGAGACGGGGGAGTCTTGAGGGTCCTTGATTCCAAGTTCACCAAGCATCCTGTGGCTTAACTGTCAGAAAGGCCTCAGCAGGTCAGTGTGTATCAGCCAGAAATCACGCCACTGGCTGTCACAGCTTCCTACTGTCACCTCCACTCATCATCATCGAATAGTCTTCCTGTTCTTTTATGTTCTTTTATTTTTGTTTCCTATCTCCCATGTACTTGGTAAATTCTACTATGTGTGTCTGGTTCACTCTGTACCCCCACGAGCCCAGCATTATTATCTGATAAACAAATTAATAATTTGGCTCTCCAAATCTATAGCTAGGTAACTGCTATAGCAAATTAGCACTCTGTTAGTCCTCAGTTTTGTGAGCTTTCCGAATTCGAGGCAGATGTCTGAGTCACTCCAGGACACTAATGAAATTACATTTCTGATTCTGCAAGAGGCAGAGGCAGGCTTCTACCTCCCCGCCATCAGCAACCTGGGCAGGCAAGCAACTTATTGACACAGCCCCTCTGCTCCTTAGCTGCCTCTTTCTTCATTTGCCTGCTTGCACATACATAAGTTCAAAAGGTAGCTTTTTACTCAGTGGTTGAAGCATATACCAAGTTCTAAATCTCTCAAAGGAGAATCAAATCTTTGCTGGCAGTTGACAAAAAAAGTGTATGTTCCATCTCCTTTTGTCACTAGTTTTCAAAAGGAAAGACCAATTTGCCATTCACTACTAACATGACTTTGGGAACTGAGATTCCTCAAGCAAAAAGCCCCTTATGAAAAGAGATGAAAGAAATAATCAAAAGAATTACTTAAACCTAAAGTAATACAGGAACCAATAGTGCATGGACATAATAAAAGGACAGTCATAAAACCTGCAGTTTTTGTGTCAGTAATTCCCAAAGGATAACCAAATCCCAGAGTTTGCCCACCCACACCCTGTGCATTTTGGAAACACGTGGCAGGCTTTTTGCAAACTGCAACTTCTGAGGAAATGTTATTGATAGGAATGTGGCATATTCCTTAGGGGGATAAAAAGAAGGAAGCACTGGCTAACTCTGAATGTAGACACTGTCTGATTAGACACTACTATGAGCAGTGGCATGCCAATGAATTGGATAACATACATGACATGGGTAAATTCCAGAAACAAACATCTTCCAAGATTGCATCCTAAAGAAATAGCAAGTCTGAACAGATATCTACCTTCAGAAATATAGAATAAGTGACCAAAAATCTCTCACCACAGAAAAACAAGGCAGATCATCTGCAAGATTTGCTTGCATAGTCCACAGTTCAAACAAATGATTCCTAATCTATAAATATCAAAATCCCCTACTATAATAGCCCATTCACTATATGATTTATTATTTCTTAAATCCCTGTAAAAGAAAGAAATAAACTGTGAGGGGCAATAAAACTCTAAACAAAATCCCATCCAGGAATGTGAATAAGTCCTTGTGGTACCATATGATGTTTCTAAATATGCAAATAATAATAAAATACAAATTATATTGAACTACATTGATTGATTTTCAGATGTTGAACCATCCTTGTGTCCCTGGAATAAATCCTACTTGGTCGTGGTGAATTATCTTATGGATACATTGTTGGATTCTGATAGCTAAAATTTTATTGAGGATTTTTGACAACTGAAAATTATTCCTCCTGCATAAAATTGGTGTATTAATAAGGTCCTGTGAGTATAATTAATAATTTCTAAGAAGGGAATTATTTTTTTTTTAAAGATTTATTTATTTATTTATTTATACAAGCTCTGGGTAAAGTCAGAAGCGCGGGAGGGTGAGAGAATTCACCAGAGCCAGAGTGGGGAACAGAACAGGCAGACAGACAAAATACACTGTTGAGGGGAGCAGCGGGCACGGCAGGAGAGGTTTGCTCGCCGTGTGGGACCCTTGCTGGTGGCCGGGGATCAAACCGGCGCTGCAGTGGCTGCGGGCAGCTTCGCAGCCCAGTTCTCAACTGCTGCGCCACCCGGGGAGGCCCAGGAATTATCTTATTGACAGGTAAATAAAATTGTAATTTGTTGATTAAAAAAATACAAATTATATTGATTTTGAATAAAGGTACAAAGAATCAATTCTTAGTTTCTCAGTTTGCCTTTTTTTTTTTTTAACCATCTATTCACAGGGGAAAATTGAAGTTTAAGTCAATCACTTTGAACTTGTAAAATTTCACCTTTCCAGAAAAGGACCGTAAAGATCAATGAGAAGTTGTCAGTTGACATTAGTAAAACGGACAACTCCATTAATAACAGGGTAAAACATTCAGACACCAAGGCCTCCACTCTCAAACATTCCTTCCATTAAAAAAAAAAAATCACAGATGTTTGTCCAAAACAAGGACTCACAGATCAGTAAAAAATAAATAAACAAATCTCACTGTCTTTCGGTATGACAAAATGTGGATAATTTAGTATAAAAAGCGTCACTTGACATTATTTACTAGTAGAATTAAAAACAATATTTAAAAATAAAAAATATAATTGAAGACCATAACAAAAATTCTGAACTATACTGACACCTTTGAAAAATATTTGGTCTAAAAACTGACAATTGTATTATTTTCAAATTATTTACACTCCAGATTCTAATTAAATTAATAATAAACTTGTTTAATAAATGGAACTGCTTTACACCAGTATTAAGGTATTTTTCATCAATGCTGAGACAATCCAAATTGCTAAGACACTTCAGGAAACACCAAAAAATTATTGTGTTAATGTGTTATAGTAGGGACCACTAGTACAATACAGTCTCTGACTTCGAATATTCAATTTGGAGAGGAAAACAAAACTAACACACACTTAGGAAGCAATTAAAATATTTTTATGACACCAAATTAAGTTCCCAACTGCATTTTAATAATTTCACAGGATTTTGTCTTCATTGAGGATGATTTCACAGAGAGGAGTGTGAAGAATACCATCAGTGTGGGATCCCAGAGAACATATTCTTGAGAAATACTCAACATGATGACCAGGGCTGCAGCAGGGGAAGCACAGCAATCTCAGAACACAGGGACCAAGGCACCAGTGAAAAACTCAGGCAGGTCTCTCCAACCAGAAGAGAGGTTAAATGTCTACTAGAGTTGTCACAAAAGATAGGCAGAGGCGAGACTGAACAGGATGAGCAGCAGGGGAAAGTGCCTGGCATTGAGAAAGTGCATCATTAAGATTATGAAAATTATTGACAGGCTCAGAAACAGAGTAGCAACATGTACACAAATGGCTGATTAAATGACAAGGAAGTTGGACAATGAGATTACTTTTTCCTTTGTTACTTTCCTCAGTGCCATGGTGACAGTAAACTTGTAGAAGTTTCTGAGTCTGGAGACTCGGAATTCAACTTCTGTTTTCAGGAGGGAGTAGCAACATTACTAATCATTCTCAATTATTCCAATCACATCTGAAAATGCATGAAGGATTATTAAATAGTTGGTCATGCATATATTACTAAATCATGTAAAAATTAACCACAGGAATATCTAGATGAAATTTTACATTATTCATGTGAAAATTTAATAAGCTTTCTTCTGCTACAAAACTAGAAATAGACAGTTTTAAATCATCTACTCTTTAAATAAAACTCCAAAATCAAACCTAATCTCTCCTTCCCTACTTCAATATACCACTCTGTATTAATTTATTTCACCTCCACTCTTTTTTTGTTTTGTTATTTTTTTAAGATTTATTTATTTATTTGTTTGTTTGTTTGTTTATGCAAGAACCAGGGTACAGGCCAGATGCATGGGAGGGTGAGAGGATTCACCAGAAACAGAGTTGGGAACAGAACAGGCAGAAGAACTGAAATACACTGCTGAGGGGAGCAGCGGGAGTGACAGGAGAAGTCTGCCGCACCATGTGGGACCCTCGCCGGCAGGCCGGGATCGAACCAGCGCTGCAGAGGCTGCGGGCAGCTTCACAAGCATGGCGCTCAACTGCCTACACCACCAGGGGAGGCCCTTCACCTCCAGTCTTTTATCTGGGAATTTAATTTGAAGGAAAAAGAGACAACTGTCACCAAGGTAAAATCCCAAAAGACCAAGACACCCTTGGGACTTGGAATATATCTCAGATGCCCCAGTGGCATCTGAGAACTGGTAAAAGCAGAAGGAAAGTATGAACAGTGAGGAAGTAGTCTTCCTTTCATTCTCATGATAGGGGATTCTTCATATGAGAAACTCCTTTCATTTTAAGAATGCAAAATCTTATTTCATTTTTAAAACCAATGGAAAGAGTATGAGGAGAAAGAGCTAAAAGTATAATACACTTTGAACCATGTATGCATGTATACTGAAGTCTATTAGACCTCAATAGAAATAGGAAAAAGTCTAAATCCTGTCATTACTGAATTCTTCAGTTCAAAACCCACATTATTTTCAGAAAGCTGGGTAAGCAGCTAAGGGGTGTTTCGCAGACCATTCAAAACCGAGGCAAAGCTGTAACTGACTTTCCTTAGCCCTCAAATCTTCCACCACATATAAGGAACACTATCTCCTCATAGACTCACTTGGTAACTTCATCATCAAATTACTGCAGATCTCAGGGTCTCATACCACCACCCCAGCAACACTTTGTTAACAAGTCTTTAAGTGAATGACTCTTGCTTTTCCTCGGGTGAACAGTGTTTTTTGTCAGGCAGACCGGGCAGTCTGAGATCTACTAAGAGCCATCTTATGTGTATCATTATGAAATAACAATGAAGCAACAAACCAGTCCCTCAAGGGGTGTTCAGAAATGTAAAACTAAATTGAGAAGACCAGAATCTTATTTGCATATAAAACTGCATTAATCCACAACTCCTGTGATTGCTTCCCTTCCGGACTAGAATTGAAGGTTAACATCATTATCTTATGATGGCAACGCCATTTAAAACCCCTTTTCCTTTGGGTAAATACCTAGTAGTGCAATTTGCAGCAACATGGATGGCGCTGGAAGGGATCATGCTCAGCGAAATAAGCCAGAAAGAAAAAGAAAAATACCGGATGGTCTCACTCATAGCAGGAATCTAGAAAACCTAAATAAGGGACCAGGAAAAAGATTAAGTATAAGAAAGTAAAAATCAAAATCAACAAACAACTATGAACCAGAGACACTCTATGGGGGGTGGGAGGCGGGGAGGGGAGGGATTGGGGTCAAAATAAGGGGGTCGCAATTGTATGGGGAATACAAAAATAAAATTAAATAAATAAATAAAACCCCTTTTCCAGGCTGCAGGTTGCATTGCCTGTTTTTTTTTTTTAATGCTGTTTTTTATATTGTATTATTTTAATAGAGATAACAGTGGCTTACAACACTGTAGATGAACAGTAGGGGAAAGACCCAGCATTGAGAAAGTGCATCATCAAGGTTCACACCTCCAAAGATGTAGGTTACAACATGACACCCATGACCAAGGCACCCCTTATCCTCCACTACAGTCCTTTGGATCCCCACCCCTTTTTGTTCCCCTTCCTCCACCTTTCCTTCAGGTAGCTTCAATTCTGCAGTCAGATTTCTAGAGTTTGTGTGGGTTTAGATTTTCTGTTCCTTTCTTTCGTTTATCTATAATGTACATGAGTGAAATCATCTGGATTTGTCTTTGTCTTCCCGACTCAGGTCGCTTAGCATAACCCTCCCCATTTTTATCTATGTTGTTGCAAGTGACAAGCTTTCTCTTTTTTTACATTTTTTTTTACAGATGAGCAGCATTGTGTGTGTGTGTGTACCCACAACATCTTCCTAATCTACTCATCTGTCCTTGGGTAATTAGGTATTTCCATAACTTGGCTATCGTAAATAAAGCTGCATTGCTGCATTGAACACATAAGTGCATATTTTCCATCAAATTAAAGTTTTTGCATCCTTCAGATAGGAGTAGAGTTGCTGGATCTTTTTTTTTTTTTTAATTTTGAGAAATCTACTTCCCCAAGGGGCTAGACCAGTCTACCTCCCCACCAACAGTGTTCAAGGCTTCCTTTTTCTTCACATGAACACCAACAGTTTCATGTTTCTGGCCTTTCTCACAAGACTATACCTTAGTACCACCTGTAGTTTTACATCCCCCTGATAACAAGTGATGAGGAACATTTTCTCATGTGTCTTTTGGCCTTTGTTATATCTTCCTTTTTTCCCCCATTGATATATCTTCTTTGGAAAAGTGTCTATTTACCAGGCTACATTTTCCCCTTAAATCACATTTATCAATTTATGACAAAGCTGCTTCCCAAGGTCATCCACAATTTAAATCAACTGTAATTTAGATTGGAATTTTTTAAAGGTAGTAAGTATCAATCCAGCCAATTTTAAAGAACATATTATTTTAATTTTTTGCAGAATTAAAACAAAAAACTCTTTGCCTAGAGGTAAAAGAGTATTTCTACTGTAGAAGTCTAGTTTTATTTCCAATACAAAACCTAACCTTGGGGTGATTTAAATGAAGAATATGTAACAATTCACAGAAGCATCATCTAAATTTATGTGTTCATTTCCTACCCATGATCCAAAAAATGGTATTGCAGGTTATCTGCAAATGTTTTGGAAAAACGAAAAGATATTTATTGAGTTGTGGTTTATAATCTCCAAGAGCAACAAAAATTGCTCTGCACACACATACCACCTATTACGTGTAACCATTGCATCCATGCTAGCTGACTCAACATTAAATTCACTATTCATTTCATCAGGATGCCAGATTTCATAGAAATAGTAACACCTAATTTTAACTGTCAGAATAACATGGGCAATGAAGGTCCATAATTATTTAACCACACACAAAGTATACAGAAAAATTTAGGCTTCGATTAATGAATACCTACTGAAGGCACTCTCTCCTTCCCCAGCCCCTACCAACTTAGTCCTTTCTCCTTATGTCCCACACCTCCATTAATAAAGTCATTGTTTACTTGTTTGTCAACACCAGAAACCTTTAATTCATTCATAAATCATTCCTTTCCCTCCCACAACATTTCCCCACTCTAATTCTCCATCTATCCTCTGTCCATCCTTGCTCCAAATAGTCTTTCACATTGGTCTACACTTAAGACCCTGTGTCTATCTCATCCATAGAGAAACATCTTAATTGTTCTCCCTATTTCCAGTCTCTCTGCACACACCTTGAGTCATCTTTTAAAAATACAGATGTGATCCAGCACCTATCACAGAAACTACAGTAATGGTCCTTCATAAACATTTGCTGATCAATGACCAAGTCATGGCCATCATGGCAGACAGTTTAAAAACAGCCCACCTCTGTTTCCTAAAGGTTACTGATGATAAGGGCACTGTCCTACTTCATCAGCAGACAATCTGGTATTTCCATTACATACAACAATAGCAACAATTACATGCAGCAGTAACAATAATGGTCACACATTGAGCTAAACACACATCTAAAAAATATTTTAAGTTTTTATATCCTCACTTAGCAGATGTGAAAACTGGGGGATTAGAAGAAAAAACAGAAAGACTGCAGGTAGCAAAATCTGAACTTAGGTCTTTGAGACCTAACAATAGAATCCTACTTAAAGTTTGTTTCTAACAGGAAATGACACTTTGTTTTTTTCTAAATAACTTTAAGAATTAAGCATTCAAAGAGTATATAGAGGAATGCCTTATACCTTCTTTTTCTCAAGAATCAAAACATGAAAAATTTGAGTGCCGACCTCTGTTAGGATAATTATTCTACTGTGATATATCCATCACTGGAGCAAATTTATGCCCTGATTTTTTTTTTTTTTTTTAAGCAATACTGTTTTCAGAAGAAGCACACTTCGGTCTCTGGATAGCTCTGGCAATTGTAGAAATGCATCTGAATACTAATATCTTGATACTAAACTTTAAAGTAAAAATCACACAGTACAATCCTAATGCAAAATTAAATAAACCCTAAAACTCTTGTCCTGAAATAAAAATCACGATGAAAATTAGTCAACATGGTCCATCTGATACTGTCAGTTCCTGTTTATTTGTTAAACCTCACCTTCAAATCCATGAACCTGAGATCTAAAAAGAAGATAAGTTATCAAAGAAAATTGAAACCACTGATTTAAACCTTTGTCCCTCACACTGGCATATTAGAATTCTCCACTTCCAGCAGCACATAGAATTAAGTAGACTCCTGACACTCGAAAGCAAAATTAAAGCCTTTGAAGCCAAAATCTGTGAGATTTTCTATTAATTCCTCCAGATGTGAAATCCTGGAGGATTTCCAGAATCCTCCATTAGAAATACTCAAGAGCTTCATCCTTGCATTTTAAAATCCCACAAATCTATTATTGAAAATCTGTAAAATGTACCATAGGTTCAATATTTCCATTAGCCTATTTTCTACCTGCAATGTTTTTCTCTCATAGACTAAAGATGGTTGTACAGACTATGTTGTTTTTAAACAAACCTCTCCAACAGCTAATCCAAGAAAAGTATCAGCCTTTCCTCCTTCAGAGGTTTTCCACATTCTAGCATTGTTCGTTCAGACACAAAAATGAAGATACAAAAAACTGAAGATACAAAAATGAAAGGCTTGGCCCCCAGCTCTTCCCAAAAGTTTTTCAGAACCTTCCATCCTATGACCTCATTCCATCATTAACACTGCTAGTTTGAAGGTCAACCTGCAGTCCAACATGAAATCAAAGGCTTCTTTAACTGTTTTTTAATTCAACATCTCTAGAGGCAGCTACTACAGAAGTAGAGCCAAGGCTATGATCAAAAGCACAAGTTCTGAAGTCAGGCAGACCCTTGTTCAAGTTCTAGTGACACTTGTATGTCCTTGGGGAAAGTATTTAATGTCTCTAAACCTCAAGAAAGGAAGAGAACAAAGGGAAATAATAAAAGAGCTTACCTCATGAGGTTGTCATCGTGAGAAAGCACAGAGAGAGTTAGCTCTTGGTGCCTGGCACATAAATTCTCAATAAACCTTACTTGTGGACACGGGAGCAACAGAATCACAGCAATAGCTATTGAGTGAGTCAAGCCTTCAAGTTTTTATATAACACAAAACCCCACTAATGACAATTCTGAGGTGAAAATTAGACCAGTATGTGAATCATAAAGGCAATTTTTTTTTTTTGTATTTGAAAATACTGGTGTCTCTCTTGCTCATCTAAAAATTCCCAAGGAGGCACCATTTCAAGATATCACTGAAGGACTCTGGGCTTCATTTCACATGAAAACAATGTCATATAAAGCCAAATAATAAAATAAAACTAAATACCAGTTACGAAATATTCATATGCACCAATTACATTAATAAAATCCAAATAAAAATTAATACAATTCATTGGGTGATCTATAACAGACAGGGGCATGGGGTGACCTTTATTACACTTTGCAGGAGAATGAAAATTCACTCATCTCACTCATAATGAGACCTAACTATATTTATTCTGCTACTGTCTTGCTTCCAGTAAACTTTGCTTATAATAAGTATACCAAGAGTCATCCACATATACAGAGGTCAATGAAAACCCATCTCCTAACTAAGGGAAATTAGAAAGGAGAGGTGTTTCCCTCTATCCACTTTCTGATTTTTATTACACTCTGAATACTTCAGACAAAACCCACTTGCATCTCTACTACAAAATATGTATGACATGACTTTTGGAAGAACACAGTCCAGGAGAAAACTCTCATGTTACGGGTTTCCTCCACCACACAAAACTAGGACATTCCACCACTCAGCAGTCAAAAAAAAAGATAAATTCATGCATTTGCAGAAACATGGATGGAGTTAGACGGGATTGTACTAAGGGAAATAAGCCAAAAGGAGAAAGATAAATACCGAATTGTGTCACTTCTATGTGAACTACAGAAAGACCAAGCAAAGGGTCAGACAATGACAAAGTTTAAAACCAACTTTTGCAGCTTTCAGACAGGGAGGTAGAAGCACATGGACTATGGCGGAGAACAATGCGTGCTTTGAAGGTGAGAGTGGCTTCACCTGAGGGGGGATATCTTGAACTGTCAAAACATTAGCAAGAATGTAAAATAATAGTACTTCGATAACAATTTTAAAAAATAAAAAAGAGTCTAATATTGCTATTTGGTATGTTGTTAGGTTATTTTTTGTATTTGGGAATGCTTTATCATTAATTTATATGGAAAAAAATATTTGAGCATCTCCAGAACCAAAAAATACCCTACCATATCACACCAAATGAGAATGTTCTATTTTCAAATAGTGGACAAATTTTTATCAATTTTATCAAATTTTCAGATGACCCAAGCACAGTTCTTCCTAACGATAATTAAGTCTGACCTGAATAAAACCAGAAGTAAAAGGTCAAGTCAAGGTAAGGAATGGATCTCTTCAAAAACCACCACTGAAATTGGCTACCGTCACTTGCTTGGTTACTATTCCAACATAGAAGCCCTTGTAAAAACTGATTACATGGGGGCTCCCCGTGGCACAGAGGTTGTGTGCTGGGTTGCGAAGCTGCCCGCAGCCTCTGCGGCGCCAGCTCGATCCCCGGCTGCCGGGAGAGGGTCCCGCATGGCGCACAGACCTCTCCTGCCGCCCGCTGCTCCCCTCAGCAGTGTACTTCGTCAGTTTGCCTGTTCTGCTCTCCGCTCTGGCTCTGGTGAATTCTCTCACCCTCCCGTGCTTCTGACCGTTCCCAGTGCTTATATAAATAAATAAATAAATCTTTAAAAAAGAAAAAAAACTGATTACATGATTAGTATTTTTCCTGGTCCCTTATTTAGGTTTTCTAAATTCTTGCTATGAGTAAGGCCATGGGTATTTTTCTTTTTCTTTCTGGCTTATTTCGCTGAGCATGATCCCTTCCAGCGCCATCCATGTTGCTGCAAATTGCATGAGTTTATCTTTTTTGATTGCTGAGTAACATTCCACTGTGTATATGTACCACATCTTCTTGATCCAGTCATCTATTTTGGGGCATTTGGGTTGTTTCCATAGCTTAGCTATTGTAAATAGTGCTGCTATAAACATAGGGATGCTGGCACCCTTTTGAATTAATGTTTCTGTGTCCTTTGGGTAAATACCAAAATCAACAAGCAATTATAAACCAGAGACCCACTACGGGGGGCGGGGAGGAGGGAGTAGAATTAAAACAAGGGGGGGGTGGGAATTGTATGGGGACTATAACCAAGATGAAAATGCATACATTGTGTAAAAATGAAAAATGATGTAAAAAATATATATATATAATTTAAAAAATAATAATAATAAAATTAAAAAAAAAAACCTGATTACATGGTTGGTCTTCCTACAGTCAGTGAAAACCAGGATTCTGCAATAGCCACAGTGCTCCAGGATTCTAAAACAGTTCAACAAATATTTAGGACATGAGGACTCTGTGTCAGATCTAGAATAAGAAGAATGCACAAGTAGTTAGGAAAGGTTCTTCTTATCAAAGAACTTATTTTACCTCAGTACTCACAGAAACTTGGTAGTAATCTCTTTGTGAAAAGTTACAATAAAAACTTTAAAATGGGATCACCAAAGAAGTCTCAAAATTGCATGATTTGCTCCACGTTCAAATTCTTGAAAGTGTAAGATAAGCATCATTTAAACAGGAAGAAGATGGATTCGTGAGGATTTAAAGTTTACTTATTTATTTTTTGCATTTTTCCTTAGATTGTTAGTCATTTTTATGCAATAAATGAATAAATCTGCATAAATCTCCAACCACATCACCCATGAACCATCACCATAGTCCCTCGTGCCCTTCCCTCCCCTGTTTTGATCCCTCTCCCTCCCCCTCCTCTGCTGTATGCCTTAGAGCTACAGTTTGCCTGCAAGTTTTGTCTTTTTTTGTTTTTGACCCTTTGTTCCATTTCTCTATATTCCTCCTATGAGTGAAACCACGCAATATTTTTCTTTTTCCTTTTGACTTATATCATTGAGCATAAGGATTTAAAGTTTAAATGAAAAGATGGGAGAAAGAATAGCTTGAACAACAGGCCACCTCTTGGTATATCCTGCCCTTACCTCATACCTGGTAATCTTATATTTGATTGGATATCATGAATATTATCTGAAAAGTTCCAACCCCTCTTGCTCCAGCAAAACAGAAAGAAGGAAATTTACCAAAATTTGTAAGACTAATGGGTGCTTATTTGTTTAACATTCTTCTAAACTAAAAATTTTCTACAATCCTTTTATCTTTCAACAACAAAAAAGATATCTCAGTATCTTTTTATAAACATATAATTCAGCATGGCATCGTCAATCTTTTCTGGCACTTAATAATTTTAGGTAAAAAGAGTATCCCGAGATTCTAAAACTCTATTTTCAATTTATCTGGTTTTCATCAAAGACTTCTTTACTAAGAGTTTTGTTTTGACATTAATCATCCCTATTCCAGAATAAATGGCATTCACAGTTCTCCAAACCTTAAAGCTGGCATAAAATTATGCTAAACTAATTATCAGTGGCTTATTATTCTAGTGTTTAAGTGCGGGGGAAAACTCCAAAAGAAAATAAGTTTCCAAGCTACAACCTATTTTTTTCAAAGATTCAACAGGATGATAAATTAGCAATTTAAAATTCAGAAATTAAACAACCAGAAAAGATGAGAGTAATACTTACAATGCATTCTAGAAATAGATTAACAGAATCCCCAGCAGCAGGAAAAGAGGCAAAGTGACAATTCAAAAAAGTCCATCTCGGGCCTCCCCGGTGGCGCAGCGGTTGAGCGCTGGGTTGCGAAGCTGCCTGCAGTCTCTGCAGCGCCGGTTCGATCCCCGGCTGCTCCCTCGCCACCAGAGGAGGGTCCCACATGGCACAGACCTCTCCTGCCGCCCGCTGCTCCCCTCAGCAGTGTACTTCGGTCCTTCTGCCTGCTCTGCTCCCCGCTCTGGCTCTGGTGAATTCTCTCACCCTCCCGCGCTTCTGACTGTACCCAGCGCTTGTATAAATAAAATAAATAAATAAATAAATCTTTAAAAAAAATATATAAATAAAAATAAAAAAATAAATGTAGCAAAAATTGTTAAAAAAAAAAAAAAAGTCCATCTCCCGGTGGGTTAAGGATTTTTACTTAGTAGGCAGAAATTTGTAACAAATAATAAGAATGATAATTTTAAAAAGCATTTAATTGTGACAAACTAGTCAGGGGAAAAAGCTGGCAATCCAAAAAAGAGCTATAAGAAGAAATGTATCTATCCTATAAACAATGGGAGTTGTTTACTCCAAGATTGCTGACTGAGGTGTTACCTACATATTTGAAGTGGGTTCCCAGAAAAGTATTATCAGTAATTCTTGGAACTGCTTTCCCTTGCATTCCTCCCATGTCATCTGAAGAACTTTCTTGAAGACACAAATCACACACTAAATTCAGCAGCACCCCTTCCCAATTGCTGGTGTGATCTTTAGATCACTTTCTTAGAGCCTATAGATGCCACACACTAAATTAAAAGGTAGGATTAACAATAGTGAAATCAATGAAGATTTTAAATCATACTTGGACAGTTCCTAAATTTCCAAATTCCACCATCTGATAAACTTTTCCCACTCCTTCTAAGAGAAATTCAACAGCGGCACTTACATTACACTAAACACCTGAAGGGGAGATTCTATAACAGCTGTAGTACACAACAATATAAACCAATGTTATAACTAAATAATTTTTTTAAAAATCAGACAACACCACACATCAAATCTGTTATCCAGGGAGCCTCTCTGGTGGCACAAGGGGTTAAGACGCAGCATGATAAAGCTATCCGCAATCACTGCAGTTTGATCCCTGGCCAGGGAGCAGACCCACATGGCCCAGCAGACCTCTCCTGTCTCACTCACTGCTCCCCTAGGCAGTGTATTTCAGTTAATCCTCCTGTTCTGCTCCCTATTCTGTCTCTGGTGAATCCCCTCAACCCACCCCCCTCCACATCTCTGGTCTGCACCCCAGCACTTGTATGCCTAAATAAATAAATCTTTTAAAAAAAAAATCTGTTATCCAAAGAGATGCTAATTTTAAACCTTCCTTCAGTCAATATCTATTATCAGCATACTTATCTCCTGGCCAGTTTTACTCTAAGATCCTTATTAATACTCATCTTCCAAAGTATAATGAGCTTTCAAAGACTGAAACGAGATTATTTTTTTACTCAAACACAGTGGCAACTGAAATAGTAAATCCTTTCAACCTTAACTAATACTATATCTGGACAGTCAGAAATCCCTACATTTAAAAACACAGCAAGACATATAACTTCTTCCTTAAAACTTTTATGTTCATGCCCTCATCCATGAGTTTCTAATTTGTTTTCTTCACAGCCTTTACCAGAATGAAGCCATAGTGTTCTCTGGAGCATTTAGAGAAGTGAGGCTTCAGGATTGGGGTCACTGGTGTTCACGTGTCAATGAGTACATGAAGGAAACAGACAAAGGCCCACTGTAGCAGAGCTCACACTGGTTCAGAAATGGAGGATACAGATAATAGCAAGGGAACAAACAGATGAACAAAATATTTTCAGAGTCATAACTGCTATACATAAAATAAAGAGTACCAAGCAATGCCACTCCTAGGACACAATCGATGTAGAGCCAGGAGACACAAGGAAAATGTTCAGAGATTTTCAAAAACCAAAAGGCAGCCCAGCTGTCCAAAGTCAGGAGAGTGGATAAGTAAACGCTTCTGTAATCACAGAAGGGGTTATTAGAGTAGGAAACGTGATTGTGCACAGCTGTGTGCAACAAGATGCAATTCTTAGAAACAAAATGCTAATTCAAAATGGCTATTTCCAAAAGACTACCTACAGTGTACTTTTTTATTGTTTTAAATTTGTATTTTTTATATCTTATTAACTGAAGTAATATTGAGGTATCCAATCAGTTATTACCACCATAGTGCACCCACCACCATGCTCTACCACCATAGATCATCGTGCTTCCTTCCCTCCCTGGACCCACCTTGATGTCTCAGTTCTGTTGTCAGTTATCAAGGGTTGGTTTTTCAGCTTGTCTTTATCTGACTGTTAATTTAGTTACCTTATTTTTTTAAAGATTTATTTATTTATGCATACAAGAAGGAGGTACAAGCCAGAGGTGTGGGGGGGAGCGGGTGAGAAGATTCACCAGAAACAGAGTGGGGAACAGAACAGGCAGATCTACTGAAATACACTGCTGAGGGGAGCAGCGGGCGAGCCAGGAAAGGTCTGCTGCGCATGTGGGTAGCTCCCTGGCCAGGGATCAAACTCATGCTGCAATGGCTGCAGACAGCTTCATAGGTTGCGTCTTAACCCCTAACCCCTTTGCGCCACCAGGGAGCCCCCCCCCCATCCAGCATTTTCTTAATTAAAATCTTAAAAAGAACTAAACTGTTGGTTTACTTTAAAGATACTGGTTAAGGAAACATATATATGTGATACAAGAGAGAAAATAATAAATGCAAAATTCAGGATGGGGATATCTGAGAAGGGAGGAGAACAGAGGACACCTAGTACTCACACCCAGGGCTAGATTCACAAGTATTTATTTTATTACTAGACTTTATAACTTAGGTATGTTACCTATAATTGTGTATGTCATCAAATTACACATTCAAAAAGCTAGGAGGAAAATAACAGGAGGGACATGATGTGGTCTTAAGGACAACAAAGACCAAAATGTAGTATGAGGGCAAATAAAAACTGAAAATAAACTTAATTCTCACTAAAAAAAAATATGAGGGAAACGAGGTCCACTCTCCCTTTTCTTAGAGTATTTACTTTCACCTCTTTGAAATATATATAAATTATTTTAAAGCTAACCAACTTTTCTGCTGACTTTCTGATCCAGGAATGTCTTTTTCAAGGAGCTGAGAACCATCTCTTTGGAATGTCAACCTCCATGGCAATCTTGACACAAACACACCCCCATTCCCCCCTCTGTGGGGCGGTCAGCAGCCTCACTTCGGGGGGCTTCAAGTTTCAAAACTGCTTCTGTCATAAAGACAGAAAAACATGATTTCTCCTTGGTATAAAAGGAACTAACACCTTTGGGCCCCTCAACCAAGGACCACGTAAATTTAGGATTAACTATGTTTAATAAATAATGGCTAGTCTTCAGACCTGAGATCTGACTTTTGTCTGCCTTGAGAACATGTTTGCAATGGGTTGTGTCTATTTGGCTATGCAAAACTGTGAGATTTTTTTCTTGTCTTCGCAATCTCTCAGAAGATTGCCTGTGATGCTAATCACATTGAGGCCTAATATTTTTTCCAACAAAAAATATTTTCTTTTTCTACTACCCTTGTGAGAGGGTTTCTGGATTAGAAGAATATTCAATTTTTAATTCTATTTTCCCAACAGTGATTGGAAAGGGGCTGTTGATATTAGGTCTTAAGTTGGATTCCATGGAGCAGACCCCAGGAGAAGGATTTTTCCTTGGCATGAAAGGGTGCAAGAAGAAATGTTCCCAGGAAGTTTGTAAGGGCATGGACAAAGCAAAACAGGGATAGGGGAGCCAAAAAAAGGCACTATTGCAGCTGAAGCCCCTGATTCTTCAAGAG
The DNA here is from genome assembly GCF_014898055.3 of Talpa occidentalis. Taxonomy (NCBI): domain Eukaryota; kingdom Metazoa; phylum Chordata; class Mammalia; order Eulipotyphla; family Talpidae; genus Talpa; species Talpa occidentalis. The sequence goes on from NW_023601433.1 coordinate 31,480,332, forward strand.
ACTTGAGTGTAAATTCTGCCACAAAAGAGAGCTGGGATTTCAAGACCATATACTGGGCATCTATGGAGGCTGGGGGGCAGCTGGGGACATAAACTCACACAAGTGCTAGATGCTGTAGGCAAAGCAGTTAAGGTAGAGAAAGGAATCTTGTCTAATAAAAGGGCAGCAGGGATCTGCACTGGGAAGCAAAGGCCTTCCAAAGCTGAGGAGGGTGGGTCTATAGAAATCCAGTGAGTAAAGGCAGGATTCTGAGGCTGGGGGTACTTTGGCCTATGGGAGGAAGCTTAGGTTTCATCCTAAATGAATGGAAAGCCCCACTCCCCACCAGAGAACTTGAAATGAATGGCTTGATTTATGTTTAACATAATGATTTCTATCTCTGCACCTTCCAATCAGAACAACAAAAATATAGGGAAATGCAGGTACTTCTGCACTATCTTATCAAGGAGCCGAGAACCTTAGAAACCAATGCCAATTCAAAAAAGGCTAATACCCTTTAGGTATGTTACCTATATAATTGTGATAATTATAGGAGTTACCAAATTATAGGAGTTTCCAAATTTTATGAGTTACCAAAAAAAGTGTGGGTGTTAAATTTAAGAACACCATGGAGCTACTGAACATTTCCTCGTCAAGGATGAGGAAAAGTATAACATGTTTGTCTTTTTCTGTCTGGCTTATCTCACTGAGCATAATTCCCTCTGATATCACTCATATGTGATATGGAGAGAAAACAAATAGATGAACTAAATTAAAAAATTGGAATAAAAATAAATAAATAAATAAATAAATAAATAAATAAATAAATTGGAATAAATTGGAATAAAAGATCTATTAGTGGTTACCAGAGGGAAGGGGCAAGTGGGGTGAGCAAATCAGAAAAAGGGTATAGCAAAGGATATGAATTTGGAGTTCGTAAGCAACTTAATGTAATATATACACATGTTGATTTTCAATGGTACACACCTGAAACAAATGATGTTTTAATGCAGTGTTACCTCAATTAAAAAGAGAAAAAGAAACCCAGCAGGTAGTCTCAATCTACTTGGAGCCATCCAGATTTTCAGTCAGGTAAGAGGAAGACACCTACAGAAATCACCTGTATCACTAGTCTCCATCTGCACTGGAGAAAACTAAGACATAAGGTGCCTGACATTCTCTCTTTTCTTCAGTTTCCAGTGAACCAGGTAGAGAATAAAATAAACTGTCATTAGGGAACAATGTGTTCCACTCAGGACCAGAGTCCCTTCTGCGCAATGGACCTTGAGTTTAGAAAGCTGACATGATCCATGACTGCAGCATGGAAAATCTCTTTACCTCTGGAAATTGGTGTGCTCCTGCCAGCTGCACCACCAATCACAAGGCAACAGAAATTCTAGCAGCGCAGCTCTGAGTGTATTGTAGTTAAGCTCCTTTTCCTCCAATGCCTCTGTGTCTACCCCAGATTTCAAAGGAGTCCTCTTTCTCCTACCATCACATTTTCTTCCCTGGGTTCTATGCCCAGCAATAACATTTAAATTTACTGTAGGGACAGGAATGACACAGGGCAGGTTTTCTGATCCAGCAGATGGGGTAAAGGAGGAGTCAGAGTCCTCAGTGGCTTTTGCAGGTTTTTTTATTGAGATTTACCAGGCATATGGCAGGCAGGGGTGGGGGGCCAGAAGGCGGCAGTCCTCCCAGCCCCCAGCAAATCCTCACTCTATCTGGGCTCTCCGGTATTCCCTCTGCTTCTCTTCTTCTCTCAGCTTCCGTTTGTTCTTGGCTTCTGCTGGTGTCCCCGCGACGCCGTCCTTATAAGCTCAGTTTCTCAGCCCAGGTGTACCCACTTCAGGTGCCCGCCATCAGGCATGCTTTAAGGACTGCAGGGTTCCCTAATCTATACTAATGGCGGGAGGGCAGAAAAGCCTGCTACTTTTACCTTACCCTACATTTACCTACAATGAATAGAATACAAAGACATTTTCTTAATTCGTAGCTCCAAGTTCCAACCATGTTTGACTTTATTTAAGAGAAAACATAACAATAAGGCATAAACTATTACAAAATAATACAGCATTTCCTCTTCTGTCCATGAATAAGATATTCTAGCACTTTGGTTTCCTACAAATAACTCATTAACTGTCCATATGCCCAAGAGTGAAGAAAAAGAAGACAAGTGTGCACCCCTCCCCTGGAGGGGGCTGGAGCCACCCTACATGCCCAAAGACTTGAGAACAGAACCCAGCGAGTCAGCCATTGCAACTCGGGCTGGGATTGCTCAGAAAGCGACGCAACCTATGAAACTATCTACAGTCACTGCATCAAGAGTTCAATCCCCAGACAGGGAGCTACCCACATGGTGCAGCAGACCTCTCCTGACTTGCCTGCTGCTCCCCTCAGCAGTGTATTTCAGTCATTCTGCCTGTTTTGTTCCCCACTCTGTCTCTGGTGAATCCTCTCACCCCCCACACCTCCGGCCTATACCCCAGTTCTTGTATGCATAAATAAATAAAATCTTTAAAAAAAAAACCACAAAGCTGGCTAAAAAGGCATTTGATAAAATTCAACCACCAATCATAGTTTAATTTAAAATAATCACCAAACACAGAGTAAAGAGAATTTCCTTTACTTGACAAAGAGATTCAATCAAAAACTTACAGCAAAAATATTAATTAATGATGAAACATTAGAACCTTCTCCCCCTAAGTCTGGAATGGATAGGGTGTAGGGTAAAGAAAATGTCAGGCTTTTCTGCCCTCCCGCCATCAGGATAGATGATGGATCCTTGTCCTGAATGCATGCCTGATGGCGGGCACCTGGAATAGGGTGTGGGCATAGGTAGATGGGATTCAGCTGAGCAAAGACTGTGCTTTTTAAGGGCGGCGTCACGAGGACGCCAGCAGCAGCAGCAGCAGTAGAAGCCGAAGCAGAAGCTGAAGGAGAAGCCGAAGCCGAAGCAGAAGCAGAGAACGCCAGAGAGCCCAGATAGAGTGAAGATGTGCTGTGGGCTGGGAGGACTGCCAGCCTCCCAGCCCCCCAGCACCCCTGCCTGCCACATACCCGCTGAACCCCAATAAAGACCTGCAAAACCACTGAGGACTCTGACTCCTCCTTTACCCGGTCTGCATGGGATCAGAAAACCTGCACTGTGTCCTGTCCTGTCCTCTACAGATAGAGACACCCACCAACACAGTTTTATTCACCATGATACTAGAAATCCTGGAAAGTACACTCAGTTAATAAAATGAAATAAAATATGTTCATATTTTATTACTCAGCAACCCCATTCCTAACTACATCTGTAAAATATTTCTCACAGATACATGCACAAGATTGTGCATTGCAAAATTGTTTAGTAAGAAGACATTTTTTAATAAGGAACCAATCTCAGTGTCTATCAATAAGAAAAAAGTAGAAATATATTTCCACAAGAATATAAAATGCAGAAATATACTTCTCATTAACCTGTGGCTACTAACTAAGAAGAGGCAGAGCTTAATCCATTTCTGCATACAGGAGACAGGGGAGGCTGGGAGGTAAAAATAAGTCCCAGTATTATAGATGATCTTATGAAGATAATCTAGAGATAGCCTATGGTCCCAGGTGAGGCAACTTACCAATAGTAATTCAAAGTCACCTTAGAGTAATTAACCTACTTTCATAGGAACAAATATGGGGTGAATTCAGAAATACCACAAGTTTTCACAGTCTTTCCAAATCCCTAAAATTACCTTATAGACTATACCAAGAAATTCCACCAACTAGAAATGCCTAATTTACTACTTCAATAATACATTTTTTGTTTTGGAAATAAGAAAATTCAACAAGATCATCTCTAACAGCCTCCTTCGTCTTCCTATGCTATAAGGAGAACATCAACTAAACTGTGGGTAAATAAATGTGCTGAGGTGTTTCAGATCCCCTCAGAATGGGCATCTGTAGGGTAAAGAAAATATCAGGCTTTTCTGCCCTTCCGCCATCAGGATAGATGATGGATCCTTGTCCTGAATGCATGCCTGATGGCGGGCACCTGGAATAGGGTGTGGGCATAGGTAGATGGGATTCAGCTGAGCTAAGACTGTGCTTTTAAGGGCGGCGTCACGGGGGGACGCCAGCAGCACCAGCACCAGCACCAGCAGCAGCCGCAGCCGAAGCGGAGAAGCAGCAGAACGAACGCTAGAGAGCCCAGATAGAGTGAGGACTTGCTGGGGGCTGGGAGGCCTGCCAGCCTCCCAGCCCCCCAGCCAGCACCCCTGCCTGCCATATGCCTGGTGAACCCCAAATAAAAAACCTGCAAAACTACTGAGGACTCTGACTCCTCCTTTACCCGATCTGCATGGGATCAGAAAACCTGCATTGTGTCCGGTCCTGCCCCTTACAATTGGCGTATGTCGGCAAGATCCATGCAGACGGGTATTGGAGCCCTCCGAAGACCTGGAGGGACTAAGGAGAACAGACTTTGCCTGTGACGACGCTGGAGGCACCATGGCGGTATAGAAGATGGATACGTCCACGAGCTACAGGATGAGACCTGGCGTGAAGGAGACGCCCGAAAGGACCAGCCAAAGACACCGGAAAGGACCAGCCAACGACACCGGATAGGACCAGCCAACGACACCGGAAAGGACCAGCCAATGACCCCTGAGGCAGCAGGCCATTGCTGAAGCAGGGAGAGGCCAATGGACTGATAGACTGATGAACTGATGATTTTGGACTGACAATCCCGCCAGAAGGCGGAGGACCTTAGCAGGTTATGTTTATTTTTTGAGAATCTGGGGGTGGCCAGTGGGCCTAGATGGCCAAAAGCAGCCTGTGTATGCCCAGTGGCCAGGTGGAGGAGAAAAGCCAACTAAGGTGGCAAAAGCTGGTACTGATGCTAAGTTGAGAAGCCCTAAAGCGGCTGTTAAGCAGCCTGGGTATGCTGAAGCCCTGTGAGTCTCGTAAAATCACCTATGGGTGATGCCCTGCTCATTCTTGAGTGAGGGTGAGGAGCTGAGGAGCCCGTCCTTGGGGGACGGGTGGGGAATGTGGCTTGGGGTGGAGCCCAAGCCAAATGCAAAGTTTGGATCCCCAACCCATGTGCTTGTGCAGTGGGTTGGCTTGAGTGCAGGGGTCTGTGAGTCGCATGGGTGGCCATGAAGGCCGAGTGTTGGAGCGACTGCAGACAGAAACCCTGAGGGTTGGCGATTACCCCCAACAGAATAAAATTGCCAATCCCAGAGCTAGTGCATCCTGGGGGTGGATGCTGTGTGTGCCTTGTAGCAGAGACTACAGCCAGAGAAGGCCAGGAAGCCTGACGGCTCCTGGTGTGTTATAGCAGATGCCGTGTGTGATTTCCCCTCCCTCGTATGAGCAGTGCCTTCGGCAGCAGATTTGGTGGCTCATCTGCTGGTACCAATAATTGTCTTTTGCACTTGGTTGGTGCCCTGCCTGGACTTATTTGTGTTCTGTTGTATTTTGTTATGTTGTATTTTGTTATTTGATGTATTTGCTTTTGTGGGCCATGGCTGCATTGTTTGTTTGCTTAGAAAATTGTGTATATATGTATAGACTGTATGGCAGAAAACCCTGAGGGGGTGGACTGTAGGGTAAAGAAAATATCAGGCTTTTCTGCCCTTCCGCCATCAGGATAGATGATGGATCCTTGTCCTGAATGCATGCCTGATGGTGGGCACCTGGAATAGGGTGTGGGCATAGGTAGATGGGATTCAGCTGAGCTAAGACTGTGCTTTTAAGGGCGGCGTCACGGGGGGACGCCAGCAGCACCAGCACCAGCACCAGCAGCAGCCGCAGCCGAAGCGGAGAAGCAGCAGAACGAACGCTAGAGAGCCCAGATAGAGTGAGGACTTGCTGGGGGCTGGGAGGCCTGCCAGCCTCCCAGCCCCCCAGCCAGCACCCCTGCCTGCCATATGCCTGGTGAACCCCAAATAAAAAACCTGCAAAACTACTGAGGACTCTGACTCCTCCTTTACCCGATCTGCATGGGATCAGAAAACCTGCATTGTGTCCGGTCCTGCCCCTTACAGCATCAGTACTATATATACTTTGTAAATACAATATACTTTTTTTTGTATATACAGTATACTGTATACTTTTTTACTATAGTCGACCTGTCGGGTATATCTCATTATGGCTTTAATTTGCATCTCCTTAATAACTAGCAATGTCGAGTATCTTCTCTTGTGCTCATTGGGTTTGCACATTCAACTTTCATACATCTTTAAGATAAGATTATACTCAAAATAGAGGAACTCTAGACTACAGAGTTTAACACACTGACTACGGCCAATGTGCGAATGTGTTCTCTTTATTACTAAGTTTATTAATTTATTTTCTTACATCGTTGTTCACTTTTGTACAGTATTTGATTTCTCCCTTCAGGTATAGTCCCTGTAGTTCTCCTGCCACCATTTATTCTTATTTATTGACTTTGTAATGAGTAAATTTTACAAATCTTAAGTTATAAAATAAAGACTAATTTGTTTTTATATTGGAGTTTCATTAAAAATTTCATCTTGTGGCCTCGCTGGTGGCACAAGGGGTTAAGCACAGCACTTCGCAGCACAAGTTCAATCCCTGGCCAGGGTGGTGACTCACATGGTGCAGCAGACCTCTCCTGCCTCGCCTGCTGCTCCCCTCAGCAGTGTATTTCATTCAATCCACCTGTTCTGCTCCCCGCTCTGTCTCTGGTGAATCCTCTCACCATCACCCCTGCACCTCTGGCCTGTACCCCAGTTCTTGTATGCATAAGCAACTAAATCTTTTTAAAAAATTTCATCTTACCCTTAAAAAAAAAACCATGAAACCATTTAGCCTCTTCAAATCTTTCATTTTCTTCCACATAGAATAGATACATAGACTTTATAAATGACAAAACTAGATTGGGTTGGAAAAATAATAATGATGATGATGATGATGATGATGATGATGATGTCTCAAGTCTCCCAGGCTACCGCTGCTTCAAGAAAAACTAGATGAACAAAAACACAATGATATTAATAAAAACCCTTCTGGGATACACTTTTTTAATATGCCCAGCACAAGTGATAAAACTACAATGTGAAACAGATAAATGACCTGACTTTCCAGACTCAGGGTGATGGTTATTCTGGAAGGGCACAGCACACTTCAAGTTTCTAAGGTGCTGACAATGTCCTATTTCAGGCAATGATACAAGTATTCATTTCTTATTGATTGTCACTTCTTAAATTTTTATTTAACTGTAGATGCTATGTAGACTTTATATTTTACAATAAAAAAGCTTAAAAGTAAATTTTTGCTTATGCAAACTTATTGGTAACTAAGTGGTAAATTTTGCCTTACAAAATTGCTTAAAATGCACCCAAAGCAGACAATTAAAAGGAGAAGATTATCTTCCTTCCATCCTCCATACTTACTGAAATGGAGAATGAAATTGCACATCTTAATTTATTGTGTATTGATAAACAGAAGTATTGTCTTCAAAGATAACCCATTCTTCTAAGTGACTCTCCTTTGATAAACATTATTTGCTGCCAAAATAATGAAAATTACATTGGTAGCAGGATCATAAGAGTTGACATTCTTACCAACTCTAAACTAAGCATAACCCCAGAATCACAACTATCCTTCCTCCTCACCAAGAAATTATTAGCAACAGAAAGGAAATCTCACATTAGCTACTAAAAGTCTTACTATTTACACTGCTTAGCAGTCCAGTTCTTGCTCTCCAGTAAATTATTTTAGAGCTGGGGAACTCTAGAGAGGTCTGCCCAGTAGAAAAAACACATATAACAAGATGCAAGAGAAAATGGCAGGAAGGAGGAAAGCTCCCCATTCTCCCTAACTCAGACTCTGGCGCTGGCCCAAAAAAAAAAATCTTCATTCAGGGAAGTGAAATTAATCACTACAATGAAAGATACATACATACCCACCCCCCCACACACAATGTTACATGCTGATTTATGAAGCAAAGTAAAATCTTGCCCAGCCCCTAGTACTGATCATGAACATCAAGGTCAAGACCTAGAATCTTTATTCAGGATCCTTTCTAACCATTAATCTATAATATAACCTTTGGTGTACTAAGAACCATTTCACATTGCAGTGTATTTGAAAAGGCAAACCTTCTGCCTTCTCCTAATACTTCTCCCACACACAGCCTGCTCTAGAAAGATCCAATGCACTGAGCACACATCCCAAATAGTCATCAGTGTACAAGATGCCAAGCTTGCCCGGGACCTGCTGTAGGAAGTTAGTGTGCTCTTTACAAGCTCATTGGGAGTATGACAACCCATATGGCCAGGGTGGGGGGTGACAGAGGGGGGCGTGGGGAACAAGAGAGAGGGGAAAGAAGGGAAATGTTTGATTTGGTCTTTTATTATTGGGAGCCCTTAGAAGTCCTCCTTGTCCAGCAGATAAACTGAAACCCAGGTAAGGAAAGATGCAACGGTATTTTTCACAGTAAGAATAACTCAAGGTTATTCAGCCTCTTACATAATTCTTCCCTGCACTAGCTATCTGTCCATGAACCTCTGAATTACAGCAATATCACATTCCACACTACTTTCTCTACAGGGAAACTGCATTCTAGCCATGTAGCAAGCTACTGCTTCCACTTTATTATTCTATCAAGTTGCATTAATAAAATTCAATTGGCAAAGCAAGCAGTTTGGGGGCAGGGTAGAAGCGAGGTTTGTCAAGGACGAGCAAGTGATGTCGGTAAGTCAATTATCTGCATGGCTCCTTCACAAGAACCAGTGAGGAGCACAGAAGCATGAACTGAGTGGGGCCTCTGCTGCCCAACACTCAGGCAAGGGCCATTCCTAAAGCTCCCTGAGGCTCCTGTGACCAAGTGAAGACGTGGTCACACACCTGCATGTCATCAATTCCAAGGATCACATTCAGCATGGAAAAGATCCTCAAGAGGTATCCACATAAGATAAGTGCTAGAAAGTAAAAGCTGCACCAAAGACAAATCTATCACAATTAAGGACCCTCAAAAAGCCATGAATCAATGGTGCGCAGACCTCTCCTGCCGCCCGCTGCTCCCCTCAGCAGTGTGCTTCGGTCCTTCTGCCTGTTCTGCTCCCCGCTCTGGCTCTGGTGAGTTCTCTCACCCTCCCGCGCTTCTGACTGTACCCAGTGCATGTATAAACAAAACAAACAAACAAATATAATAAATAAATAAAAACATGCCTCTATAAAAAAAAAAAAAAAAAAAAAAAGCCATGAATCAAAACTTATGTAAAACACAGGGAGTCAAAACAACTTGGGGGAGGCCAGAGAGTATGACTTTAGAATTTGTAACAAGAACAATGAGAAAGCTCTTTCCTGTGACATTCTACCAGAGGAACTTTTTGTATTTGCCTCATGGTATTATATCACAAAGATAATAGAAAAGTGATGCTAAACCATCCCTGGTTGCTGTTGCTAAGATTTCTTGAAGATACCTGAAAATAAACCAAATGTAACTTAGTAACCTTACATAAGGCATTGAAAGCATGAGTCATCTACCATCTACTAAATATGTTGCAAATAACTTACTTGTTAGCTAAAAGGGATCTCCAAGTTTTGTTTTCTGGGCTCTGGCATGGTTCTGCTCCATTATTCCCATTTTTCCTGCTGCAGTAAGACATAGTATAGCATGGTGAGTAGGGCAAAATTTGGAGCCAAACTCTCTGGGTATGAATCATAGCCCATAGTACTACTTACTAGCTCTCTGACTCAGTGTCCCCAACTGTATAATAACTACCACAGAGTGCTCTGAAGAATAAAGATGGAGTAAACGGGGCCTCCCTGGTGGCACAGGCGATTGAGCGCAGCGCTGTGAATCTGTCCACAGCCTCTGCTGCGTGGGTTCGATCCCAGCCAGCCGGCGAGACACCCACATGATGTAGCAGACCTCTCCTGTCTCGCCCGCTGCTCCCCTCAGCAGTGTACTTCGGTCAGTCTGCCTGTTCTGTTCCCCACTCTGTCTCTGGTGAATCTTCTCACCCTCCTGCACATCTGGCCTGTACCCCAGTTCTTGTATAAATAAACAAATCTTTAAAAAAAAAAGATGGAGTAAATGTACAACATTCCCTGGCACTTTCTACAACTGTTTATAACTATACCATTATTATATATAGATTAAAATTTTGGACAGTTCTTTTGCCCACTTTCCTTGAAATGAAGTTATTAAATTTTACTTTACCTTGCTCATCTTTACACACATTATAATTAAAAGGAACATCAGACAACTGATTAAAAATTAATCTGTTGTTGTTCTTTCCAAGGGAAGGGTCAATAGCAGAGTAGAATTAGCTCAAAGAGAGTCTACCAACAGAGGAGAGGGGAAGGGGAACAGAATGGCCTCCTGAGCCAGGAATGTCACTGGCCTCCCCCTTGATGGCGTCCTAAAAGGAACCCAATGTCCTTTGCTAATCCCAAGGGCTGACTTGGTCCCATCAGTCCATGAATCATGCATAAGTCATCTTAGTGAGTTCAAACAGGAAGCAGAAATATGGGCAAGCAGAAATATGGGCAAATAATAGGGCACCAAGGTAAGACTCTTATTGCCCCTCCTAACTAAAGGACATCCACCTCTACCCTAGTAGTGATTCCCACCTCGCTCGAACAACTGGGGAATGTCCTTTTGCCATTCAAGAGGTGATCCACTTCTGTATACACAGTATTAAAAGGTTCAAGTACACGCTACTCTACACCTTTTCAGCTTTTGCCTACAAAACAATAAAAGCATTCTGAGTGGGTGAGATATCTTTATCATATTGGTGTTTAGTTTAATTCCTTTCTGAACAAAGAATATACTTGGTGACTTTAAGTCTCTTACATTTATTGAGATTTTTGTTGTTGTTGCCCATAATATGGTCAACCTTGATGAACATCCATGGGTACTTGAAAAATACTAATGCGTACCACTGGACACTAGTTCTATAAATGGTAATTGATAATGCTACTGAAATCTTCTGTCTTATTGATTTTTGTCTATTTTTTCTACTCATTTTTGAGATAGAAGTGTTGAAAATATCCAGCTATAATTGAGAATTTATCAATTTCAATTTTATCAGTTTTTCCTTAGTATATTCTTAAGTTCTATTACTAAATGAAAGTATATTTAAAATATGTCTTTTCATCCTGCAGGGGAGGAGAAGGAAGAGGGATCAGAGGGAGGGAGGAGCACAGGGGACTGAGGTGATGGTGCACAGGTGCATTGGTGAAGGAAATTCTATCGGGACTACACCTGAGGGGTTGGGGGGGAAGCAAATGTTTAAAAATGAACAATGATGTAAAAAATAAAAAAATTAATATAAAAAAATAAAAGTATGTCTTTTGATGATTGAAGCTTTTATGTAATGTCAGTCTTTATTCCATGTAATATTTCTTAATCTGGAATAAACTTTGATATAATAGCAACTCCAGTTTTCTTTTGCTGAGTGTTTGAGCAGATTATTTTTATAAACTTGTCTTAATCTTTATATTTAAAGTGGGTTTCCTATAAAAAGCATATGAGCTTTTTTTATTCAATCTAACAAGCTATGTCCTTTAAGATGAATATTTCATTTATTTACTTTAAATATAATCTCAGGGCCTCCCCGGTGGCGCAGCGGTTGAGCGCTGGGTTGCGAAGCTGCCCACGGCCTCTGCGGCTCCGGTTCGATCCCCGGCTGCTCCCCGGCCACCAGAGGAGGGTCCCACATGGCGCGCAGACCTCTCCTGCCGCCCGCTGCTCCCCTCAGCAGTGTACTTCATCAGTCTGTCTGCTCTGTTCTCCCCTCTGGCTCTGGTGAATTCTCTCACCCTCCCGCGCTTCTGACTATACCCAGTGCATGTATAAACAAAACAAACAAGCAAACAAACAAATAAATAAATAAATAAAAAACATGCCTCTATTAAAAAAATTAATTAATTAATTAAAAAATAAAAAAGGAAATAAAATTTAAATAAATAAATATAATCATCAATATGCTGTATACATACAATATATACCTATAGCTCACTGATTACTTGTTCCATTAATGCCATTCCCCCCCCTTATCTGTTTTCTATTGAGAATTCTTATGATTCTATTTTACCTTTAAAATTTGGTTAAAATAAAATTTGGTTATTAACTATATCTCTTCAGTTATTTTTTGTTATTGCTCCAGAGTATACACTATATATCATTAATATCACTATGCTATCGTCCAAATCATATTATTCCACTTGTCATAAGGTTCCATATAATTCCATTTGCAACCTCCTGACATTCATGATGTTGATGTCACATATTTTACTTCTACATATGCTATAAAACCAACAATACACTTAATTTTCTTTAGACAGCCAATTATTGTTTAAGGAGATCAAAAATTACAGAGAAATGTCAGTTTTTATTTACCCACATTTTTACCATTTCTAGCACTCTTCATTCCTCTGTGTAGATCCAAATTTCCATCTGTCATCATTTTCCATCTGCCTGATGAAACTCCTTTAAATTTCTTTATATTCCTGGTCTGTTGGCAATGAGTTTTTCTCAGTTTTTGTTTGTTCGAAAATATCTTTTATTTTATCTTTATTTTTGAAAGATATTTTGCCTAGGTAAAATATTCAGGTTGACAGTTTTTTTTATTTTTCCTTTCACCATGTTAAAGATGTTATTCCACTGCTTCTGGATCAGATAGTTTACAAGACATCTGATACCATTAGCACCGCAATTCTTCTTTAATAGTTCTGTTTTCTCTGTATTCCCTAAGGATTGTCTTCTTGTCTTTGGTTCTCAACAGTTTGATTTCTATATATGCCTAGGTGTGTTTATACATACATACATATGCATATACATATATATACATATAGGTATGTTTATACATACACACACACACACACACACACACACACATATCTCCTGCTTGGAGTTCTCTAAACTTCTTGGATCTATGGGGTATTTTTTCATTAATTTTAGATAATTTTTTCATTAATTAGATAATTTTTAAGCATATTTTTTCTGCACCTTTTTATCTCTCTTTTCCTTCTGAATCCAACTGCTTGTATATGATATTTGCCATATAGAGCTCACATGTGCTCACTTTTATTTTTCCACTCTTTTCACTCTTCCTATTCTAGGTTGACTTTTATTGTCTAGCTTCAAGATCATTGTTGATAAGTCCACCTGCGTTAGTTATCCATTGCTAGCCAGTAAATTAACCCCAAAATAAGTTGTTGAAAGCACAGTTTCTGTGGACTGGGAATTTAAAAAATACCTTAGCTGATGGTTATGGCTCAAAATTTCTCATGAGGTTGCTGTTAGTATCACCCAGGGCAGCATCTTTGGAGGACTGGCTAGAACTAGAGGATCTGCTTCCAAATGGCTCATTTACATGTTGGTTGTTGGTAAAAGACCAACTACTCTCTCACAGCAGGTTCTCTGGAAGAGAGAGCTAAGCGGCATACCTCCATGGCTGCCACATGTTGTTAGCCAACATTTATTCTATACAGTAGGGAAAGTGACATTTGGAAAATGGATATTTTCATTAATAAGTAATAAATGGTGTCTTTTTGCCCATGCAAGAAGAGATATTTTGTTTTTAACTGAACAAAGTATACACCAAAGGAAAATAAAAATCCTCTTGTTAGAAATTGTTTATTTCGCCTTTCACAAAGAACGTTAATTTGAAAACTGTGTCTGAATTGATTTGCTTAATAATTTTTTAAGTGCAAACAAGGAACTTAGTATAGAAACTGTTGTTAATACTCATATCATTCCTTAGTTTATCTGTTTCAGCCTATAATTAAATTGTAATCACTCCAAAATGAGGGCATTCCCATAATAGACTCCCTTGAAGGGTTACAACTGTTATAATGTCAGTGTTAACAGAATGAAGCAGTAAATCACCTGGAAGTTATGGTGTTTCATTTTTTCTAACAATTTTATTAAATGTTACTTTGTTTACTTATTTCTCCTCAGCAGCTGAGAGTCACAGACAGCAGACCCAGTCACATGGCTCAGCATATCAGAATCTCTAATAGAATCAGAACTGCCAAAGAATGCTCTAAAATTCACTCACAACCAACCAAATCTCTGGACTGGTAGCAATCATCTTAAATATCTTTTCCCAACCTCAATCAAGCAAAATAGTGCAATTAAGATAGTAAGCAACCTAACATCTTACAGGTTCTTCTGAGCCCTCTGTTCAAGATTCATAGTTTCCCCCCTTTCTGCCAAACACCAAGTAAACATCTCTCTCTACTAAATGCACATGTCAGAGTCAGAGCTCTCACTCCCTATGAATTTGTTTTTTAACCAAGATATTCTCTCAGTCTCAGCATTCAATACTGCTGGTTTTCTCAAAGCTGAAAATCTCCAGGTTTCCTTGTTCTACATCTAAAAATTGGCCTGACATATGAATTAAAGTAGTTGTCCTAAGTCAACATGTGTGCTCTCTAAAATTAGAACCAGTGGTTACCATAGGCTAGCTTGGAAGACAGTAAGTATGGAAGGCACAGTAACAAAGCACCTAAAATGCCCACATCCCAATCTTTAAAACCTATGAACATGTTACCTTACCTGGAAAGGGAGATCAGGCTGTCAATCACCTGACTTTAAAATTATCCTAGATTATCTGCGTAGACCCAATGAAATCACAAGAATACTTTAAAAAGTGGAAGAAAGAAGCGAAAGATTTAAGAGTCAGACTGATAAGATGTGACAAAAACTCAACTGACCATTGCTGGATTTGAAGTTAGAATGAGACAAAGGAAAGCTGGCAGTTTCTAGAAGCTAGAAAAAACATGAACTAGATTCTCTCCTACAACCTTCAAAAGAAATGCAGACCTGCCAACACCTTGATTTTAGCCCAATGAGATCCCATTTCAGACTTCTGAACTATAAACCTGTAAGACAATAAATGTGTTTAGCCTTAAGCTACTAAATGTGTGGTAATAAACACAACTGACAAGCAAATGCCATGGTCTCCCTGTTTCTGGAGGTAATCAAGCAGATGCTGAATGGTCAACTGTGAGGATACTATAGAAGTGACTCTTGTACTGAGTAAGAAGTTATAACCACTGAGTTCTCTAAGATTCTGTAAACAACTAAGATTCTGCAACTCTAAGATTCTGCAGACAATTTTTTTCTCCCAGTTTGCAAACATGAGCTAACTGACAAGTTTTAGGCAAACCATTACAAATATGAGACACAGACCAATAACCAGACTCTATAGCTGTTTCCTAACTATGACTCACCACTAACTGTAACAGCCCTCCATCTGTAAAATAGAAATGCCCTGTTTTCTAGAAGTATTTGATTTGGCATCACTTGTGATGATGCAATATGAGATGATAATACAAACAGTTTTTCCTTGGAAGTAAGGAACAACTATAGTGCTTTATAAATATACCACGTGCCAACCGATTACACCACTGGAGCCACAGCAGGCACAACTACAGTGTTTAAATATGTATTAAGGGTCTGCCAGAGCAGAGTTTTAAAAACAGTTAGTGGTAAAAATCACTAGAGGGGATCTTCACTGGTATTGATAAATAGAATAGAATCAAAACCAGAAAGCATGAGAAAGTATCAGATATTAAGCATTATTTTGTGAATTTCTGTTTCAGCTCTGTGTAAAGTATATGTATGTGTGTACACTGAATCGCTAAGCAAAATGTAGTTCTTGCTGTGGGTTTCAGCCCAAAAAGCTTGAAAGACCCTGTACTAGAAAGAGCAGGAGCACATGGTCTAGCACAAAGGGCATACACACAAACTGCAATCAGTGCTTAATAGACACACATTATACACAATTCCTATAACATACACACACCTGTTCATTAACTTCAAAGAAGAGAGAAAAGTCTTTTCATCTCAGAGTCTAGGGAAAAATTAAAGAGAAAATGTGTTAACTTTTAATAAACATTTCAGAAAGTGACAGCACATTTACAAATAGCTTTGAGAATTAATTAATTAACTGATAATACTGCAATAACAAACAAAAATCTAGCATGCCTATAAGAAAGTTAGCTAACTGCTTTGGCTCTCTTTTAATTTGGATCAGAGAATTTGCTGAATAAGTCTTTATTTTTCTCCTATATGTCATTATGTATGTGCCTATTCTTTTCTAGCTTTCATTTTTTGAAAAGGAAAGGCCATAATGTGTTAAGTCTTTCCTTGCTTAGGAACACATTTCTCATTTTAAATTAGCACAGTATAGATGAAGGGATTCACTACTAAAATGACCCTCCCCTCTGAATTACTGTCCTCTTGACTGGATCATTCCCAACAGCCTCTCTGACCTTCAAGAGCAATTTTCTACAAATTTGATCTGATAAGGCTATCTTCCATGCCATAGTCAAGACACTGATGAAAATGTCTATCCCAAAGTAGCTAAGGCACACATCCCTTTTTAGCACCCTAAGACCAACAACCAGTACTTTGAGGAAATAGCCATGGAAATCCCCACATTAGTAAACTATCATGGGGCCTCCCCTGGTGGCGCAGCGGTTGAGCGCTGGGCTGCGAAGCTGCCCACAGCCTCTGCAGCACCGGTTCGATCCCCGGCCACCAGCGAGGGATGGCACGACAGACCTCCCTTGTCTCGCCTGCGGCTCCCCTCAGCAGTGTATTTCGTCAGTCTGCCTGTTCTGTTCCCTGCTCTGGCTCTGGTGAATTCTCTCACCCTCCCGTGCTTCTGACTGTACCCAGTGCTTGTACAAATAAATAAACAAACAAACAAATAAATAAATAAATAAACGATCATCCATTATACTTTCCCCTATAAATCATTCTTTTTTCCTAAGGAACCCAACAGACACTTTGCCAAGTACACCATGTCTGAATCTATACATCCCATTGTGATCTATTTACATCCCACCAAGGTCACCACCATGCTTGCTTGAGTGAACTCAAGATGGATTCTGGAGATTATGCTTCCCTTTCTCAGAGAACAAATATTTGATTATCAGTGTAGAATTTCATCTGACGTTAAAATCAAAGACATCAAAGTTTCTGGGATTCTGTTCATCTTCTCCTTTCTCTACAGCTCCTCAGTGACTAACGAGACTGGTCCAGCAACCTCCACTACAAATCCTCGGAAAGTCCTAGGAAGTAATTTGTCTGGCCCAGGAAAACAACTTGTTCGGAGTTTACTTTCTCCTTAGTTTTGTTGGGCTTCAACTCTCTTACATGTGTGTTTTTACAGACTTCTCCTTAGCCAAGAAAATAGGAGTTGAATATGCTCTCTTTCTATCTTCAGTCACTCTTAAGATGAATGAGAAAATTTTTGTAAAATGCCAGGTTGAACTAAGCTGGTACTCAAAAGACTCAACAGAAGTTAACATCATCCTTTTTCATTTTTCACCTTGATCTAAATATAACCCAAAAAATATGGTACTGTTATATGGATTCTGAAAATTGCATAAGTCTTACCTCTCAGTTTCTCTTGCACCCTTTCAACTCTGTACCATGCCTCCTATACTCCATCTGCATGGATTACAATGGTCTTACTAACCTAATACACACATATACAGAGATGCTTAAATCTGTAGTTGTAGATTCTAATAGGAGGAAGTACCTCCTTTCTCTTCACCTGCAGAGCTGACCTCCTGTCTAGGAAGGTCATGTTCTTGGACAGAGCCCACAGCCTCAGGAGGGATGTGCACAGCATGAGGGCAGCGAATGCCACACGGATCTCTGATCACCTGGCAATCTGCGGGGTCACAGATGTACCACACAGATTGTTCTCACAGCCACTCAGAACTCCATCTGGAAAACCCTTAACTCTCACTAGCCACTATATATGTTGGAGAGCCAGATCAGAAAAAATGACAATAATACTGTACAAAGCTGTACACTGTACAAAGCTCCATGCAGTACACTTTGCTTCACAACACAGCTAAGAAGATAGAGTCTGTCCTTATTTACATCTTACCCATGAAGAAACTGAGGCACAAAGCACTTAAGAGACTTATTTACAAACACAAAACTGGGAAGATCTGGATCCAAACCAAGTTCAAACCCGCCAGACTATACATTTATAATCACCATTGACTGAGCACTTACAAGATTCCAAGTGCAAATACTTTGCACACATTGTCTCTTTTCAGACTCATAACAAGTAAAATATTAAAGATGATTCAGCTACTGTTTCTGACACAAATTTAAATGATGCTAAATAGTCCAGAGTTGTTGGAATTCAAAGTGCATTTCCCACCACTTTAATTCCTAAGGTACTTTGGATGGACTGTTTAAATAATAGGAGTTAACATTTATCAGGGTCTTGCTATATGTCAAACAATGTAACACAAGTCATACACAAATTATCTCATTAATCCTCCAAACGCTCCTGTGATGTAAAGACTGCTATTGGACCATTTTATAGATGAGGAAACCCAGTGTCAGAGAAGCCAATGGAAGCCGATATAAAGTGAACTAGGCAGACAGGAGTCAAAATCTAGTGGTCTGAATGCAGACACTGTAACAATAAACTTAACACTATCTCTGCTTTTAAGAGCAAGCACATTGAGTATTTGGCCTAAAGCACTTATTTGCTTATACTCTGAGAGAAAGGTAACCATGAATAATTTTATTTTTGCCTCCCTAGGGCCAACCACAGCATCCAATATGTAGTTGAGACATTACTGGATGCTGAAAATAGCAGTTGCTTTACTGCATCTAGCAAATGTCTTTGACTACTTTGTAGGTAGTTATTGCATAAGATATGGAAAAACACTAGCTGTTAGCCTGGCAAGAACTACCATTCTCCAAAGGGGTAGCTTCCCCCAGGCATAGTTTCCCGTGTACCTGGAAAATCTAATTCTCAATAAATTGCTCAAAAAAATAAATAAATTGCAATCAACTCCCACTTAAAATGTATCTATAGGGTTAAAGAACTAAAAAGACTTTTCCAAAGAAGAAATGCAAATGGCCAACAGGCATATGAAAAAATGTTCAGCACCACTATTTACTAGGAAAACGCAAATCAAAAGCACAATGAGATACCACCTCACTCCAGTAAGAATGGCACATATTAAAAAAAAAAAAAAAGAAAAAGGAAACAACAAATGCTGGAGAGGATATAGAGATATAGGAATCCTCTTAAACTGCTGGTGGAACTATAAACTGGTCCAGCCTCTATGAAAAGCTGTGATGGGGTTCCCCACAACACGAAAAAATGGATCTACCATATGGTCCAGCAATTTTACTCCTAGGAATTGACACAAAGGACACAAAAACAATAATTCAAAAGGAAACCTGCACTCCTATGTTTATTGCAGCACTATTTACAGTAGCCAAGATATGGAAACAACATAAGAAATGTGTTATCCCAAATAAGGAACTACATGATCCCCTAAAAACAAATACAGCAATTTATTAACATGAATATCTTCCTATCTAGAGTAAACCTGATTTAAAAAAAAAAAAAAAAAAAAAAAACTTGGTGCAAGTCTCAAAATTTACTGTTAGCTTTTGAAGAGTAACATTTCACACCTATAAAAGCACTAAGGGGTTCTCACCCAGAGACACAGATATCATCACACCTCTTTCTGACATCAAAGCTGAGCTCTGTTCTGGACTTTATCACATTTTCTGCATGAAAATGAACCGTTGTCTTTAGTGGTAATTACCACAAAACCAACTTCACTCCCAAGAAAGAGAAAACTTTCTTCCTCACAAGCAAAAATTTCTATCACATTTTCTTACTGAAAAAAAAAAAAAAAAGGCTTAACAAAACACTTGCCACTGCTTCACTTTGAGTATTCCTCTGTGTTGCAATACAGCTAAACTGGGCATTCTTAAGGGTTCCCAGGAATTAGTCTTGAGCTATGGGGGTTGCTTCCTGCCATCCCTTGTGGATCTGCAGAGAAGAGAAATTCTCGTTTTAGTGTGTCAAAGTACCCTGCTTCCTGCAGAATGGAAAGTGCTAGGGAGGAAGATCCTCCCAAGAACCAAAGATTGGCAACTGGCCCAGAGCCAGCTGCCCCTCCTTACAGCAGCAATCAGTGGAGCCCATCATAAAATGAAGTTCCCCTTACTGTTACTCAGCTCTCTTTGCTCTCTCTCCAAGTCAGGGAACCCTTCCCAAGTCCGACTGCATGGTGGTAACTTCCTTAACATGCACTTCAGTTTCTTGAGTAACCTTTGTGACAAAAGAGCTGACAGTTCATTTAGATTCAGTTATTACTGTCCGCTGATGATGCACCTTTAGCTGCACTAACAAGTACTCCTCCCAGCAGCCTAGAAGGCTTTCCCTTTTACAGAATAGGAAGTAACCAAGGTTCAGAGAGGTGAGGTGAACTGCCCAAGGTCACCCAGATAGTTAGAAAGGTTGGGATGTAATGCCAGCATTCTGCCTCCGCTGCGTTTACCCTTTAGGCAAGACAATCCAGTGTGCCTATTATTTTCTCAAGTTAACATTTCTCAGAGAAGTGATGTTGTAGCCACCCTAGGTCTTTTTAGACTATACTTTCTACTAGGATTTCCCAGAATGATGTATAAATTCCCAGAATGATTTTAAGCCTAAATATTTATGAGCCTCTCACAGAGCAAAAGTGTCAAACTCAAATACTTTGTCCTCTTACATTCTATAATATGAACTCCCACTATCAGCATCATTTGCTAAAGGTGAAGACATCATTTCAATATCATCACTTTTGAAAGCATTCAGTGGTAAAATGCCTTGTTCATCAAACACAGTTCATGTAAAAATGCTACCTGAAGTGGCTAAAATTTAAAATGAGAAGATATTTTTGTATCTCAAATTTAAGAGTTTTTGACATATAAGAAAATATAAACAAAATAAAGAACAAAAACTGGTAGCATTGAGGCCATGCCTAATAACACAATTCAGACCAGGTCTCTAACTCTTTGAACTTTCCTTCTCTCCACACCCCATGCAAATGTCTAACCAAAAAGAACCGTTTCTCTACAATGTGATGTGAATTTATATCACTGGGATTATTATTTGTCCTTGGACAAATCTTTATTTTTAAAATATTCTCTCTGTGTGATAATGAAAGTCTCTTCTCTGTAAAAGGAAATTCCCAATTGACCCCTTGTTAGTGGATCAAATGGCTGAGAGAGGAAGAGGCAAGGTGTGCACATACCTGAAACAAGGACATAGAGTGGGGACATGTCAAGGTCATCTGATCTTCCTCAGCCTAAAGCCCTCACTGAGTTTCTCATTTCCCTCACTTCACTAAGTACTAAGTAATGGAGAATTAACCAGCATATTAATGCTATAGTTTTAAGAAGCAGTTATTCTCATGCAATCTTTTTGGGGGGAGGAGGGAGCTGGAGATATAAAGTTTTGGTTTTGTTTTTTTTTTTAAACAGAATTGCTATTCTTTTTTTTTTTTTTTAAACATTCATTTTATTTATTACACAAGCACTGGGTACAGTCAGTAGCGTGGGAGGGTGAGAAAATTCACCAGAGCCAGAGCAGGGAGCAGAGCAGGCAGAAGGACCGAAGTACACTGCTGAGGGGAGCAGCGGGCGGCAGGAGAGGTCTGCGCGCCATGTGGGACCCTCCTCCGGCGGCCGGGGAGCAGCCGGGGATTGAACTGACGCTGCAGAGGCTGCAGGCAGCTTTGCAACCCAGCGCTCAACTGCTGTGCTACCGGGGAGGCCCTGGTTGTTTTTTGTTTTGTTTTGTTTTGTTTTGGAGGGTTTTTTATTTTATATATTTTTTATATCATTCTTCATTTTTGCACAGTGTATGCTTTCTCGTCATGGTTATAGTCCCTGTGAATTCTCACCACCAATTCACCCGTGCACCATCACCATAGCCCCTTGTGTTCTTCTTTCTCTCCCTTCTTTTGATCCTACTCCCCTCACCCCTACTGTAGAATGTCTCTGGTTTATAGTTGCCTATTGATTTTATATTTATTATAATTGCTTTCATGCAATCTTAAAGAATATACTTAAATAAGTGTAAATGAAATTCATCTCTCTTCTACCCATAACATGTTAGCCCATTTTTTTCTACTCTCTCTATTCTTACGTATGAAAAGTTCTAGCACTCGCCTGCCTTTTCTTGCAAGTGGACTATATGAATTCTCTGCTATTTCCTGGCAGTCTCCATTCTGTAGAGGCAGAGAGGAAATTTCTCCCTACCCCTCTGGGTTCTTCTTGGACTGTTAAGCAACCAAATTAACAATAGAATAATAAGTGAAAAGACAAAATTAACTATATACCTATAGGAAATCTACAAGGATAGTGATACTAAAGTAAGCAGGGGGAAAATGAGGATATACTCTGACTTAAGGAATAGGATAGGGGCCTGGGGCTCCTCAGATGATGAGCAGAGGGTGACTCATGACAAAAGCCAGATGTCTGCCCTGCTATATAGATGATTTCTCTGATAAAAATGCTATTTCCAGTAAAAGTCCTAATTCTGGGTAATTCTTCCAGACAGTTATGAGAGTGGTGAAAGTTCTCATAAGCATGCAGGGTCTCAACTGACCTTGGCTCAAAATAATCCACCTGCCAAATAGGTGGATTAAGCAATCAAATTAACAACAGAAAGGCCTGTTCTGGACAATTTGGGGAAGTCTATCTTTCTATTCCATTCCTCAAACAGTTATGAAGTGACCACTCAAAGCCAGGGAGCGTGTGAGGTGCTCTGAGAGGCACTAGTATGACATGGTTCCTCACATCCCAGAGAAGGGCCTATCCTTAAATGACAGTGGAACAGCCCCCATAATGGGAGGCGGTCATGTTCTACCATCGGCAGGAGGGAGAAGGATCTATTTCCAAGCTATAAAAACAGAACCTCAGAAACTGTTAGTTCCTAAAAAGCAGGGATTCCTTCTTGATTCCTGCAGGGTATTGAGTAGAGGACACAGAAAAGTAGAAGTACATGTAGGAAGGAGTCTGCTGCTGGATTATATGAACACAGCCCCTGGTAAGATTCTCTGAAGCTTGTTTAATAAATATTTATATAATGCTGAGACTCAGTGAGGTAGGGCACTTCAGGATAAAAAAGCAAACAACTGAGATACAAGATTCAGGATAAATCAGCTAAACACAAGAATGACAGCAAATTACACAATGAAGCATAAACTAAATATGAGCCAGAAACTCCGTTGTTATTTGAAAAGTCAGTTATGTGTCATGAAAGAATCCTGGTCTCCATTCCTAAGAGGCTTACATTCTCAGAGAGATATAAATCAAATAAACGTGGAGCCCCAGAAATGTAAGACTGTAATTATTACTATATGTAGGCTGGAAAGGTGAACCCTGCTATCAGAGGGAAAAAAACTTTAAGTCATTTAATCCTAGAAATTAGCCTGGAAGGGGTAAGCCATTAGCTAATTTTTTTTTAATGCTGTAGTTTAGGAAGAAGAGATGGGTTGGAGTTCTCTCCCTGCCTAAGGCAAAGGCTGAGCAAAATAAATTAATGGAAAATTTAAACACAATAAGAAGGCAATTGTTAAAGAGTAGAGGTGGGAAGGGGGGTGGGTAAAGAGCTGAATCAGAGGGGCCCTTACCTCCCTGTATACAAGTATCTCATTGGATCCTCCTGACCATCACGGGAAGCCACCCAGCCACTCCCACCACTGACTGAGTCACTGGGTGGGCATCTGTCTGAGGGCGGGACTCAGGGATGTGGGATGTGACAAGAGGCACCAAACAGGGCCTCCCTGATGGCACAAGGGGTTAAGACACAACCTACGAAGCTGTCCCCAGCCACTGCAGCACAAGTTCCAGTCCCGGCTAGGGAGCTACCCACATGGCACAGCAGACCCCTCCTGACTTGCCCACTGCTCCCCTCAGCAGTGTATTTCAGTCAATCTGCCTGTTCTGTTCCCTACTCTGTCTCTAGTGAATCCTCTCACCCTCCACTCCTCTGGCCTGTACCCCAGTTCTTGTATGCATAAAGAAATAAATAAATACATGTTTTAAAAAAAGAGGCACCAAACAAACTACTTCCATGGAGATTCTCCCTGTGAATTACACTTTATCCCCACACTGTAGGTCACCTACAAGCCTGCACCAGAGCTTTCAGGAGGCAGAAGCTGGGAAAGACCAGGTAGGTTGGGGTGACCTCAAATTCACAAATTTTTTGTCATCTGGAATAGTGCCTGACTGGACAGGCAAAAGTGAGCCACAATTAAAATGAATCCCACCCAAGACAGCATTGTCTCCCACTTTATATTTCCCATTTCTTTTTCCATTTCCTATTTTGAAGCACTTCACACCCAGGACTTTTACCTGCCTCAAGACCTACCTGAAGGGCCATATCCTCGAAGCCATGACCCCTGGCCATGACACCCTACCTCAATGCACAGTATTGTGGGATCTCAGGAAAAGGAAGGAATGAAGTAAATCATTTCCTCTTAGCAACAAATATAACAACCTCCTCTCTATCCTCTGCTACTTTTGAGAGAAAGAAAAGACAGCAAAATGTAGCTGTTGGAATAGACAATCCTGTAACTAATTCAACAATGATAGCAGTTATGAAGATTGTCTAACCTGTTTCCACGTCTGTAGCAGCCCAACACAGTAATGGCAGAAATTTCACCAACAAACATTCATCCATTCAGTCTCGACACTCCACTCACCAAGCACCCTCGCTAGCAGGCAAATGGTCCTGAGAAGCAATTCACACAGACGGGGAAGAACAGCAGGCCCTAAGCAGAGGCAGCAAGTTTGACATCCAGCACCATGTTGGACCATGATAAAATCACTTAATTTCATCCTAGACTAGACACAGGGAGACCACAAAGGTTACCTGAGGAAGTTGTGGTAAAGATTAAATCAAAAATGGAAATGCCCTGCCACAGAGCAGATGACACAAAAGTGTTACTGATTCTGAAGGGTCTTTGGTTCTGCCAACTAATCCCACACAAATTTTGAAACATCCAATAACTAGTTTCAAGCAAGGAATGTTTATGTGTAACCCAATAGGGGAGGGATTGTCAGGTAGGTCCTGGTTTTATGGGCTTGTTCACCCCCACAGACTATCAGGAAAGCAGGATATTGGCTGGACTCAGAGGTTTTCACACCCACAACACTAAACACACACACGAACACACACACACACAGGAAAGTGCCTCCCAGTTGATTAGTTGTTCCAAAATCAGGAAGGTTACAAACAAGGACCAGTTTCATCCACTAACACAAACAAGGACCAGGTTCCAGGCACCCTGGAACCTGTAACAAAACTATTCAATGGTCACTGATGAAGAATCAACATTTTAGTGCAAATTAATCAAACGGAAAATTGGATTTCACAACAGGAGATTCATGAAACCCTGTTTTAACAAGCCTTCTGGGAGATTTTGATGCCACAATTTGAGAACTACCAGCAAGGAAAGGAGCACAGAACACTCAGCTCTATGGTTCTAGATTCTGGAAGAAAAACTAATACAGAATTTAGTATGCTCCAAAATTTCCAATTTGAAGGCATATCAGGGGGATTAGCTTTCCTCAGCTTTAGCAAAGAGCATGCAGGTGTGTCTGTCTTGTGACCAAACTCTGGAATCTGCAATACTGGGGGATCTTCCCTCTGGGAGTTCAGAGTCAGGTCACATACTCAACTCGCTGAGCACCACGAAGATGACATTTAAAGCAAAAAGCCCTCCCAAAGTTATCTCCCCTGGAAAATATCAGTAGTCAGGCTGAAAATCATCTGACTTTATTTCCTAGGTGGCCCCAGCACAAGTATTGTAAATTTCCGAAATCAATTGAGTTACACCCTTGCTGCAGGGCACGGGGCAAGGAAGCAAGGCTGCAGGCTGCTAGAACACACAGTCCCAGCTTGTTGGAGGGTTTAGAGACTTGAAATATAGAAAATCAGTATTGCTTTTAGATTTTCCAAAACATACAGTGAGCATCAAAGATAAAAATCAATACAAAATATCTCCCTTTTCAAGGCAATTTTCTCTTCTAGTAAGTCTATGATTCAATTAAATGCACATTCTTTGCCAACTGAAAAAACAAACTCTATTTGTATATTTAAAAATATATAAATTAGAGGGGCTCATGGCACTCCCATGCACATTTCTTTGCAATTGCCTGTGAATCCATAATTATTTCACAATAATAGTATGTGTTTACATCTTCCTAAGCTTACTTCATTATGGTTAAGTTTCTTCTCTAAATCCACACATACAGGCAAGAGGTCACAAGCCATGACACCAAAATTAAACCTACTTGTTCATGTCCATATAAACAGTAGCAGCACCAGTGTGGCCACACAGGGATAAACTTGTGAGGTATCTCCTCATTCCCTCATCTATACCCCCAGGCACTCTCAGGTGCCAGTACCCCAAAACACAGGAGCTGGACTAGCTGGGAGATGCTGCCAGTGCATAAAACAGAGCATTCCAGAAAAAACAAATGACAGAAGAGACGAGATGATAGGAATCTTAAGACCTGCTTCCCAGATTTTCCTAGCATGCAAATCACCCCAGATAGTGAGGAGAAACAGCTTCTCCCACTCCTGACTGCCAGGAGGAGGGATTGTCACCTCAACACATTCCTGGCCTCCAACTTCTCTGGTCAGTCTGGGAGAATCACTGCTCAGCTCAGCTCTGCCCACTTCCCCTTTGGAAGGAAATTTCTGCGCACTGTGAGGCTTTGGTGCTGATCCAGGACTTCTGCCCAGAGCGAGGGGTCAGCTTGGGCTCTGGTTGGCTCTGCAGTCAAGGAGTCTCATTCCAAGTAGGCGATAAGCAGGACTCTGAGGCTAGCTGACTTAAGCACAACATCCTCCAGCCAAGCCTCTAGGAAGGAATAGGTAACAATTTGGCCTCCGACAGGTCCCAGCCATTGTTTTTCATCTCAGTTTGTACAGAACCTGACTGGAAAGAGGTCTAGTGTGCATGAAGCGCCCTTGGATACCTCCACAAGCTATGGCCTTAGATATAGGTCCCAGCACCCCCCTAGAGGGGTGCTGTTGGGTAAGTCTAAATTAGGCCTTCTTTTGGGTTCTGGGGTGTGGGTGTATGAGGGGGGAGGGTTCTTCCCACACATCCAACAAGCAACTCTCTAGACATCAACTGAGTGTCCTACAATTCAATGCAGTTCTGACACTATCACAGATTAAAGGGTCAGTCCCCTAAGACTGCCAAACCCTCCCAAAGTCAGATGCAAGCCCAAGTTACCTGTACTGCAACCACTCTTTATTAATCACAAGTTCCCATGACCCCTGCCTCAGGTTCAATTAATTTGTTAGACAGTCTCACAGAACTAGATCTTTGGTTTCTTATAAAAGGGCATAACTCAGAAACAGTCAGATGGAAGAGATAGAAAGGGGAGGGAGCTTCCATGCCCTCTCCAGGTGTGCCACTCTCTGGCACCTCTACCTGCTCATTAACCTGCAAATTCTCTAACACTATTATTTGAAGTTTTTATGGAGGCCTCATTGCATAGTCAAGAGTGATTAAATCACTGGCCACCGGTGATTGGTTCATCTCCCAAGCCAAAGGTCAGGGGGTGGGACTGAAAGTTCCAACCCTCCAATTGCATGGTTGTCTCCACATGTAACCAGCCTCCAGCCTTAGGTGCCTTTCAAAAGTCATCTCAGGGCCTCCCCAGTGGCGCAGTGGTTGAGCGCTGGGTTGCAAAGCTGCCCGTAGCCTCTGCAGCGCCGGTTCTATCCCCGGCTGCTCCCCGGCCACCGGAGGAGGGTCCCACATGGCGCGCAGACCTCTCTTGCCGCCCGCTGTTCCCCTCAGCAGTGTACTTCGGTCCTTCTGCCTGCTCTGCTCCCCGCTCTGGCTCTGGTGAATTCTTTAACCCTTCCACACTTCTGACTGTACCCAGTGCTTGTATGTATAAACAAACAAACAAACAAATAAATAAATAAATCTTAAAAAAAAAAACCAAAAGTCATCTCATTAACACAACAAGAGACCCTTTTGTCACTATCATCATCTAGGAAATTCTAAGGGTTTCAGAAATTCTGTGCCAGAAATAGGCATGAAGATTAAAAAAATATATATTATTATTATAAATCACAGAACCTGATGCTTATATGAGGAGCCCTGGGGGTTCTCATTATCTAGAAAATTGGGAAAGCACTGTCCAAAAGAATATTCTAGTATTGACTTCCCTGTTATGCAAAATTTAGATATATACGAAGCAGCTTCCACAGAAGTTTATAGCAGTATCAAGTTTAGCTCTAATCACACCCATAGGGAAATTAAAGAAAATATAAGGTCAAGACTGGAATTACTTTTTACCAGGAGGTAAAGTAGATGGCAAAGGAGTAGAGGTTTTCCAATGATGCCTCTGGAAAAATAAAGGAAAATTAGGGAAATCTCAGTCTTGAGAGTGTCCAGGGGCCTGTGCAGAAGAAGGAGGAAACAAGAGCTGTGGGGAAAGAGCACGGAAGCCTGCGGCACAGAAAGTGCTTCTAGACAGAGCCAAGATTCGAGATGCTGTGGAGGGAAAGGAAGCCCCAGAGTAGCATCCTTCTCACTTCCTTCTCTGCATCTCTGCCACCACGCCAGAACCTGAAGCACAGAGCCTGTCTTGCATTCAGTGGAAAGACAGAGAGATGAAAGTCACAAGCTCTGAGCCAGAAATCCAGAGTGTTCGGTACTCATTACCTGCAAAAGGGTAAGCCACGCTTATAAGCATCACAGTAAAACACTGCAGGCAAGGGAGATCCTATGATGTTTTCCAACAGGCAAGGAATGATAAATGGGATTCACAGTTCCACATCTAAATTAAGAATTACAAAGCATATTGTCATGGACATGTTGATGTCATTATAGGATGTGCGAGCCTACTTTATTTTAGTAAAACATAATGTTTTTGTCTTTCAAGCCTATATTTCTCACATGGTCTTACATTTCTTAATCCAAATTAACCTGCCTATGTTTGGGGAAGGGGTACTGCATATACACCACACTGAGAAATCCACTTCCTCAAGCACAAGTTCGTATCTCCAGTTCGGACCCCCTTCCTGAACTCCTTACTGACCACCTCCCAATAGCTCCACTTGAAACTCTAGCAGATGATGAAAACCTCCATGCATCCAAAACCAGCCTCCTGATCTCCACTGCTGACAGCCCTGGTCCACCATCTTATTTAACAGCAACATTATCCACCTGCCAAAACCTCCAAGTAATTTTTGACCCCTTCTTTTCTCACAGAGGCCCCCATCTGAACCACAGGAAATACTGTGTGTAAGTTCACAACATATCCAGGGACCTGACACTCTGCCCCACCTCCACGTGCTACCACCCTGGATAAGCCACATAGATCATGGCTGAGGCACATCAGGAACTGCTGCAGGGACCCTGGCTCCCTGCTTCCCCTTTATCTGGCCACTGTCTATCTCAACACAGCTGTCTGCAAAAGGATAAATTATCCCTCTGCTCAAAGCCTGGATACTACGAGCAAGAAGCCAAGTCCTTTCAACAGCCCTCAAGGCCCTGCTCCAGTTTCCCCAGGCCCCCTGATCTCCTCTGTCCTACACTCCAGCTCTGAACTCCCCACGCACATTCACACCTGGATCATCACACTGCTCCCTTTACCTGGAGGTCCCTGGACTAATTCCCTAGCATCCTTCAAGTCTGCTTTGGTGTCACCATCTGAAGACGTCCCATCCCAACGACCATATTTAAAATCATCCTTTCCTTCAGTTTATAATGTTCTACTCTCATTGTTCCCCAAAGCACCTTCCAACATACCATGCAATTCACTTCACCTATTTATTTTTGATTATGTCTCCCCCACCAGAATCTATAACCACGAGAGCTGAGTGTTCAACAATGCCACTCAGTCACCTGGAATAGTGGTTGAAACATAGTAGGTACTCAATAAACATTTGAATCTTCCCACACACACAGGAAAAAAGCAGCAGGACTAGCGTAGCATGCTGTTTCTACTGCATCCAGCCATGTTAGCCAGAACTGAGAATCTTATGTCAGAAGGAGAGATGACTCACCAGCAGAGAGCAGCAACTCTTACTTGAGATCTTACATGCAAGGTGCCAAAAGACCCTTCTGCACCAAATTTCTCTTCTGACAGTCTGCCAGAATGCCTGAAATTCTCAGCATTAGCATCAGACCTTTGGTAAGGGCCTCTAGGGAGAAGAGAATGTGATGACATCTTCACAGTCATTATCCTCTGGCACAAATCAGTCTGTTTGAATCTCCATCCCACAATCACCAACATATAAAGGGCCTGTGAACACAAGCATTGTGCTAAACTCATACTACATTAAGAGGAGACACTCTTCCTACCTCCATGGATGTTGGGGTCTCAGTAGAGAGAGAAGTATGGACACAGACAATTGTAGCACTACCTGATCAAATCTAAAATAAAGATGCAGGGTCTTCTTGGTGGCGCAAGGAGTTGAGACATGACCTATGAAGCTATTCGCAGCAACTGCAGCATCAGTTTGATCCCTGGCCAGGGAGCTACTGACATGGCGCAGCAGACCTCTCCTCTCCTGTCTTGCCAACTGCTCCCCTTAGCAGTGTATTTCAGTAGATCTGCCTGTTCTGTTCCCCATTCTGTCTCTGGAGAATCCTCTCACCGCCCACACCTCTGGCCTGTAGCCCAGTTCTTGTATGCATAAATAAATAAATCTTTAAAAATAAAAAAGGTGCACACAGAGTGCCCTAAAGTATTAGAGAAGAGAAACACTGACAAACCACCAGATTCCTAGACACAGAAGATGTAAACAGATACATTTCCACAAATGACATACAGACGGCCAACAGGCACATGAAAAAAATGTTCAGCACCACTCATCATCAGAGAAACACAAATCTAAACCACAATGAGATACTACCTCACACCTATGAGAATGACCCATATTAAAAAAAAAAAAAAAAAAACACTAGAAACAAGTGTAGGTGAGACTCTATGGAGAAAAAGGAACACTCACACACTGTTGTGGGAATGTAGACTAGTCCAGACCCTATGGAAAACAGTGTGGAGGTTTCTCCTAAAATTAAGAATAGAACTACATATGGCCCAGCAATCCTCTCCAAGGTATCTACCCAAAGAATGCAAAAACACTCATTTGAAGGAATATATGCACTCCTATGTCCACTGCAGCACTATTCACAACAGCCCAGTTATGGGGATAACCTATATGCCCAGAGACAGATAACGGGGATAAAGAAGATGTGGTATACACATGGAAACTACTCAGCTATTAAAAAAAGAAAAAGATAAAATCTTAACAGTTGCAGCACAGGATGGAACTGGAGGGGATTATGCTAAGTGAAAATAGTCAGAAGGCAAAAGACAAACACCAAATGATTTCACTCATGTGTAATAGAAAGAAACAAAGCAAAAGAACAGACAACACCAAAGCAAAAGAAACCCTAGAAATCTGACTGTAGAACTGAGGCTACCAGAGATAGAGGGGACAGGGAGTAAAGCGGGGAAGGAATCCAATGGACTATGGTGGAGGATTATTCATGCTTTAGTGGCGGATGTGATGTGGTAACATACACTCGAGGAGGTGTAGACCTACGCACCTAAATCATTACACTGTTGTAAACCATTATCACAATAAAATAATTTACTTTTAAAAAAAGGATTTGTCAGGAAGAACAGAAAATAGCATCTGGGGCCTCCCGCGTGGCGCAGCGGGTTGAGCGCAACGCTATGAAGCTGTCCTCAGCCTCTGCAGTGCCGGTTCGATTCCCAGCCAGCCGGGGAGAAACCCACATGGCATGGCAGACTTCTCCTGTCTCACTCATTGCTCCCCTAAACAGTTTGTTTCATCAGTCTGCCTGTTCAGCTCCCTGCTCTGTCTCTGATGAATTCTCTCACCCTCCCGCACCTCTAGCCTATACCACAGTTCTTGTATAAATAAATAAATCTAAATTTAAAAAAATAATAATAAAAAAGAAAATAGTATCTGCAGTTGCAAAGTTGTAAGAGGCAGGGCATATTTAAATAACAGCATTGATAACCTGACTGGGTTGAAAGGGGCACAGGAGATTGAGCCTGCAGGGCGAAAATGCTAAGCTAGGGCACTGCCTTTGCCTAACAGGTGGAAGATGACATCAGGAAGACAGCCGTTGGGGCAGACAGGAAAGCTGTTGGAGGAAAGCGAACTCATGACCAGGGCCCTTAATAAAAAGGCTGTCATGAGATTCCCAGTGAGAAACCAAGCAGGCAAGAGCAATGAGGAGAGGAAGGGGGATTTTGTCAAGGTGTTTATGAGACAGAATTAATTAGCCAATCATCTAGGAATACTATATGGGAAATGGGGGAAGATGCACCGTTTGGTGGAAGAGGAGAAAATGACCCAGAGCATGATGAAAACTCCCAGGGAGGGCCTGCCCTGGTGGTGCAAGCGTTTGAGCTCAGCGTTGTGAATTTGCCCGCAGCCTCTGAAGCAGCGCCGGTTAGATCCCGGCCGGCGGGCAAGGGTCCCACATGGCACGGCAGACCTCTCCTGTCGCGCCCGCTGCTCCCCTCAGCAGTGTATTTCGGTCCATCTGCCTGTTCTGCTCCCCGCTCTGTCTCTGGTGAATCCTCTCTCTCCCTCGTATCTGGCCTGTACCCTGGTTCTTGTATGCATGAATAAATAAATCTTTTTTAAAGAGGAGAGGAGAGGAGGGGAGGGGAGGGTTGGGGAGGGAAAAGAAAACTCCCGGGAAGCTGGAAGCGTGGCCACAGGGAAGTTTCTGAGCAAAAAATGTAATACAAGAGGGATATGGCCACATCCCCACAAGTCCAAGCGGCAAGTGGGTGTCTTCAGTCGCTGAGAGACTGTTATTTCTCCCCTCCTACAATGAGCAAAAAGGGTAGGAGATGAACTGAAGAGAGGAGAGTGGTTTCCTAGTCCAGGTGAGATACAATGAGGGGCTGCACTAATGTGTCTGCAGTGAAGATGGAGTAATAACCAGAGATGATTATAACCCCATGGGGAACTTTAGCTCAGGATGATACAGACCAAGAAAAGATTGGGTGACCACAGAGAGCCAGTCAGCCTGCTTGTTAGCAAACAAAAACCCAACTGAGTTGGAATACTGATGGGTACACCCAGAATTAACAGGCAATGTGGAAAAACTGGCTTAGAAAATGGGCATGATTCAAAGGACGTTGGTGGCCAGTACAAGCTCATGGCCACAGGAGTGGAAGGACAGCACAACGCCAACACCAGGGTTAGCTCTACCCCATCCCCTGGCACTTCAAATTACTTACTTCAAGTTCACAGTTCCAGGTCAGAGTCTCACTGGATGTGCTATGGTTAGGTCGCATGCCCGCCAGGGAGTCAGTCTCTCAAGGTGGTTTTTTTTTTTTTTTGGTAGGACCCTCCCCGGCGGCCCGGGAAAGAACCAGCGCTGCAGAGGCTGTGGGCAGCCTCGCAGCCCAGCGCTCAACCGCTGCACCACCGGGGGAGGCCCTCTCAAGTTATTTTAACTCCTTTACTAAATTAGCAATAAGTACATTCACATTTGAAAAGAAGAGGCATTGAGTATGGAAGTTCTGTTGGTGTGTACACGTGTGCAGGAGAGGGAAGTGGTAACAGAAAAATATTTCTGACCTTTCTGGGTGCTTCTCTAGGCTAAACAGAATACCTCTTCTTTAAATAAACTCCAGATAGATCTGCTCCTTCTTCCCACTTTGTTGTCTTTGGACAGTCTCCCCCATCCCCCACCCCCCTGTCTGTACTGTCTTCTATATTGCTACCTAAATCCTAGCTATTTTTAAGAACTTAAAATTGTCCCAAACCTTTGTCCAAGCAACAAGTCCAAATCCAAGCCTTTTCCCACCACCAAGGCCCACAGCCATCTGTGTGGCCTGTAACTGAATAGGCTAAGAACTCATCTGATACCACCTCATTTCTTTACTCCTCTTTTATGAATGCACATACTTTAAACAATATTTAAATAATAAATGCAGGGTTTATATCTTTCCATCCTTCACCTTAGTTTAGAAGAAATAATAAAGATGAAGGGCTTGCTAACTTAAAAGACCAAAAAAAAAAATTCAGAAATAAAGTAAAATACTGATTTAAAATGTCCTTTTTGTACACTTCTTTAAGATCTCTCTGGGTTGTGGGACATAATACCTTTACTCACAGTGAAATTGCCTGTTTTTGCTTTTGTAAAAATAAGTTTTCATGGTATTTATAAACCTGTCTGGAGGCCCATTTGCCACTTACCTGATGTTGCCTTGTAATAGTCATCAGCCTCTTCTGTGTATTTGTACATTAAACAAGACAGAAAACAGCTTAAGAACAGGATTTTTCACTCTTCCTCTGGGTGGGGTATGTGTTTGTGTGTTTGCATTCACTTACATAGAATTTAGTAAGTGCGTAATAAAAATACTAAGTTGACTAGTTAACTAAAAGAATAAAAAAATAGAAAAATATAGTTTTCTTTACAACAGAAAAATTTCTACCACTCCTCTAAGAGAATAGCTTCCACCAACTCCCTGGTGGTACAAGGGGTTAAGACACAACCTATGAAGCTGTCCACAGCCACTGCAGCACAAGTTCATCCCCAGCCAGGGAGCAACCCACATGGCGCAGCAGACCTCTCCTGTCTCGCCCGCTGCTCCCCTCAGCAGTGCATTTCAGTCAATCTGCCTGTTCTGCTCCCCACTCTGTCTCTGGTGAATCCTCTCACCCCCCACACCTCTGGCCTTTATCCCAGTTCTTGTATGCATAAATAAATAAATCTTTTTTAAAAAAAGAAAATAGCTTCCATTAATAGTGATGAGAACACATATTATTGCAACAATATGCCCCCCCCCCAAAAAAAATGATTTGGTTTGTGTTGTTTTTTTCTTAACTAAAGTAGTGGCTGGAATCTGACAGCTAATTTCCCTGGAAGCATCAAAGGGATAAATCTAAAAGAATAAAATGGCCAGAGCCAAGTCTGCACTTGTTTATACACTGAGATGGGACCAACAAGTGATCCCGGCTCTCCAATAAACTTACAGGGAGCGCTGTCCCTCCAACAGACAACAGGGCCATTAGGAGAAGGCCCAGACACTGAAAGGGGAGCTTCTGGAATCTGAAAGGAGGCATCATCCAGCAGCTCTAAGTTAGGAGCCCCTCTGAGGCAGGGAGATGGCAAACATGTGAGTCACAAAGCAATCACATTTGAATGAACCAAGCAGGACAGAAAGAATCAGACTGTGCTAAAGGGAGACTTTGGGGTCTGCACAGGTATGATGAAAGGGGCAAAGGTGATGGCAATGTAGGAAGACCAGGGAAGGAAATGGTCGGAAGAATCTTTAGTACTCAGGAGCATGGGGCCAGAATAACTTCCAGGGACCTCAAGGAGCCTATAAAAGCTAAGAACTGGTGGCTAACTTGCAAACTACAAGAACTCCAGGCATAAGGCCTGGCTTCTGCTCACTCCAAACTGCCCATGTAAATTTTCCATCCCGGGCCTCCGCTGGTGGCGCAGGCGGTTGAGCGTCACGCTGTGAAACCGTCTGCAGCCTCTGTAGCGCCAGTTGGATCCCCAGCCACCCGCGAGGGTCCCACATGGCGCGCAGACCTCTCCTGCCGCCCGCTGCTCCCCTCAGCAGTGTACTTCGGTCCTTCTGCCTGTTCTGCTCCCCGCTCTGGCTCTGGTGGATTCTCTCACCCTCCCACACTTCTGACTGTACCCAGTGCTTGTATAAATAAATAAATAAATAAATCTTTTTTAAAAAATGAATAAATATAAATAAATTCTCAATCTGGAGCTCCTTGAAAGGCCAGACACCTGTAGGAAAGGCTCAATGAATAATGTAAGGCAAAGGAAAGAAATGGATGCTCTTTAACCTCATCTCTTTCTCTGCTTTTCCATTTTGTTTTCAATTTTATACCATCATCCCACCCTTTGATTTTCAGTAAGTGTTTCTTGAAAAGATACAACCTTGTCCCAATGCAGATCCAAGAAAATGGTACTGGATGCATTTCTAAGCTAAGTGACCTTCCTTAACCCTAGGAATTGGAGCCCGGTGGGAGCAGAGTCAAGGCAGACTGAACCACAGAGACCAAGCACAGGCCCTGAGGTCAGTCATCCTGGGTCATATCCAAGTTCTGCTGCAATAACCTTCTCAACCCCGGGAAAGTGACAAAATTCCCTGCCTCAGTTTCCATTTTTGTAAAATGCATGAGTGCTTATTTTAGGGAAAATTAAATAAATGTTTAGGATAGTGACTAGCACTGAATAATCACCTCTTTCTTCCCCCTTTTTTCCTTCCTTTCCCCCCTCCAATAAACAAATAAAATTATTCAAAACGCAGTGTTTTTGCAGAGCAAAAGAAAGTCCTATTAATTTATCACAGGACATGTGGTACCAAACAAATCCCTAGCACAGAATAGGATTTTTAATTCCTAATTTGTCCTTATATATGTTAACTCCTGTCCTTGGATTCACCTTGGAACTGATAGCACAGAGTTAAATTACAGATGTGCCCTAATAAAACCCCTGCAACACAAAGAACGGTAGGAATGGGGGTGTTAGCTTGCCAAAAGAACACAGAATGGAAGGCATGGCTTCTCCCTCCACAGGTCTCCAGTACAGTTGAGGATTACTAACATCATTGGTAATGGGCATACATGAAATAGTAACATATTTGGTTTAATAAAATGAATTACCAGCAGGAATATAATAAAGTCTTTTACTTAAGCCCATATCCTCCTGTGGAAAAAAAATAAAGTAGTTTTGACTATAAGAGACATTTCCCTTTTGTCTTATCCTTTCTGATTTCTTGTACTAGAGGGTGGTCATGAGGATCCCAGAGAAATAGAAATACATGTTAAGTAGAAATCTTTGTAAATATACCAGCGATCCAGAGGCCAGACTTACAAAACATAATTTTTTTCTTATTTATCCTGATTTAATCAATGGAATAAGTTCAACAGTCACCCAATAAAAGAAAATCAGTACTGTCATCTGGGGTTCACTTCCTTATTAAAAATTAACACACAAAAATGAAGAACCAAACAGGACAGGTTCTCCTGGATTTCTTAACCTGAATAGCTCAGCCTTGTCCCCTTTTAACTCAAGGCTTTAAATCTCTGTACCATTTTTCAGTTTTGTACTGATGGAAAAGGTCAGTCTGGCAGCTCTAAAGAATTCCATTCTCTATTTATTTATCTACCTAAGGGACATAGTTTGGATCCTTTACTGCACTGGAACACTTGAATCATACTAGATGGAATATAAGTCATCCAGAAGTCGAGAAAGAAAATATATATTCAAGCTAAAATCAATCCAATATTAAGAAGGCCATTAGACAACCCCAATTTTAGCAAGGTTTTGAACAAACAAGCTAACTAAAATAGACTAAAATCACAAGTACAACTGAACAGCTTTCACTTGGGATTCTACTCCCGCAGCCAACTGCAGGACAAGCCATCAATTCCAATCCCTTTGGGGTAGAAGGCTTCTAATTCAATACATTTTGGAGAAAGGCTTTCTGGAACACACCCCTACAAATTTAAAGAGGGCGTGAGATGTTGCCCTCTAGTGGTCAGGTCATAGAAGACAAGTTCGAGACACACTGTGTGAGCTCAGTTTGTAGGCTTCTGGAACTTTCTTGGGCAAGTGGTAAGATCTTGAGTAGTCTGAATTTTATAGTTAAGTATCTTCAATTTTTTTTTCCTCAGAGAAAGTTACAGGTGGTGGAATGACTACCACAGAAGTCATCACTCTTCCCAGATTCCATTACTGGGGTTAAGAAAATAAGATAACCAATTTATATCCCCTTGCCAAAAGCAAAGCTGCTCAGGGAAGTTGGAACTGGAAAAATGTGGTCCTGAGAACTCTAAGTTTTAGGTTTTGTTATGTTCCACATAGGGGTGTAAAGAAATCCTTCTGGGAACCATCAACTAGAAGAGCAAATTTCTATTAAAAAAAAAAAAAAAAAAACCAGAAAAGATGTAGTCAAAAAATATGAAGCAGTGTCTCAAGTATAATGAAAAGAGATGCTACGTGCTCATAAATTTTATGGCATGAGTAACTTTGCCTTCCAATCTTCTCCCGTGAAGAAAAAGGCTCCTGAAGAAATTCCACGTGATTTAGTCCCAACAAAACAAGTCCAGAAGAGATTTCCCAGACTGTCAATAGGACAGCAAAGGGCATTCATTCTTCAGTGGAAAATATTTGAAATAGGGCATTGCTTAATGTCATCAACTAAAAGGCAAGTCTCTTCTGTTGAAGGAAGAGATTGTCAAATCCAGTTTTTATTCCTCCTTCCCATAAATCCAGGTCTGTGAAAGTCTATAAAAACAAAATAATTTTCAAGATCCTGGGGAACATGACCTTCACCATTTTCCTGTGATAGTTCAAAAGTCCAACTCTTCTCAATGATTTATTGGAAGACTCAGACCTGGGCATGAAAAAGGAAAACTATTCTCATTGAATAATTCGAGTGAAACATAGTTTTCTCAGGGCTCAAGCTGTCCCTCCTGCCTGCAAATGCCCAGGCTTCAAGGTCAACAGAAGCCTACTGCCCTGTTTCTCCAGCTGACATCCTTAGCTCTTGGAACGGATTCCTCCTGCCCTCATTGTTGGCTGAGCCAGGGTGAGCCATGCAGTGAGTAGCTGATTACATGCCTGTTACATGCCATCTTCGTTTCTGATTGGTCTTCTCTGCATATAAAATTTTTCCCAGCTGGGAGCACTGTGTAGCAAAGGCTGGTTGTTAATAGTTCCCAAAGGCAAGTTCACTTCCTAGGTGTAACACTAAAAGTTAGCTCCTTGATCACTGGTTACCAGGCTAGGGAGATGTTCTGGAACTTGCCTCATGGGCATTTTCTCGTAGTAAAAATGATTACAGCAGTCCTGCTATCATCTAAAATCATGATAGGGCCTTCCTAGTGGCGCAGGGGTTAAAGACAGCGCTATCAAGCTATTGCCAGCCACTGCAGCACGAATTCGATGCCCGGCCATCTAAGGAGCAACCCACATGGCGCAGCAGAACTCTCCTGTCTCACCCACTGCTCCCCTCAGCAGTGTATTTCAGTAGATCTGTCTGTTCTGCTCCCCACTCTGTCTCTGGTGAATCCTCTCACCCCCCAGCACCTCTGGCCTACACCCCAGCTCTTGTATGCATAAATAATAAAATAAATCTTTAAAAATTAATTAATTAATTAACATATAAATAAAATCATGATAATTCACGCTTCAGTATAGCACATTCTGGCCATTGAGTTCAATTTCTGGTGTGATCCCAGTAAAATATTTCAACTTTCCTTTATCGGATGGAACATTTCCTTTATTGGGTTGTCATCCCATAACTTCTAGGTTATCTCATTGGAAGAGTGTTCTACCGCCCCAAGAAGCTGTCATGTGTGTGGTGGTACTTATAGTTATAGTCTAAGGCTGAAGATCAACCCCTACATGTAGTGCCCAACTCCAGCTTAAATAAGTGCAAGTTTCTTAGTTGAAACTGAGGTCTCCCTGAGCAAGACAAAGTGAATAAACTTTGTCGTAAGACACCCTTGATGTGCCCTCTGCCCTTCACTGTCTCTGAAACTTTAAGGAAAAAAAAAATACTGAAGGGAGAAAAGGCTGATGGCCTGCATGTTCTCATTTTGAACATTTTAATTGCCCAGAAATATGGTCCAGTAGCTAACTCCTCATCGTGATGACACGTGCCCTGTCCAGTCCCCTTTGTGATAACCTGCTTCTTCTCTCAATCCCGGTCTCATAGTTGAGTCCCTCCTCCCCACCCTTCTTAAAAAATGCCCTCAGCAGAAAGGAAGCACAACAGGCTACGAAGGTGGGCCAGGGAGGATTTGCTGGAGGGTGCACTACGGTGGCAATATCTGATGGGGATATCCAAATATTGTGTCAACTGAAAATAAAAAATATTTAAAAAAAAATAATGAATGCATGTCAAAAGCCAGGGAGCTCCTAATCTATTCCACATTGTTCTCTCCAACCTAAATAAAGATGGACCAATCCCTTGTTTCCCTTCTCTACTGAAACCCAAGAAAATTGTCCATCCAGTCTACAAAACCACAAGACAAAGAGGATAAACAAATGTCACAGAGTGGGGCCTATGGGAATCCAACTCACAGCCTGCAGCTCTCCACCTGTCCTTTTTCCAGAATTTGACAGGAAAATTAACAAAGGGAGAAATATTTGTAATTATTTCCAGCATTTTAATTTGCAGTGAGAACCTGAAGAAGGTTCTCAGCTTTTCTGAACCTCAGAAGTCCCAAGATGACACTTACCTCATCGGCTGTCTGAGGTTTACCTGACATAAGTCGTATAACGTGCTTTCTCGTGGTTCAAGACACCTGGAAGCATATCAAACATGGTAGCTCAGGTTATGTGCTATCATTGTGTGAAGTCAATAAATGACACTGGACACTGAATAAATAAGGACACTGAATAAGTAATAGTGTCAATCAATACTTACTTTCACCGTCTATGTTTGTGTTCCACAAAGTTTGTATGTCTTTGAAGTCCTAATCCCCAAGGTTAGTAATCATATTGGGAGCTAGGGCCTTCAGGAGGTGATGAGATTATGAAGGCAGACGCCTCAAGAAAGGGATTGGTGCCCTTGTGAACGAGCCACCAGAGGGCTCCACCTGTGACGACACAGCCACAGCCTCCTACAAGCAGATGGCAGGCTCTCACCAGCTCTGACACGATCCCGAGAGCTGCTTCCTGCAGAATCAGAGTGATGTTTCTGCATGAGCCACATCCCCTGGTCCCCTGGACTGACAATACTCTCCTAGTCTGCTGAGCCTGTCAGATTTTACCCACTGCAGAAGTTCCCTGAGGCTGCTGCCCCTTCAGCTGTCTCTCTGAGCTGCCCTTCATCTCTTCCTTGGTTGACTGCCCAGCCAGTTCCATGTCATGAACGAATAATCTGCTCTCATTTTATATTCTGAAGTTTTTCTAAAAGTCTTTTTCTTTCAAGCATTCCCCCCTCCAGCCTCCTTCCCCACAACAGCCCATCCTGTATCCTAAGACACACCATCATTATGGGCTCCTAACATCCAATCTAGAACCACACCTCCCTCAACGAGTCAACCACCTACATTCTTGACTCCTGGCTGTGCACTCTACTCCAATGTTCTTCTAGAAAGGTTATATCCAATATGGCAACCACTAGCCTCTTACAGCTATTTAAATTCAAATTAATTCAAACTAAAAGTTCAGTTCCTGGGCCTCCCTGGTGGCGCAGCAGGTTGAACGCAGCACTATGAAGCTGTCCACAGCCTCTGCAGTGCCAGTTCGATTCCCAGCCAGCCAGGGAGATTCCCACATGGCGCGGCAGACCTCTCCTGTCTCAGCCGCTGCTGCCCTCAGCAGTGTATTTTGGTCCTTCTGCCTGTTCTCCTCCCCGTTCTGTCTCTGGTGAATTCTCTCACCCTCCCTTGCCTCTGGCTTGTAGCCCAGTGCTTGTATAAATAAATAAATGTTTAAAAAAAATTCCATTATACATAGTCACACCCACTACAGTCTCATATTTGAATTATGCACTTCAACATCAGGTGGCAGGCACTAGGGATAGTTAAAGAAAATGAATTATCTTTCTAAACTATTTAACTTTTCATATTTCCTAAGGTATATTCAATTATCCTTTTCTAAAACTAGAGTGGATTTCACTGTATCTTTTAAGGGATTTGGGTGGTAAAATATGAGGTCATATATAAACCTGACATGGTACCTTTCAATTTAGCTCATTCTCAGTAACTTCTTACTTTAAAATCATCTTTTTGGGGTTACTTGCCAATTCACTAGCCCTTAGTGACAAATTTTAACTGGTAGGCAGAACAAAACAATAAATCTATTCAAAAAGGATGAAAAAAAGTATACAGAAATTGTTTGTTTTTGTACATCTTATTTGGAAATGCATCTAAAAATCTGATGATTAAAGGAATAAGAAGAAAACGTTCTGATTGTTCTCAATTATGCCTACCAAGATGTTAGCTTTCTTCATTTACATCTACATCTATGAAAAACTAGTCTGAGATCCATTATGGAAGAAAGTTCATTCCCCCACTGGGAATAGATTTAGTGGAAGGCAGATGAAATGGATGGAGTGAGCAGAGATCTCCCAAGAGAGCTACAATACTTAAAAGATAAGAGGTAGCAGGTGAAAAGAACAAAAAGCTAGAAGGTGCCACCCCATGATTTGGGGGCTGTTTTTAATCCAGAGTGAGAAGCTCCATTTTGTGGGATCCATACAGGTTTGTTTGCTATTTAGGAACAACAACAATAAAAAAAAAGATGTTTCCTGCTTTGGTTGAAACTCAGTCAAGAAAGTGTTACTTTGACATAAAAATATAAACTGAAATTTGATAAAATGTAGTCTCTCAGAATAGTCCTGTCACCTCCTTCCAAGGCAAGATGTTACGAACTCTATCTTTTATCTTTACAAGTCGGCTTAACCTGGGCCTTTCCTGGTGGCGCAGGGGTTAAGACGCAAACTATGAAGCAATCTGCAGCCACTGCAGCACAAGTTCGACTCCTGGCCAGCCAGGGAGCAACCCACATAGTGCAGAGGACCTCTCCTGACTCGCCCACTGCTCCCCTCAGCAGTGTATGTCAGTCAATCTGCCTGTTGTGTTCCCCACTCTCTCTCTGGTGAATCCTCTCACCACACCCCCCCATACGTCTGGCCTGTACACCAGTTCTTGTATGCAAAAATAAATAAATCTTTAAAAAAAAAAAAAAAGAAACAAGTCATCTTAATCTACACATGTCCA
Source organism: Talpa occidentalis (assembly GCF_014898055.3). Lineage (NCBI taxonomy): Eukaryota > Metazoa > Chordata > Mammalia > Eulipotyphla > Talpidae > Talpa > Talpa occidentalis. Next base: position 31,522,874 of record NW_023601433.1, read on the forward strand.
GATACTATGGGAAAGCTACTACCTACCACAGAAATTATCCTGGAAAGAATGACACTGATGAGTAGAAAATTACTTAACCTCTCACATATTTTCTACAGCAACATAAAACCAATGCAAGCTAATTTGTGAGTCCCTGATTTAATCTTTTGGCAAGTAATGGAATCCCAAAACATGGAAGCATGATAAATCATAGATTAGCAAGCTTTAAAAGTCAGATACAACACCAATGCCCTTGGTGTGGGTTTAGTTTTTATCCCTTGTAGGAGTCTGACAGGTGGTGAGAATCATCTCTAGTGCCTCTAACAGACATCCAATGAGCATTTACACATTTGTTGATGAACCTATGAATAGTCTCCACTCTTAGATGAAAATCACTGGAAGGAAAGGTTTGGACAACTACTCGCTTCCCATCTCTCCTGACCAGGCACTAAGACTTATGAATGGTTGTCACAAATGGCGTTGTGGGGGGACAGGAGGACCTCACAAACCATCTGCATTTTGTTCAGATAAAGGCCACCAATCTGTGAATGACTATGTCAGGCACGACTTTGTAGGTAGCTAATCCCAAGCAATTTGGGATTAAAAGAAGGCTCAGTGAGTAGCATATCTTCCAGCTATATACATCGTTGTCCAAGATTCCCTCAAATACAGCAATGGCAAATGTTGCCATCATTCCATTTCCAAACTTGAAGCTGTCATAGGCATGGTTCTTTGCTGGTGCCTGCAGATGTTACTCAGGTAGCACTTACAACAAAGACTTAAATCAGCATTCACAAAGAAATAATGGTAATGAGTATTTTTTAAAGATTTATTTATTGGGCCTCCCCTGGTGGCACAGCGGTTGAGCACTGGGCTGCGAGGCTGCCCACAGCCTCTGCAGCGCAGGTTCGTTCCCCAGCCACTGGCAAGGGTCCCACAAAATTAATTAATTAATTAAAAAAATAAAGATTTATTTATTTATGCATACAAGAACGGGGGTGTAGGCCAGAGGTGTGGGGGCTGAGAGGATTCACCAGAGACAGAGCGGGGAACACAACAGGCAGATTGACCAAAGTACACTGCTGAGGGGAGCTGGTGAGACAGGAGAGGTCTGCTGCAACATATGGGTAGCTCCCTGGCCGGCCAGGTATCGAACTCGTGCTGCAGAGGCTGCGGATTGCTTCACAGTTTTGTGCTTAACCCCTTGCACCACCAAGGAGGCCCCTAGTATTGTCTTTTTAAAGTGGTCTAGAATGTTTATTCTAAATAATGAGGAAAAATTTCTAAAATTTTGAAAACCACATAGAGCTGAATGGAGACTTCAAAGTTTTATCAAGACTCATTTTAAAAACACATCCATGCCTACTGTAGTAGGAGAATATGGGAAGAGAAACCTAACATGGTCCCCAGGTACTTTCAGAAAGGGACATTGATCCTTTCAACATCTCCAATTGGAGGATATGGTGAGCACTAGTAAATTTCACCTCTGTGTGCTTGGTTTCTGACAAAATGCATGAATACCATTTTCTGCTTGTTGACATCTCTGCTTGTTGAAAAGAAAAAAAATGTGTCCTGCCACATCCGATATTAGGAATAAATCTACATCCGCAAGTGGTACTTGAAGGTGAATCATTATTCATTACACTTCTCACATTTTGCATCTCCATTTTAACAAAAACATTTAAATTTTTATCCTGACTTTGAAAGACTATAAAATCAGATGATTCATCATAGATAGTAACCAGGTTAGAGAAAAAGAAGAGGAGTGAAAGGTGGAAAAGGAGGAAGAGAAGAAAGAGGAAGTAAGGGGAGGAGGGAGAGCAGAAGGAGGAGGAGGGAGTGGAGGAGGGAGAGCAGGAGGAAGGAGTGGAGGAGGGAGAGCAGGAGGAGGAGGGAATGAGGAGGGGGAGCAGGAGGAGGAGGGAATGGAGGAGAGGGAGCAGGAGAAGGAGGAGGGAGTGCAGGAGGGAGAGCAGGAGGAGGAGGAGGGAGTGGAGGAGAGAGAGCAGGAGGAGGAGGGAGTGGAGGAGAGAGAGCAGGAGGAGGAGGGAGTGGAGGAGGGAGAGCAGGAGGAGGAAGAGGGAGTGGAGGAGGGAGAGCAGGAGGAGGAAGAGGGAGTGGAGGAGGGAGAGCAGGAGGAGGAGGAGGGAGTGGAGGAGGGAGAGCAGGAGGAGGAGGAGGGAGTAGAGGAGGAGGAGGAAGCAGCAGCAGCAAAGGAAAACCAAAGAGCAGTCAGTGTCTCTTACTCCTGAAACTGAACCCAGAAACAGAACAGTATGGAACAGAGTTGCAGCTACAAATATGCTCAGTAAAAATCAATACCAATGAAAGAAGACTGGTTAGTATATCATTCTCTCACCTGGATGCTGGTTCAGACGCCACTGGGAAACAACAGCAACCAGTCAGGGAAGAAGAGAAATTCGGCAATTCAAAATTTCCCTAAAGCAGTCCCTCCTACAGAAAACCACTGCTCCTATCTTTCACAAGTGAGGATGAGAATAGCTTTTTCATGGCCAGTGGCCATGAAAATACATCATACAATGTGAAAACAGAAAAATTCATGTCACAATGAGCCATAACACTAGAAGCTGAGAGTTGTAGGTATATATACACACAAACAAGTCAATTCATACTCCTCTGGTCTTAGGAATAACTTATCCATTATTGCTGATTCTACCTAATTAAAAGTGTAATTTTTACTGTTTTCAGCCAAACTAGTTTCACTGCAGCTGGAGAATGAAGGCCCTACGTCTTTCCTCATGCAAATCATAACACTGTCCATGACCTTGCCTCTCAAAGCCCCAATACTCCCAGCATCCCAAAGTGAAGCAATATGGCCCCACCCAGTGCTCTATACTACCCTGCTCTCCTCACCACCCTGTACAAGGTTCCACTGGTAGCACAGGGAATAAAATGCCCCTAAGTAGCCCTGGTTTGGATTAGTTAACCTTAAACAACACTCGCAAGCTTCTTCTTAAAGTTAGCACCCCTCCTTCCGTTTCCACAAAGATGTCTTAGTAAGATAAAAGGAATAGATGGGGGTGCAGAAAAGGATGAATCCAGAACATAGGAAAATTAAAAAAATCTAGGTTGGTAAGATGTGAAGTATTATGGACAACCATGTCTCCCCCAAAATTCATATATTGAGGCCCTAAGCCATATACCTCAGAATGTCACCGTATTTGGAGACAGAATCTTTAAAGAGGTAATTAAGGTCAAATGAGGGCATTAGGGTCAACCCTAATCCAACCAGACTGGGTCCTTCCACAAGGAGAAAACTAGCACACAGAGACAGAGAAGACAGACATGAAGACGCAGTGAGAAGGCGCCACCTAGCAAAACCCAAGGAGAGGGGGTTTGGGGGAAGATGAGCCTCCAGACACTTTGATCTTGGACCTCCAGCATCCAGAACTGTGGAAAACTAAATGTTATTTTGGTGAGTCTAGCTATGATATTTTGTTATGGCAGCCTGAGCAGACTAATTCAGGAAGGAGTAGAGCATGCCTTAGTGAAAAATGGCAGGAGTTGCCTCTCCACCTTTCTTATCCCTTTCTACATAGCTGCCTGTCCACTTCCCTCCACCCCCCGGCCCCCACTGAAATTAAGTAATGGAGCATTTCACTCCAAATGTTCTTGGTCCTTCGTATTAGGAAAGCAATCTCATTATACGAACACTCACACACATACTCCTCCAAATATACAGCTGAAATACACTAGTGTCAGTCTATTGCTCTTTTCCATTGCTTCCCTTTTCCCACTCATCTCTCGGGAATACCAGAGAAAACATATTTATTGAGTAAGTTAAAAAATTTACCTTATGGGGTAGATTTGACTTTATGCAAAAAGGGAAAGATCTGGTGAAGTTAAAGTAACTTTTCCAGTAGTGAAACCAAGAATTGAACCCAAATATTCCCAACTCCAAAGCCCTTATCTTCCCCACCAAGCCACAGTTTCTTTCCTGGAGCTGAGTTGCCGAAAATGAGTTTATAAAATAACTCTGCTAGGTGGAAATAGTGACTATAAACACTACTTTATTATCCCAAGAGATCAATTTAAAATTGGAATTACTTCAGTGGTGGGAGAGCTATGGTGACCACATCTGAGGGGGGAAAGCCTATATTCTCAAAAAAGTAACGAGGCTGTAAAACAATGGTACCTCATTAAACAATAATAATAATAACACATAAAATTGAGGCTATCAGAAAGGAAGGGTGGGGAGTTGGGCTAAAGGCAGGAGGGAGCACAATGAACAACAGTGGAGAATTATGCATGCCTTAATGGTGGGTGCAGTGTGGTCACAAACATCTGCGGAGGCATGAACCACCATATTATATACAGTATTGTAAACCAATGTTACCTCAGTAAAAAATGATACAGCTTTACAAATAAAAATAAAATTGGTATTAATTAGATGCTATCTACTATGCAAGCCTGTAGAGAAACTAAAATTTCAGAAAGCATGCTGAAAATGCACACAAATGACATTAACATCTTTAAACAGTTTTGACTGAGATAATTCAATGAAAGAATTTTAAAATACAGGGCCTCCCTGGTGGCGCCAGGGGTTAAGACGCAACCTATGGAGCTATCTGCAGCCACTGCAGCATGAGTTCAATCCCCGGCCCGGGAGCTACCCACATGGCGCAGCACACCTCTCCTGATTCGCACACTGTTCCCCTCAGCAGTGTGTTTCAGTAGATCTGCCTGTTCTGCTCCCTACTCCCTCTGGTGAACCCTCTTACCCCCCACACCTCTGGCTTACACCCCAGTTCTTGTATGTATAAATAAATAAATCTTTTGAAAAAAAAAAAAAAGCATTTTAAAATACAGAATAAAATTCTGTATTTGTGAGGGCCTCCCCTGGTGGCGCAGCGGTTGAGCGCTGGGCTGCAAAGCTGCCCGCAGCCTCTGCAGTGCCAGTTCGAACCCCGGCCACCAGCGAGGGTCCCACATGGTGCAACAGACCTCTCCTGCCACGCCTGCTGCTCCCCTCAGCAGTGTATTTCATCGGTCTGCCTGTTCTGTTCCTCGCTCTGGCTCTGGTGAATTCTCTTACCCTCCCGCGCTTCTGACTGTACCCAATACTTATATATATAAATAAATAAATCTTTAAAAAAAAAAGAAGAAGAAAGAAAACAAAAGGGTAATGTGAGTACATGCTTCCTACCATTATTCAGCATCTGAGGGACACAACTCTGGTGACAAGGTTTTTCAGGCTCTCGGAAGCCAGCCCTGCCCATCGAGATGGGTTCTTTTGATTCCTCCTTCCTGGGTGCAGCAGGTGAAATCACCAGTTAACTTCACCTGATAGTAAGTCCCCAGATCAGTTCTTAATTTAATTATCTTTCCTGAGACTTAAAAAGGGATAAGCACATTTAGGAAATGCCTGACTAAAAGCAAAGCACTATTCCCTAAGCAGCACAACTGGCAACAGAGAAGGCACTGAAAACTGCAAGACCAGCTCGGAGGCCAGAACCAGGTTACAGATGAAAGCAGAGCATCAACTTCCAGCATCAAGGAACAGAGAGAGGGCCATAAAGGAACCCCACCATTCCATTTGCTACCCAAAATGCTTGCTCTGCCTGTGAATAAAAGTAACAACAATCTTACTGTTCATGAATTCCTCTATGTACCTAAGCACCTCACAGCCTGTAAGAATTATGCCCATGGTTAAATATGCTGGGTTTTCTTATAAGTGCCATTCAATTTCCACAATACCCTGGGCTCTGAGGTTCTTAGTAGTCACAGCTTTCTGCTCACACAAACTGATTGTTGTCTTACTGCTTTATAAAATTAGAGGAAACTTTAGAAGCTGGGAAAGCAGAAGCAGCATGAGCGAAAGCAGAGAAGTCAGCTTTAAATGGATAAATTTGGTTTGGGACTAAACGACAGGAAGTGAGACCAGGCAGTGGGATAGAGTTCTGGCCGTAGGGTGCTGCTGGCTGCTGTGAATGAGATCTCCAAAGGGGAGAATGTGTGGGCGGATGGGGGAGGACTGAACACAGAGGCTTTCACATCTGGGCAGTGAGGAAACAATGAGAAGCCAAAGGCAGCCAGGGCAGGTAGTGAAATGAGCAGTTAGAGCTACACAATCCAATATGGCTCCTCACACGTGCCTGCTGAGCACTTGAAATGGGCCATTTCTCCCTGAGATGGGCTGCAAGTAAAAAACACACACTGGATTTTGAGTCTACATGGACAAAAGCTCCATGTTTAATAGGGAAGTTCAAGAGGATGAATGCTGAAGGGAAGCACTTGCGAGCCCATTGGAAATATCTCAGACAACCGTTTCTGGAGAGTGGTGAGCCAGACTACATCACAGGCAGTAGTTAATACACCATTGTTGCATCCAGGAATTTGGGGCAGTGAAAAAGAAGTAGAGTTTAGGGACACTTTGTTTTATGTTTCTTATGAAAAGGAAGATGTGTGAATGTTTGTAAACAGCATATCAACCCCCACCTCTTTTCCCAGGAAGACACAGACATACTGTCCCCCAAATTCACATTCTTTTTTTTTAAAAAAAAGATTATTTATTTATACAAGCATTGGGCACAGTCAGAAGCGCAGGAGGGTGAGAGAATTCACCAGAGCGGAGAACAGAACAGGCAGACCGATGAAACACACTGCTGAGGGGAGCAGCGGGCGCAGCAGGAGAGGTCGCGCCATGTGGGACCCTTGCTGGCGGCTGGTGATCAAACTAGCACTGCAGAGGCTGCAGGCAGCTTCACAGCCCAGCTCTCAACCGCTGCGCCACCAGGGGAGGCACCCCCCAAAATTCACCTTCTAATCCCCACTGAACCATCTGGGAATAGCTCACACACCAACACAAGCAGAGAAGGGGGCAAGGAGTTGAGTGGGGAGGCATCCTGTGATTTGTCAAGGACCTCTCATTCTTCCATCTTTGGGCTTTGGTTTTAAATCTTTGATGAGATCATAAAGAGCAAGACTAAAACTGCCAGGAAAGAGGTAAATGCCAGGCCTGAGAGCAGTATGGGATGGGTATGCAATACATTCTAGATCTTTGGACTCCAAGCATTTGTCATACGGCTATTGTCATTTCAACCACCTTGCTTGAACATTCATCGAGGAATGGCTAAATGGCTATGAGGAATCTTATCACTAACTAAATTCTGTACCTAAATGACACAGCATTTTGGCTGCCTTTCCCCCTACTCCTCAGCCCCTGAATAAATTAAGTCTGAAAAATGTGAATGGCTGATAGTTACCAGTAACTACTGAACAGGGACTCACAGCAAAAACATGTGTTTGCTGAGGGGTCTCACTATCATTCCAGATGGTCTAAAGTCATTATAACAGTCAGAAAAAAGAAAATCTACAAGTAGTTATAGAAGGCAAATCATCTGTCAAATTGTTAAGACATCCAGTCTTCGTTTCATAAGCAAGTAAATATTATTTACTTTTTTTTATTTTAATAGTGTCTCATAAGAACAGCAAGGAGATGCAAGAATTAACATCACCTGACAGTATATATGTAAATGACAATGGTTCATTCACATGTAAACTGTGTCACTTATGAGCTTCCCTATAAAACTCCTCAAATAAGGAACTGTAGCAATAAACAGAGAAGAAACTCAGATAGAAGTTAACAAGCACTTGGCCCCCACACATCTGCTTAACCAAGCACTTGATGGTAAAACTTAGACTACTGAGAATTTGAAAATACAATGGGGCAGGAGGAGGGGCAGCTATCAGGCAATTCTCCTTGTCATAACACATATATAATCATTTTTTTTCTCAATTTAAGGAACATAATACAAGGGTTTTAATTCCACAAGCTAACAGGGCAGTGCGTGAAAGCAGGACAAACAAATTAATACAAGTGTGCTTGGCAACAGCGATTTTAATACTTCATTTCCCACACCAGTGGAAATATTTAGCATCTTAATTCATTGATGGCACCTACAATAGACTCATTTTATAGCACTATAGGGTAGCAGCTAGAATGTAAACTCTGATATGGGTTTTTAGTCCCAAATCCAAATGATGTACCATGTGGTTGAAAGCCTCCCTGTGCCTCTGTTATAACAGTAGTATATAGACCACACAATCCTATGAAGAAAAAATGAGTTGACACACAAATACTACATATAATAAGACCTGAGCCCTACTATGGGCTCAATAATGCTAATAACTATTTTAATTGATGAATGCTTATCAGCACCTGATCTTAGCCAACCCAGATTCCAGCTGGTGACCCACACACACACACATGTGTGACCAGGACTGAAAGTTCCATCTCCAAAGAAGTCTCTGCACAATTTCATTCTCCCCATTAAAAATGTGCAATGGGGCCTCTCCGGTGGTGCAGGGGGTTAAGGAGCAGCACTACGAAGCTGTCTGCAGCCACTGCAGCACGAGTTCTATCCCCAGCCAGGGAGGTGACCCACATGGCACAGCAGACCTCTCCTGTCTCACCCGATGCTCTCCTCAGCAGTGTATTTCAGTCAATCCGCCTGTTTGGCTCCCCACTCTGTCTCTGGTGAATCCTCTCAACCCCCCTCCCATATCTCTGGCCTGTACCCCAGTTCTTGCATGCATAAATAATCTTTTTTTAAAAATGTGCAGTGATCGTGGAAGACTAATTTTTCCCCTCCTGAAGGTTCTGATACAATTCCTGCCATCCAGGAATGATTTTCCAAGTATTGTCTGGTGGAGCTTACTTTTAAGTGAAAGAAGAGTCCAGTGAAGGCAGCATTTTTCTGACTCTCACCACCCATATTCCATCTACCCAGCACTCTCTGACTCACTTGTTCAAAGTAGGGACCCACCCAGAGTAGGAGCTACATTTGTATTATCAACACCTCTACCAACTACACATTCAATGAATGTTTGTCAAATATTCAATGAGTTACATAGTCCAGAATGAAAGCTCTTTCACCTTCCTCTTTGAAAATTCTCTACTGTAGGCTATTCCAGTGTGCAGGGCAGGGTGAAGGTGAAAAAGGTCACAAAGTGAACATGTTGCATCTTTTTGGGCACCAGCCATACTAACTGGGGAGCAGATTTAATAATTTTATATTAAAATGCTCTCATATATGCTGAAAGAGTCTAAAACTCCCACTGATTGTTAAGATTAAAAGCAAGTCTCTAGGGCCTCCCCGGTGGTGCAGTGGTTGAGCGCTGGGTTGCGAAGCTGCGCGCGGCCTCTGCGGCGCCGGTTCGATACCAGCCCACAGGTGCAGCTTCCTAAAGTTGTCCCAGGAAGCCCCCAACCACCACCTCTGACATTCACTTCCCCTTGCTTGTTGACACATTAATGAAATTGCTCCAACAAGTTCTGACTTCCCAGTACCACCCGGTCCCACCTCATGTCTCCTCATTCCTGCTCCTTTGCTGGCAGCATCTCCCTTATTTGACTCTCCCTCTCTGTCCATCTCAGATATCAGGAAGCCCAGCTTACTAGCAGGAAGCAGAATTTCCTAAATTCCACCTGACCTCAAAGCTGCGCTATTCTTCTGGCATAAATTATACGTCATTAATGTTCTTGGGTGGCCAGCATTCTTTCTGGCTAGGGTGGTAGAAGACTAAAGGCAAATGCTGGGGGGGGGAGGTGAGAGGGCTGTAGATCAGGGGAGGGACCATCACAATGGAGTATGGTGGAAGACTATGGTGCTCTGGTGGTGGGAGAGCTACGGTTAGCACACCTGACGGGTAAATCCTTTACTGTCAAAACTCTAACAAAGATGTAAAACAATGGTACTTCAATTAGGAAAAAAAAAAAAAGGCAAATGCTTATTAACATCATACCACACTGTGAGCATTTCTAATTTAAATATAAGTTTTTAACAAAAAGACTTCCTAATAAAAGCAAATTGCTAGGGAAAGCCAGTATTAAAGGAAAAAATAGTAAGGTAAAGCACACTCCTAGAGAAATGGTCTAATATAAGTAAGCTCAAGTAATAATTTTGAAAATAAAACATCACTTAAAATGTTCAAACTCTTGTCTGACACTATTTGGAAGGGGAAAAAAAATGGACTTTGCCAAACTATCAAAGGAAATTATTCACTCCCGGTAAGATTTCACTTAGGTTTTAACAAATTTTGAAAGGCAACAATATTGACTAATAAATGCATCATTAAGGATTTTCCTTGGGAAATATTTCTCTCTTAAGTTAAACGTTACATAAACATTCCTGATGTTTTTGGACTACTTTTAGCCATCTTGACAGACAATAATTAAGTCCAGTACAAAAATCTGTTCTTTGCCCATCATAGAAACTATAAATGTCCAATTTTCTGTGCTATTTTGAAATGTATGACTTACTCTTGATAAAAGAATTTTTTTAATTATAAAGTCCTTTAAAAAGTAAATTTATGGGCAGCTCTTTCTGCCTGCTTATGTCTATGCAAATATCCTTCATTCTTCTGACCCTTTCCCTGATAAACCTGCTCTTTAAATATTTTTTAAAAAGTTAATTTATGTATCAATGCACCTTTTAAAATTACCCTCTTACAAACAGTCCCTTTAAATTTTGTTGTTAAACTTGAGTGTTTCTGGGGCCTCCCTGGTGGCACAAGGGGTTAAGACACAACCCATGAAGCTCTCTGCAGCTTGAGTTTGATCCCTGGCCAGGGAGCTACCCATATGGCACAACAGACCTCTCCTGACTCATCCGCTGCTCTCCTCAGCAGTGTATTTCGGTCAATCTGCCTGTTTTGTTCCCCAGTCTGTCTCTGGTGAATCCTCTCACCCCCCACACCTCTGGCCTGTACCCAATTCTTGTATGTATAAATAAATCTTTAAAAAAAAAAAAAACTTACTAAAAGAAATTCCCATACTCAAACACATTTTTTTCAAAAGTTAGGGCAAATGTAATCCATAAAAGGAATATAGGGTAGATGACACTAAATTAACAAAAGGGAAGTTTGTTTTTTTTTTCAATCTCTAAGAATAAAGAACATTGATCCACCAGAGAAAACATGGGAGGAAAGGAGTGAGAGAGGGCAAGAAGGGTCGATGGAAGGAAGGGAAGGCAGCTTTTAGCCAAAATTTGGAAGTTTTGGATAAAGGAATATTGAATTTGTTAGTGTCTTACTTATATGGCATGATTCATTGTGCCACAAATGCTATATAAAAGAATGTAATAGAGGTTCCTAGTTATCATCAAAGAGAAATGGTATGGAATTAACCTGTATACAGGCTTTACAAAAAAAAAAAAAAAAAAAAAAAAAGCCAAGGGCCTCCCCTGCTGGCGCAGGTGGTTGAGAAGCTGTCTGCAGCCTCCGCAGCGCCGGGTTGATCCCTGCCGGCAGGCAAGGGTCCCACATGGCACAGCAGACCTCTCCTGTCTTGCCTGCTGCTCCCCTCAGCAGTGTATTTCATCAGTCTGCCTGTTCTGTTCCCCACTCTGTCTCTGGTGAATCCTCTCACCCTCCCGCGCATCTGGCCTGTACCCTGGTTCTTGTATAAAAATAAATAAATAAATCTTTAAAAAAAAAAAAGCCAAAGTTAAGGAAAAATGAACTAAGCATTGTATGTCAACAGAAGAGAGTTCAGGTAAGAAGAATCGTACACCACCAAAGTAATAAGCCAAATCGAAGACACCCAGGATAACAGTCATGTGTTGGAAGATTCAATATAGTAAAGACGCCAATTCATCCCAAATTGATGTACAAGTTTAATGCAATTCATACCAAAACCCAGTGAGATATTTCGGTAGTTATCTACAAGACTTTTTTTTAATACGTGGAGTCAAAGGAACTAAATTGATTAAGCAATTTTGTAAAAGAAGAATAAGTGGGAGGAAACACTCCACCTAATTTCAATATTCATGAAGCTACAGTACTCAAGTGTGTATGGTGTTGGGAAACAGACACATAGATGAATGGAAAAGAATACAGAACCCGAGGGTGACCCCATGCAAACATGGCCAGCTAGCTTTTCACAAAAAATGCAAAAGCAATACAATAGAGGAACGGTAGTCTGTATAACAAATGGTGTGGGAAAATTTGAATATTGGTAGACAAAAATAAGTAAATAAAGAGCTTCAACCAAAGTCTCACATCTTATTCAAAAGTTAACTCAAAATGGATCATAAATTGATATGTAAAACATAAAACTATAAAACTTCAAAAGTAATCATAGGAGAAATATTTATAATCAAGAGCTTGGTTAAGAGTTCTTGCATATAACACTAAGTGCATAACCTATAAAATAAAAATATTAATAAATTGCACTTCATCAGAATTAAAAACGTGATTTCAGATGATTGTTAAGAGGAAAAAAAGATGAGCTATAAGCTTGGGAAAAACATTTGCAAACCACATTTCTTATAAAGAACTCGTCCAGAATTTATAAAGAACTCTCAAAATTCAACCACTACAAAAATCCATTTGACTAAAGAGAATGACAGAGATGGAACTTGTATAGATTATTCCTAGCAGTTTTACTTAGAGTAGCCAAAACCTTAAAACAATCCGTAAGGTTAGTGGTTAAACAAAATGTGGTACATCCATAGCATGGAAAGGGCATTGCACTGAGCAAAAAATACCAATCTCAAAGGTCACAGACCCTATGCCCATATGTATAACATGTTCAAAATAATAGAATTATAAAAATAGAGGACAGATTAATGGTTTCCAGATGTTAGGAATGGTTAGAGGATGATAGGTGTGACTGTACTAAGGTTGTAGAAGGGACATCTTTCTGTGTTTTGATTGGGGTAGAGATAATGCAAATCTATATGCGATAAAATAACATACAACTAGATACATGTTCTATACCAATGCTCATTTTTTGCATTTGATAGTGTACTATATTTAAGCAAAGATATAGCCAATAGGGAAACTGGGTGAAGGTTCTATAAGCTTCTTCTGTGCTACCTTTCCAACTTGCTGTGACTCTATTTCAACCAAAAATGTTTCTTAAAAACAAGTTACCAAAAAAATCACATGGTACAATTTTTATTTACTACCAAAAGTTAGTTTCTGGTGTAAAAATTTAGTTTCCACTTATTATAAAGAAAATGATATCAAATTAACCTTTTCCTTGAGTACAGCTATTAACCTGGTTGAAACACAAGATTATGTGAAGATGGTAGAAATAACCAAATCACAAGATGTGCTATTTCCGTAAGCAAAATATAGAAAAGCAGGCAATACTGTGCTATATTAAGATTTCATAATCCACAAAAAAAGGAAACCAGGCAAAACCAGGGCATTCAGATGAGACTCTGGAAGAGCAAGGCCTGTGAGTAGGGGCAACCCAGAAATAAATGTAATTATTAAGCTGAGGTGGCCACAATCTATGTACATGCAGTTACTAATATACCTGTGGAAGAATATTAAACGTTCTACGGAATAACATGTGGAAGAAGATATCATCCAGACCTCGATATAATGTGCATCTTTCAAAAAAAAACACCATATATGATTTGAAAGTTGTTAGTAAAATAAAATCTTAAAATCTCTTCTTACAAGAAAAAAGTTCTGTATGTATGATAACAGAAGTTAACTAGACTTGTGGTGATCATTTCCCAATATATACAAATAGCAAATCATGTTCTACCCCTGAAACTAATATAATATTGTCAATTACACCTCAATTCTAAAAGAAAAAAAAAAAAAAACACGCATGCCAAAAAGTGAGACTAAATATCTGAAAACCAACAGAAAAAAATAAACAAAAAACAGCAGAAACACATCTACAAGTGAGGGAAAACTGAAAATTAAATGTCTCTGAAAATAGATGAAAAGAGGGAGAATATCATGAGAACTTGAGTCTAAAGAGTGAGTCAAATTCAAATCTTATTACTATAACATAAGATATTACTATAGGGCCTCCCTGGTGGCACAAGGGGTTAAGACACAACCTATGAAGCTACCCACAGCCTCTGTAGCACAAGTTTGATCCCCGGCTGGCCAGGGAGCTACCCACATGGCGCAGCAGACCTCTCCTGCCTTGCCCACGGCTCCCCTCAGCAGTGTATTTCAGTCTGCTCATTCTATTCCCCACTCTGTCTCTGGTGAGTCCTCTCGCCCCCCACACCTCTGGCCTATACCCCAATTCCTTGGCTTATGAAAGAAAACAAAAATGATATAACATGAAGAAGTTCTTGTATGCATAAATAAATAAATCTTTAAAAAAAGATACTACTATAACTAAGATAGGAATCTAAGAATGCCTTAGAGATGGGCCCACTAGAGAAAGCAAAAGAAATGTTTGAACCAGTAGAAATATCAGAAGAAAATATCAAATTGAGGTACAGGGAAAAAAGTAAAAATACAGAAAAGGATGTTTAAAAAAAAAAAAGGCACAGTGAAAAGGAACAAAAGACTTATAGCTGGAATACCAAACAAAGGAAAGAGAGAGAATGAGGCAGAAGCAGTACCTGAAGAAATACCAGCCAAGAATTTTCCAAACTAGATACAAATATTAGGACACAAATTTAAGATACTTTACACATCCCAAGCAGGATGAATAGAATAAAAACACCATTTTTACAATAAGAAAACAGTAAGACTTACAGCTGACCTTTCAAATAAAAATAATAGAACCCAGAAATGCTGGAAGTAAAACCACCAACAACTGTCAATTCTATACTCAAACAAGGAGAAATAAATACAGAGTTTTCCCAACAAAAACTGGCAGAATTTGTTGTTAGTAGACCCATGATAAAAGAAATCCTAAGGGAGTTCATCAGAAAGCAGAAAAATGATCCCAGGTGTAAGTCTAGTAATGCAGGGAGTCAAGAAATGCACAAGGCAATATAACACACTGCTAAGTCTACATAAATATAGGTTTCTACCACTAGCTGACAGCAGTTAAGTACTGACGTTCCTAGGAAACCTTTCATAAGCCAAAATGGTATAAAATAAAGAAGGAATGACCATTAATTTATATAGAAAAAAAATTCAGCTTTCCCAGACCCAAAAACTCACATACAAATTCATATCAAATAACACATAAAACCTAAAAAAAAAAAAAACACTAACAAACAGATAAATTCTGTAAAAAGTCGTCCCAGGGAAGGAATTTGGCAGTGTCACTCTCACCGCTGGGTGCCTGCCTAAGGACTGCTGCAAAACAAATACTGAGTGCTATTTTCAATTTTTGTCCTAAAAAATTAAAAATTAAAAAATAAAAAATCCTCTCCAGACTTCTTTCAGTTAAGAAAAAAAGGTACTGGGCCTCCCCGGTGGCGCAGCGATTGAGCGCTGGGTTGCGAAGTTGCCCGCAGCCTCTGCAGCACCGGTTCAATCCCCGGCAATCGGGCGAGGGTCCCACATGGCACAACAGGCCTCTCCTGCCGCCCGCTGCTCCCCTCAGCAGTGTACTTTGGTCCTTCTGCCTGCTCTGCTCCCCGCTCTGGCTCTGGTGAATTCTCTCACCCTCCTGCGCTTCTGACTATACCCAGTGCTTGTATGAAAATAAATAAATAAATCTTAAAAAAAAAAAAAAGAAAAAGGTACTAACAAAGGTCTTTTGTAAAGGGAAAATGGTAGCTTGAACTATTTTAAATTTGGTGATAACTGTCTAAATATTAAAAAAAATGATGTTTTGTGGAGTTTAAGGACACATGTTATATCTTTAATATAAACACCTAAAAGAGTAATAGAAGAATGTAAACCTCCCAAGCTGAGAGGCTTATTAATAAATACTTGATTCATCTAAAAGAAGGCAAAAAAAGTAACAAACAAAAAGTACAATAGATTTAAACCCACATATTTTTAAGTTGCATGTGCGCAGGATAAAATCCCCAATTCTAAGAAGAGTTCAGCTGCTGAAAGCAACAACAAAACACCTTAGCAAACCACAGCAAACATCCTACTAGATGGAATTTTCTAAGGTCTCCCTGAAATTAATTAAAAGATTAAAGATCAGTTATAAGATTATCACATCTGCATTTATGGAGATGTGCAATCAAGGAAGAAAAGGAAATGAAAACCGAGAAGCAGAAGATAAAATGGTCATTATACCCAGAAGACATGACTGGATTCAAAGACCATCCAAACACATAAACAGATAAACTATAGAACTGATGAGTGAACTTAGCAAAGTTCTTAGATGAGTCAAAACACATAAAGTCAAGAATGTTTTTTAAATTCTAGGAAATAATTTTTAAATACTATTAGTCACACTATCAATAAACACCAAGTATCCAGGAATAAATCTGATTCCCCCAAATGCACAAAACCTCTGATAGAAAACTAAGTGTAATTACCAAGGGAAATTTAAAAATGCCTAAATATAAATAGAAGGATTACTCATGTCCATAGATTTGGAAGACTCGCTATTGTGAAGATGTCAACTCTTCACATCTATAGATTTAGGGATAGCCCATTAAAAATTCAGCAGCTCGGGCCTCCCCAGTGGCGCAACGGTTGAGCGTTGGACTGCGAAGCTGCCTGCAGCCTCTGCTGCACCAAGTTCGATCCCCGGCTGCCGGGCGAGGGTCCCACATGGCACGCAGACCTCTCCTGCCGCCCGCTGCTCCCCTCAGCAGTGTACTTTGCCAGTCTGCCTGCTCTGCTCTCCCCTCTGGCTCTGGCGAATTCTCTCACCTTCCTGCGCTTCTGACTGTACCCAGTGCTTGTATAAATAAATAAATAAATCTTTAAAGAAAAAAAAAAATCCAGCAGCTCTTTACTAGAAATTTATAAGCTAATCTCAAATTTTAAACTGAAATGAAAAGGCCCAGGAATAGCAAAGACATTTTTTTAAGAATCAGAACAAAGTTAGAGGACTAATACCACCATATAACAAGACAATATAAAATAAGAGAATTTTAAAAGTTAGATATTGGAAAAAAATAGCTATAGCAAGAAAAGTCAAACAGACCAATGAAACAGAAGAGAGTCCAGAAACAGATACCTACACTTGCAGTCACCTGATTCACTGCATTTGGGGGAAAGGTGGTCTTTTTTTTTTTTAAGATTTATTTTTATTTATTTATGAATACGAGAACTGGGGTGTAGGCCAGTGGTGTAGGGGGTGAGAGGATTCACCAGGGACAGAATGGGGAGCAGAACAGGCAGATTGACTGAAATACACTGCTGAGGGGAGCAGCGAGTGAGCCAGGAGAGGTCTGCTGAGCTATGTGGGTTGGCTCCCTGGCCTGCTATGGAACTCACACCACAGTGGCTGGCAGTCACTTGATAGTATTGAGACTTTAACCCCTGCACCACCAGGGAGGTCCAAAAAAAGTGGTCTTTTTAATAACTGGTGTTGAATCAACTAGACCTCTGTGGGAGAGGGGGGTTGATCTCTACCTAAAACTATAAACAAAACAATCAATTCAAGATGGATCACAGACCTAAATGTCAAAGTGAATAAAAGCGCTAGGAGATAACATGGGAGAATAGTTTCATAGTCTTTATGTAAGTAAAGATTTCTTAAAAAGAATACATAAAGCACAAACCATAAATAAAAAAAAACAATAACCTGAAATACATGTACGTGAAAAACAGCTGTTCAGCAACAACAAAAGGCCAGTAAAAGAGTACAACAGCAACAGTATTGGAGAAGATATTTGCAAAAGACATATCTGACAAAAGCTTCATATGCAGAATATATAAAAACTGTCAATGAATTTTTTTATCTTTATTTTTTCAAAAAGCTAAAAACTTGAATAAAACTCCATAAAAGTATATCCAAATGGTCACTGCAGATACAAAACGGTGTTCAACATAAGTTATCATGAAATGCAAATTATTATCATAATGAAATACACTATAATGACTAGTTTTTAGGAACTAACATTTACTAGGTACAACTGGAGGAAGTGTTACTTGTTATAACCACTTTGGAAAACTGTTAAAAAAGCTGAGCAGATTAATATTCCAATCAGCAATTCCACTCACTAGTGCATATCCAACAGAAATGTACAATAACTGTATTTCAGTCATTCATTCAGTATTTGATATTTGAGAATACCAGCACTATTCATAAGACCAGCTTTAGTCATCAAAGCAAAAACTAGAGACAACCAATGTCCATCAATAGGCTCACTCTATAAACTGGAGTCTAAAACAATGACAATGGGTGACCACTCAACACAGCATGGCTGTGTCTCAGATACAACTTCAAGGAAAAGAAACCAGACACAAAAGAGCATTTATTGTACTACTCCATTTGCATGAAGCTCAAAAGAAGGCAGAATCAATCTGTTTTGCTAGAAGTCAAATAGGAGCTACTTCTGGAGAGGCAGGTAACCACTGGGAGCGGGTATAATGGAGGTTTCCAGGGGCTCCCAACATCTGCGCAGGCAGTGGTTATTATACAGATGTGTTCTCACTGCAAAAAGGATCAAGCTGTACACTTAAGATTTACATACTATATATTTTCTCCATAACACTTCAACTGTAAAGGCTTTTTAAAATTTACTTAAGAGAGATTTAACAAGAAAAAGAAACTGTGAAAAGCAAATTAATTAGTCTTAAGAAGAGTTGCCTGTGGACAAGAACGATCTCATTATGTCCATGAAGTCAAGTAGAATGTCTTGCTTACACTAGATATTTAGAAATGTTGAGAAAATAATAACAATAATAATGGCAATATATAAAAGTACATATAAATTTTTTGTATGGATAAAGGAGATTTCAGCCAGCATTTCATTAACCTCCTTAATTTCCCCTTGAATTAAATGAAAATATGTAGACTGAATGATAATAGAGTAAAGCAGAACTTAGCTGTCACAGATCTAGAAGGAACCCTTAGGCTGGTCATAGGGTTCTAGCCTCAACCCTTTTCCATTTAGGAGACTTATTAATGACACCATGGAAATGATTTTAAAATACAAATGAAAAAGGAAGCTTTAGGATAAGCCCACAAGTATGGACACACACAGGAGGTGATGAACTTGTTGAATGCAGAACTACGTTTACATAGAAAATAACAGCCCCATCCAGTACATTCACAGTAACACCATTCAGTGAAAACATCAGCCTAATAAATCCAATATTTACAACACTCATGAAGAACTAGAGCAACCGCAAAGCCAATTGTGTAAATTAAAATGAATGCCCCAAAATATATTAATCCAGTACCCATATAAAACACAGCCTTAGAGTCCTATATTTTATAGTAATTTTTCTTCCCTCTACCTCACTCATGTGAAAAGCCACTGTGCTCTCCATATTTCAATTTATGACATAGAAGAATGTTATCAAAAACACATTGACAATAATTTTCCACTGCTCATAAAAATAGGCTGAATTTACGTAACCTTAAAAAATAGACTACATTCACCCACAATATTGGGCCCCTTCTTGTAAGTTGTTCCACTAAATAATGCAGAGATCTTGACTGCCGATGCTCCAAACTGGCCATTACTCATTTTCTCTCTTGTGCCAAGATTTGCAAGTCCTTCTCCTTGATTTATTTACCAGACTCTGTCTTAGTCGGCTTCTAGTTTGCAGCCTTATTCACAGCAGAGGACACCAGCATCATCGTTAATGCTAAGATTTTAAAGTCTATTTTTATATTCCTGGTTATTAGGGTTATCTAGATATATGCACTGTGTTACTAAAATTCTGGGCTTCCTTCTGCTCATGTGTAGGGGGAAATGCACAAATGATCTCTCTGCTCCATCCCTCCCCAATCACCACCTGTGCCAAATGACTACAGGAAATTAGTGAGATTTATGGAATCTTTGGTACCATTCTCTACTAATATTCAGTTCCTCGCTTTAGGCCTTCTCAGAGCAATATTTTTGTTTATTATAACTTATGTGGTGTTCCTTGCCCTGTCAATCATGTGAAATCCTCAAAATTTTGTTCTGCAGAAAATGTTCTTGGCAGGACCCAAACTAGAAAATATTCTACTAATAGCAGATATGTTAACTTCTTATCACTCAATCATGAAAATTTTAGGTAGCTATCTCCCCTTCTTCAGACCAGAGTGTGTTACCATTCTTCTCATCACCCCTTCTTTAGACCAGCTCCCATGACATTGTAAGCAGTTGAGAAGGTGGCAGAGTTCCAGAGGCAGCCAGCTCATTTGAGCCCCAAATCCTCTTTTGCATTTGCACAAGCATGATTTTGTTTTCTAAGAAATAAGAGAGAAGCAGTGTATTTCGGTCAATCTGTCTGTTCTGTTCCCCACTCTGTCTCTGGTGAATCCTCTCACTCCTCGGATCTCTGGCCTGCACCCCAGCTCATGTATGCATAAACAAATAAATCTTTAAAAAAAAAAAAAAAGAAAAAGAGAAGAGAGAACTGGGTATGTGTTGCTGGATGAAAAAACCTCTCAAAACTTTACAGAGTGAATAATATGATTGACACATGACACAGCCATACACACACACACACACACATTATATATCTATAAATTCATTAGGTAAGGTCAGATATACTGTATTCGACAAAGGCAGAAGATGACATACTTTTATCTTAATGTGTGTATGTATGTACTTCATGGATTTGACACATGGTAAGCAAATGGTTTGGCTAGTTTTGAGCAGATCTTGTAATAATCATCATCTCTAAAGCAGTTTCCTTTTAGGAAAGTGTTCTGGGCAGTGATTCAGGCCACCAAAGAAATGAAGATACATTCCTTGTTAAGTGCAATTGCTTGTTGAAAGCTTTTACTTTTAAATCGCTGGCATTAAAGATGAAACAGACTTGGATTTACACATTTAAATGTTATATACATTTATTGCTTAGATTTTATTTTAAACAGGTTTGCAAGTTATATATTGTTATGCTCTAATATAGTGCCAGTTACATTAAAATGTGAGGGGAACATCTCAGAAAATGTACATTGCTCAATTTTCTGAAAAAATTACTAAAATCTGCTTAGCCAGATAAAATATTTATCATAATAGGGCACATGTTATCAGTTGGTGACATATTTCAACCTGTTCCCCTGATCTGAGTTGTCAGAAAGTTGTTCTAATATATTCCTAGGCTGTCCATTTGCTAACAATCATCTGTAAATAGGGGTCTCCCAGGTGGTGCAAGGGTCTAAGCACCACACTTCATCCCTGCAGCACGACTTCGATCCCCAGCCAGCCAGGGAGCAACCCACATGGCGCTGCAGACCTCTCCTGTCTCTCCTGCT
Organism: Talpa occidentalis; assembly: GCF_014898055.3. Taxonomy (NCBI): domain Eukaryota; kingdom Metazoa; phylum Chordata; class Mammalia; order Eulipotyphla; family Talpidae; genus Talpa; species Talpa occidentalis. The sequence continues at coordinate 31,543,875 of NW_023601433.1, forward strand.
GCTCCCCTCAGCAGTGTATTTCAGTCAGTCTGCCTGTTCTGTTCCCCGCTCTGTCTCTGGTGAATCCTCTCACCCCCCACGTCTCTGGCCTGTACCCCAGCTCTTGTATGCATAAATAAATAAATCTTTAAAAATAATAATCATCTGTAAATACCTATATAAATTCCCACAATCTTTTTGAGTCCATAGCTATAGAAAAAAAGCCCCATTAGCAATATGAACTTCTCCCACTCGTCCTAATGAGATAGGCTTGCTTCAAATGCCCTGGATTAATCACCAAAATCACACAACATCCAAATAAAATACGCCCAGCCTAGAAACCAATGAAGCTCTAACTTTAATTGCTTTTCAAAAGGTCCAGAGCAAAAAACGAAATTATGCAAAGCTAGCCTAAAATCAAATTAAAATAGTGGGAGCTCTTAAATCAGCTAAAGCAATAAGTAATTAAGCATTGCAAAAAGCAGGATGCATCCATTTATTTGTGTGCCTGATTACAGCAGCGAGGAAGGGGCAGGATAGTCTCTATCCAGTACCTAGGTCCTTGTTCCCATTATCCCTCCTTGCCCATGACAGGTAGGGTGTCTCCCAAGAGAGAAAAAGAAAATAATCAGTAACTTTCTTTCAACCTATCTCCCCCTCAAACTACCAACTCCCAACCCTCTTCCTCCCCATTAACGTTTGTGTGAAGAGGTTGTCCAGTCCTCTACCTCTGCTTCCTGCCACCTCTCACATCCCACTCTCCACTCTCTGGCATCTACTTTCACCTTCCTCTCCGGGACAATGACCAAGGCTTTAAGTCCTCTTCTTCTCAGCCTTTGCTACAGAGCATTCTATGCGCTTATCTGAAATCATCTCTTCCATTTTCGTGGCTGTGCTATCACTCCAATAGCATTCAAATCTGCCTCTGTAGGCCCATCCTCTCCCCAGAACACTAAATTCACATTACTCAGCTTCACACATTCACTGTTATTAGTTTCCTGGGGCTGTCACAACAAAGTAGCAAAGTGGCTCAAAAACAGAAATGTATTGTCTCACAGCTCTGGAGGCCAGAAGTCCAACCAAGTCAGCAGGGGTGTTTCCTTCTGGGGGCAATGAGAGGGAACCAGTTCCAGGCCTTATTAGTTCTGGTTTCGAGCCTTAGGCGTGCCAGGGCAGCACTCTAATTCTGCTTCCACCTAATATTGTCCTATGTCTCCACATCAACTTCTGTCTGTGTGTGAGTCCAAATTTCCCCTAAGGACACCCACCAAACCGGATCAGGATCCACCCTACTGACCTTATTTTAACTTGATTATTTCTATAAAGATCCTGTCTCCAAATAAGGTCACATTCTGAGGTACTGAGAATTAGGACTCCATTGCATCATTTTGGGGGACACACAGGTCAGTTTATAATATACCCCAAAATCAGCATGCCGAAAACTAATACCACTGCCTTCTGCTAAAACTTCCACTTGTGCCACATTTCTTTGAGTCTCCTAGGCTCACCTTTGTCTTTTCTTCTTTTATCTAATTAGTGGCCAATCTTGTAAACCCTTCCTCTGCAGCACCTCTCAAACCTCTCTCCTCCTGTTCATTCCCACAACTACCACCCAAATTATCTTGCACCAACTCCACAGTCACTGCTCCTAATGGGCTTTTCAGCTCCAAACTCTCCATATCCCAATTTATCTTATAAAGTGCTGCCACATTAATCTCCCTAATGGTCAGCTCTGACCCAATTCCCTTCCTCGAAAGGGGAGTAAGAAAAAAAAAAAAAAAAGAATTTCAAAGGCCCTTCTTACCCTATGAATTAAGTATCAGTTCCCAGTCCTGGAGGTCTCCATGCTCCCCGTTCTCCAAGGATTACCACAGGCCACGCTTTTTCAAACGTGACCCCATGTATTCCCAGCTGTTGAGAGCCTGGCCAAGGAAAGGCAGGGTTTTCTCAAAGCATTTCACTGCAAGGTATTTAATAACAGAAACAGTTGTGGGCAGGGAGGGTGCAGACCCAACAGACGGAGAGAAACCTAGTGAGCAGCAATAGTGGGAAGTTGTCCCAGCCCTTGATCTGGTACAGCTGGGGGAGGTAACAGTGACCCCAGTGGCCAGCAAGAACAAGAGCCTCCTGGACACTAAGCAGGGCAGGGATGAGTGGAAAATGCAGCTGGGGACAGGAGAAAGGGAAAGAACACACTGTCTCCACTCACATCCCCTTTTCACCTAGGATCCTGTCTGCCTACTCACCTCATCTCACTCCATCAAAATCCCACTCATTTTGAAGACAATTTTTAAAGATGAAAATATGACTCCTAAAAACATAAAATGAACTCGTGTCTACGAGACTGTAGTGAATTCATAATTAACAAAAGAATTGGCATGATGCTATCGCAGTTGGTTCAAAGGGGGATCTAAAGAATATTTGAAGAGATAAGTCCATCAGGAAGGTGATGTAAATTTGCTTAATAAATGCAAAACTGCTCATTATTCACAATACATTCTACCAGATGCAATTTACCTTTTCTATGATCAAAAATGAAACATTTAAGAATCATTACTATCAGTTTTCCACAATTTACAGAGTTGTAAAACAGCTCAAAGACAAAGGAAAGACAGAGATACCCAGTGGGTTATGGGTTACATGTGAGGAAAGCACACGTGGCCTCCACAGTTATTTTTTGTTGGCCATATTCTCTTTCACAACTTTTTCTGACTGTTGGATAGAAAGAAGAACGAATTGAGGGGCAGGAAGGAATAGAAAGAGCTTTGGCACCAGAAAGACCCTGAACTCAGCACTACCATTTTCTCATGAACTGCCCTTAACCAAGTCATCTCGCCTCTTCGCAACTTGGTTCCTCATCTGTAGAAAAGCAATGAACTGCTTAATGGAACAAATTAATTTCTCCAGAAATCAAGTGAATCATGGCCATCCGGTCTGAGCTAAAAAAATTGTACCCAAAATACTTGAGAGTCTTTTCATTTTCCTTTTCTAAAAATTGTGGCATTAGACCTGTAGTTCCTTTCAGTCTGAAACATCTGTACTACAAATGCTGCCTCTTCCATGAAGCCTTGGGCAATCATACATGGGTCCATCCTCAACATCCTCTCGCGTAACAGTTATCTGCATCCTATGTCCACTCTGTAGTAGAATATTTACTTTCTCTTTATCCCCCATCCCATACACCCGAGATGTAACAAACTCCTTGGAGGCAAAAACAAGTTATATTAATATAGTTGCGTCCCAGCACCTAGCATGGAGCTTGACACACAGAAAGGGGTCAACAAATCTTTCAAAATAAACTAAAAGAAAGTGGGGGCATTGAAGCAGGAGGGAGTGAAACCACAATTCTCTCTTCTCCTTGTTCATGTATCCTCTATTGAGTAAGCAGGACCTAAGTTAGGCCGCTTTCACAGGCTTGCCTGTGTGGTGCTGTTCTTTGTAGCAGCAGCAGGACCTTAATGTTCAATATTGAAACCCCATCTTCAAGAGATGATGACCCCTTCACTGTCACAAACAGGATGGCAGCAGAACTGTATGCTTTAAGCTCCTTTGACAGCCATCAATCAACAACAATTCATCCCTGATTTTCATTTCTCAGTGATTCAAGAAGAAATGTTCTCCCGACGTTTCACTGAAACTACAAGTCAGAACGTGTAAGCTGATCGTAACTTCCAATCCTGAGTGCTGTCCTCGAACACAAATCATGTCAGACATGTCCAGGACCAAAGGGAAAATGAAGGGACATTCTAAAAAACTAAAGATGTAAAAGGGCATCAAGAATTGAATCCAGGGCCTCCCTGGTGGCGCACGGGGTTAAGCACCACACTATGAAGCAATCCACAGCCTCCGCAATACGAGTTCGATCCCTGGCCGGCCAGGGAGCAACCCACATGGCGAAGCAGACCTCTCCTGACTCACCAGCTGCTGCCCTCAGTCAGTCTGCCTGTTCTGTTCCCCACTCTATCTCTGGTGAGTCCTCTCACCCCCTGCATCTCTGGCCTGTACCCCAGCTCTTGAATGCATAAATAAATAAATCTTTAAAAAAAAAAGAATTGATCTAGTAGATGTGTGTCTGTGTGTTGTGTGTGTGTATATGTGTGTTTCTGCTAAATTTTTCAAGTACCCCAGATCATTCTTCAATATGTCATTTTCCTCTGAAAAAGGGTAAAAAAGGTGTTCTGCGCTTTAGGCTGATAACTGTATAAGTGTCTCTGAAGAAGAGTCCTTTAAAATAATTGTCTGTTTGCAAAAAAGGCACTTAGAATTGTATTTTCACCCCTTAAACTATTCCCCCAAATTTGAACTATTCCAAAAATAAAATGAACAAAATTTTCAGAAACTCTAGAAATGAAATTGGGGGGGCATTTTCAGAGTTCTATGTAGCATTTTATTGAAGCTTTAATTCCTACCTTACATGTCATTCTACATCCTGGGTGCTTTATTTCACGTTATTTTCATATCATACATAAATCTAATCCAGTTTCACAGGCATTTATTCCACTGTGTAGCAGTGGGTCTCTGAACCCCCTTTTGTGGCCATGTTCACCTCTCCATCTTTTGTCCCCTTCCAATTTACTAAGAGCACAATCCTCAGGGCTACAAGAGCTTATTACTATCGCTAAGCTGATGTGTATACAGTTCCACTGTGCTGATACCTCAACGCTACAGGACTGTCTTCTGCCCCAAGGTATCTGCTACATACCTGCTGTGATGCTGTGAACAAATCCAATGTTTGCATCTTGAATGAAGATAACTTGGTAAACTTTGCGTCCAATGTTTCCGTTCCATATTTATTATTTAAAATATCAGATTACTGGGCCTCCCTGGTGGCGCAAGGGGTTGGGCACCGCACTATGAAGCAATCCACAGCCTCTGCAGCATGAGTTCAATCCCCAGCAGGCCAGGGAGCTACCCACATGGCGCAGCGAACCTCTCCTGACTCGCCCGCTGCTCCCCTCAGCAGTGTACTTTAGTCAATCTGCCTGTTTTGTTACCCACTCTATCTCTGGGGAATCCTCTCACCGACCCCCCACACACACCTCTGGCCTGTACCCCAGTTCTTATATGCATAACAATAAATAAATCTTAAAAAAAAACCAAAGTCCTGAAAGCAGTCGCAGAGACCAACATTTCACTGTTACCCACGAACTAATTAAATATAATTTCACTCAAGGTGGCAATCTGGTAAAAGGTAATATGATACTTTCATTTGTGTGAGCGCGTATGGCCAAAATCTCCTCATGAAAATTTCTTTGAATGTGAAATAAACCCAAACTCCGGTGAACTCTAAAAGAAGTTAAATCATAATTCCTTTCATTTTGATAACCAGAGACCTGCTGTGGAAAATAAGAGAGCACACATTTTTATGGTTATAAACTCAGTGTGACGTTTAGTACTTATTTTAACAATATCCCAATTTACTCAACACCAAGAATTTTCCTTTATTTCTTCTTTTTTTTGGTCCTTTAAAAATATATCTTTTACTTTCTATCTCTAATCCTGTATTAAATACAAATGAAATTTGTGAGTACATGTGAACATTATGAATAAGAGTCTAAATTCAGAGGGAAGTAAAACAATTAAAAATTTCCTTAGAAGCGCAACAGACATGCAAAAAAGTCTTTAAATCACTAAATTTTTAAAAGAAAAAAAAGGCCTTGACTATAAACCAGAGACACACTACGAAGGGGGTCAGGGGTAGGAGGAGGGATTACTGTCAAAATAAGGGGGGTGGGAATTGTATGGGGAATATAAGCAAGATGAAAATGCATACATTGTACAAAATGAAAAATGATATAAAAGAATATATAAAATAGGGGGCGGAGCAACATGGCGGCGAGGAGACGCTGCCAGTAAGATCTCCCATTAAAAAAAGTGAATAGGGAGGAAAAGCGGCAGGTCCCAGTGAGAACCGGGACACGGAAGATAAACGGACGACTCCAGCGAACTGCCCGAAGAAGAAAGTGGCCATAAAAGAGGACCAGAAGGGAGGGAAGCGCAGAACCCTGCTCCCCTCCCCCGCCCACAGAGTCGGCACTCTCCGACCGGCAGAGAGGAGGAAAACAACAAACCAAAACGGCCAACAAGAACAAAGGACGCAGCAAGCGGGACTGGGAGTGGAAAGGAACTATTGCAGCCACCACACCCCGTGAACGGGAGCTGTGGAGAACCCTGCAGGATCCGCCGCGGAGGTGAGCTCCGGGCGCCATTAAAGAGAGCCCCGCCCAGGAGGAGACCAGCACCAGCACACAGCCCCGGCCGCCCGGTAAGCCTGCGGGGAAAGCGGCGCGCTGGAAAAACAGACGCGGATCGGGATTGCGCGGGGAAAGCTGCGAGGATCACGCTGAAAAGCAGTGCGGTTGAAAAGCAAACGCGGGTCCGGATCGGATCACAGCTGCCCAGGTCCCCGCGCCTGCGACCTAGGCTTGCGGGGAGACGCGCGGAGGCCCTCCCGGAGTGAGCAGGAACCAGGCGCCCAGGCACGGGAGCGGGATTCAAAAGGCGCCATTCCCGCGCCACTGATCTAGGCTACAGCCCGCGTCCTGGAACTGAGGGCTTTGGAACTGAGACCCGGGGCACGAAATTAGGGGCGTGGGTTCCCCACGACGGTGGGGCACAAGGCAGACACAGCACCCCAAAGCCGTTGAGGTGTACCCTACCATCCCTGCTCTGCTCCCTGTCCCACGGGGTGGAAAATCAGCTCCCCAAGGGCTCTAGGAGAGATCTCTGGCGCCACCTAGCGACTTGAAGCCAGCACAGGCTCCTGAAGGAGCTAGTGGCCAGCTGGGGAGTTAGCCCACGCCGGGCCCCTTCCGAACAAGTAGTCTGAGCCCACAGGGAGAGCGAGCACCCACAGCCGGGGCAGACCAGGCGCGCAGAAGAGTGTGCCTGAGACCGGACGCGCAGGGAGTGTGTCCCACATCACCATTATAGAATAGGGACATTTCTTCAGTAAAGACTACCTGCAGAAGGCTTCCTCAGGAGCCAGAGGTGAGCGGGGGAAGTTCGCCCACGCCAGACCCCCTCTGGCCTGCAGTCCAAGCCCAGAGGGGGAGCAGGAACCCACCGCCGGGGCAGACCAGGTGCACAGGGGAGTGTGTCCCCACATCGGCATTTTAGAACAGGGACCTTTCTCCAGTAAAGACTGCTTGAAACTGACAGATGACTCCTGGAGGAACCAGAGGGGAGCAGAGAAGCCCACCCAAGATGCCGGCCAGTCCCAACAACACAGTGTCCCAACGCATACGGCAAATTAGAAAACAGACAGTAGGGAGGAGAAGAACCACACGCAACCAAGCAACTCTCCAGAGAAAAAGCACACCACAAAAAGAAAACCAGCCCCCAGATGGCAACGACAGTAACTTGGAAGAACTTCTGAGCCTTCCAGAAAGAGAATTTAAAATGGCCGTGATTAAAAAACTGACAGAAGTCATAAAGGAAAACAATGATAAGGGAAAAATAATCAACGATCAGAAGAATGAAATTGAGTCCCTAAAGAGGGAAGTAAAAGAAATGCAGGAGATCAAAGAATTAATGGAAGAACTAAAGAATTCTGGGAAAAGCAATGAAAGCAGAATTGATGAAATGGAAGAACGAATAAGTACTCTTGAAGACACAGAAATAAAAAGAACCAAAACAGAAAAGGAAAGAGAAGTACGAAGGAAAAAGAATGAAGAAAGACTTCGGGAACTATCTGACTCCATGAGGAAAGGAAATATAAGAGTTATAGGAATACCAGAAGGAGAGGAGAGAGAAGTAGGAACAGAGAAAATATTCAAAGAGATAATTGAAGAGAACTTCCCAAATGTGAAGGAGGAGCTGAAAATTGATATACAAGAAGCAAGAAGAACACCAAACTTCCACGACGAAAGGAAAAATACAGCAAGACACATAATAGTAAAGCTCCCAAGAATCCAGGACAAGGAAAAAATAATGAAGCTGGCAAGAGGGAAGAAACAGATAACATTCAAAGGAAAGCCAATCAGGCTGACATCAGACTTCTCCGAAGAAACACTACGGGCAAGGAGAGAGTGGAGGGACATAGTCAACAGACTCCAAGAAAACAGATGCCAACCAAGAATACTCTATCCCGCAAAGCTCTCCTTCCTCTTTGAAGAAAGAATATGGACTTTCCCAGACAAACAGAAACTCCGGAATTTCATTGCAACTAAACCCCCACTCCAAAAAATACTACAAGGAGTCCTAAAGCCAGAACCTCAGAGGGACGAATAACAATGAAAGAAGGCCAAAAAAAAAAAAAAAAGTTATTAAAAGAATAAATAAATAAAATCAAAGGAAAGACAAACACAATGGCAAATACAGATGTTAACATATCAATATTAACTCTAAATGTAAATGGACTAAACTCTTCAATAAAAAGACACAGAGTTGCAGCCTGGATTAAGAAACAAAACCCAACCTTTTGCTGTCTCCAGGAAACACATTTAGCTACAAAAGATAAAAATAGGCTCAAAGTTAAAGGATGGAAAACAATCCTACAAGCAAATGGACCAAAAAAGAAAGCAGGAACAGCTATACTTATATCAGATAAAACAGATTTCAAACTCAAAAAGATAAAAAGAGACCCCAATGGTCACTACATTATGATCAAGGGGACAATACTTCAAGAAGAAATAACACTCATTAACATATACTCACCAAATGAAGGAGCACCAAAATATATCAGACAACTGTTGTCCTCTCTGAAAACAGACATCAGAGAAAACACATACGTAGTGGGAGACTTCAACACACCACTATCAACAATGGATAGATCAACAAGACAAAAAATAAGTAAAGAAACCAAAGCTCTAAATAAGGACCTAGAGCAATTGGGCTTAACAGACATCTATAGAACACTAAACCCCAAAAAAACGGAGTACACATTTTTCTCAAGCGCACACGGATCATTCTCCAGGATCGATCACATACTGGGGCACAAGACAAACATCAACAGATACACCAAGATTGAAATCATATCAACCATCTTTTCTGACCATGAAGGCATCAAACTAGAAATAAACCATAAAAAGAAGGCAAGGAACTTTCCTACCTCATGGAGATTAAAAAACACACTACTGGAAGACCACTGGACTAATGAGGAGATCAAAGAAGAAATTAAAAAATTTTTTGAATTGAACGACAAGGAGGACACCAATATCCTAAATGTATGGGATGCAGCAAAAGCAGTAATAAGAGGAAAATATATAGCAATAGAAGCTCACATCAAGAAACAAGAAAGAACTCAAAGAAACAACCTAATCTCGAAGCTCAAAGATCTAGAAAAAGAACAACAAAAAAACCCCAAAACCAGTAGAAGAAAAGAAATAATAAAAACCAAAGCAGAAATAAATGAAATTGAAACTAAAAAAACAATCCAAAAGATCAATGAAACCAAGAGCTGGTTCTTTGAAAAAATCAATAAAATAGACAAACCCCTAGCCAGGCTCACAAAGGAAAAAAGGGAGAAAGCACAAATAAACAGGATCATCAATGAAAGAGGAGAAATCACAACGGACACAGCAGAAATCAAAAGAATAATCAGTAACTACTATGAACAGTTATATGGAAACAAGTTTAACAATCTAGAGGAGATGGACAAATTCCTACAACTCTACAATGACCCAAAGCTAGATAAAGAAGAAATAGAACACCTAAACAGACCAATTACAATTAGCGAAATTGAAATGGTAATCAAAAACCTCCCCAAAAACAAAAGCCCAGGACCTGATGGATTTACAAATGAATTCTACCAAACATTCAGAGACGAATTAGTGCCTATCCTTCACAAACTCTTCCAAAAAATTGAGAAGGAAGGGACAATACCAAACACGTTCTATGAAGCCAACATTACACTAATACCAAAACCGAACAAGGACAACACAAAAAAGGAAAACTACAGGCCAATCTCCCTAATGAACACTGATGCAAAAATCCTCAATAAAATTTTAGCCATCAGAATCCAACAATGTATCCATAAGATAATTCACCACGACCAAGTAGGATTCATTCCAGGGACACAAGGATGGTTTAACATCCGAAAATCAATCAACGTTATCCAACACATCAACAAAAAGAAATATAAAAACCATATAATATCAATAGATGCTGAGAAAGCTTTCGACAAAGTGCAACACCCATTCATGATAAAAGCCCTTGAAATTCTTGGGATACAAGGAACATACCTTAACATCATAAAGGCCATCTATGACAAGCCATCAGCCAGTATCATTCTCAATGGTGAAAAGCTGAAAGCAATTCCATTAAGATCTGGAACAAGACAAGGATGTCCACTCTCACCACTGCTTTTCAATATAATACTGGAAGTCCTAGCCAGGGCAATAAGACAAGAGAAAGACATCCAAGGAATCCAAATAGGAAAAGAAGAAGTCAAACTATCACTATTTGCAGACGATATGATATTATACATAGAGAACCCCAAAAACTCCACAGAAAAGCTAATTCAACTCATCAATCAGTTCAGTAAAGTGGCAGGATACAAAATCAACACGCAAAAGTCAGTAGCCTTCCTATACACAAACAATAAATCTGAAGAAGAAGAAATCAAAAAAACCATCCCTTTCGTTATTGAAACAAAAAAAATCAAATATTTGGGAATAAATCTAACAAAAGAGGTAAAGGACCTATACAAAGAAAACTATAAAACACTGTTAAAAGAAATAGAAGAAGACACAAAGAAATGGAGAGATATCCCCTGCTCATGGATTGGAAGAATAAACATTATTAAAATGGCCATCCTTCCAAAAGCAATATACAGATTCAATGCTATTCCAATCAAAATTTCAATGTCATTCTTCAAAGAAATAGAACAATTATTGATGAAATTCATATGGAATCACAAAAAACCCCGAATAGCCAAAGCTCTCCTGAAAAAAAAAGAAGGAATGGAGGCATCACACTCCCAGACTTCAAACTATACTACAAAGCCATAATCATCAAAACTGCATGGTATTGGCACAAGAACAGACATACAGACCAATGGAATCGAATAGAAAATCCAGAAATAAACCCACAGATTTATGGTCAACTAATCTTTGACAAAGGAGCAAAGACTATGCATTGGAGCAAAGAAAGTTTGTTCAATAAATGGTGCTGGGAAAACTGGGTCGCTACATGCAAAAGAATGAAGCTTGACCACTACCTCACACCATACACAAAAATCAACTCAAAATGGATTAAAGAATTAGACATAAGACCTGAAACCATAAAATATATAGAAGGAAATATAGGCGAAACACTACGTGATTTGCACATCAAAGACATCTTTACAGACACATCACCCAAAGCAGTGATAGTGAAGGCGAAGATAAACAGCTGGGACTACATCAAATTAAAGAGCTTCTGCACAGCAAAAGAGACAATAACAAAAACAAAGAGAAACCCACCAACTGGGAGAACATTTTTGCACCCAACACTAATGATAAAGGACTGATCACAAAAATCTGCAAAGAGCTGACGAGACTCAACAACAACAAAGAAAATAATCCAGTCAAAAAATGGGCAGAAGAGCTAAAAAGAAACTTCTCTGAAGAGGAAATGCAAATGGCCAACAGGCATATGAAAAAATGTTCAACATCACTTGTCATCAGGGAAATGCAAATCAAAACTACCATGAGATACCATCTTACACCAGTGAGAATGGCACATATTAAAAAAACTAGCAACAACAAATGTTGGCGAGGGTGTGGAGAAAAAGGAACTCTTCTGCACTGTTGGTGGGAGTGCAAACTGGTCCAACCACTGTGGAAAGCTGTGTGGAGATTTCTGGACCTACTAAACATAGAGCTTCCATATGATCCAGCAATTCCACTCCTAGGGATTTACCCAAAGGACACAGAAACATCAATTCCAAAGAACACCTGCACCCCTATGTTTATAGCAGCACTGTTTACAATAGCTAAGCTTTGGAAACAACCCAAATGCCCAAAAATAGATGACTGGATCAAGAAGATGTGGTACATATATACCATGGAATATTACTCAGCATTCAAAAAAGATAAACACATGCAATTTGCAGCAACATGGATGGCGCTGGAAGGGATCATGCTCAGCGAAATAAGCCAAAAAGAAAAAGAAAAATACCGGATGGTCTCACTCATAGCAGGAATCTAGAAAACTTAAATAAGGGACCAGGAAAATGAATAACTATAAGAAAGTGAAAATCAAAATCAACAAAAAACTATGAACCAGAGACACTTTTAGGGGGGCAGGGGCGGGAGGGGAGGGATTGGGGTCAGAATGGGGGCGCTGCAATTGTATGGGGAATATAACAATAAAATTTATTATCTAATAAAAAAAAAGAATATATAAAATAAAATATAAATATAAAAAAGAATTTAATTGATATTAAAAAAATAGAAAGTAAAAAAATAAACTGGTCCTATCCAGTTGTTCCTCCTGCCCTCACTAGCATCCCTCACTAGCAAATCACATAAGAGCCCTTCCCTCCCGCCCCCTCCACCACTCTCCCACTAAGAACTGTGGGTCCCAGAGAACAAGTGTGCTCACAGCATCCACCGGGTACCTCCTGCCTCAACTCTTCTCAGACCCAGCAAGGCCCCATCACCATTTAAACTCCTACAGCACTTCCCACCACTCCACTCACTTTGTCTTACATCTGTCTTGGCTCCCCAGCTAGATTTAAGGTTTCCTTTGAGTAAACTGGCAAACACTAATCATCGGTTGGTGACAGGTGAGTGGGCATAGTTGCCCAGTAGAGCTCTCACTAGACACGCATGTTTGTGGCTCTGGTTCTTTCTGGTCCTTATTCCGGAGACAAAGTTCTGCTTGGTTAGCGAGTATGGAGGCAACTACGTGCAGGTCCTCTGAATATTCCAAGTTAGTAACAGAGAAGGCTTTAAGGTTTCCATTTCATTACAGACGCATCACTATAGAACTTCTACTGGGTCACAGCAATCAGTAAATACACCCTCCTCTAAGATAGGTCAGGGTTGTCTCATGCTCTGGACCATGATCAAAATGGCAGCTCTCACAGCGAGCTTGAGACCAACTATACATTTTTAGAAAACCCCAGAAATATAGGTCATGTCTCCACCAGCCCAGGTAGTAATGGGAAGCCAAAGAAGCTCTTCAAAGTTAAGGTAGTAGAGAGGATTAGCAGACAAAATCATCAGCAACTGCTGGAGCTGTTCAGAGGTGCCCCCAGAAATGCCCCAGACAACCTCAAAAATACAAATAGATGGCATGTCCCCTAAACACTAAGATAGGTCAGGGTTGTCTCACGCTCTGCCATGATCAAAATGGCAGCTCTCACAGCCTGCTCACTCAGAAGACCCCCTCTATCTCCCTGCTTTCAAAACACAAAAACAAAAATACCAAAGTACTAGAAGCAGTCATAGAGACCAACAGTTACTGATCCTGTGACCTGCTGGATGAGAATTTCCAGGGACCCCTAGATCATTCAAAGGATATATCTCTAGCCCAAGGACAAGGCTTTATTACACTCACTATTCTGAATGGTTTAGGTGTGGGTGATTCCAGGACCCCTAACACAATAGCATGAAACAACCTCAGAAAGCCCCACTTAACCCTTCCAGAAAGAATTTTTACAGGACACTTCCAATCCTGAACATCCACAACATCTGTGGGCAGAGTCGCCATCTCAATGTCCTTCCCATCATTATTAAAGATGAAAGTAAATGGCTGAAACTGTTTTACTGTCTGCCCTTGTGATGCCCTGAAAGTCATCATCCAGAAGTTTCTAATTTGAAATACAAATTCTGACTAGAGCCCAGTGTTCCCTCTTCAGCGGCCAAATCACTTGGGCTCAATTAATGCTTCGCTTATTCTTTTTCTCCTTAGCTCACCTGCCTCTTTCAAATTCCCCTCACAAGACTGTGGTCAGATGTCAACCTACCGCTAGCCCGGAAACCACTACAGCTTCCCACAGCCGCAAACATTACCTCACCTGTCTCATCAACAAACCTCCTCTTTCCTCAGAATTCCTCTCAGAATTTAAGTGCCAAACTCCTACAACTTCTGCCTCCATAAGGAATCTTACTTCTACTTTCCTGCCTCTGTTTCCATATAACGGATTCCCTCTTCCCACATTTAAACACAACCAAGGGATTTTCACCTGTGGCTGGATCAAATGAGGGAAGGCAGACTTTTTCTCACTTTTTTTGAAGATTTCTCGCAAACCTGTCCTTGTGGTTAATGATGCCCTGAGCATCATGAGAAACCAATGCCTCCCAACACAGTTGCAACCCAGCTGCAGAGCATGAGGGGACCAAAAAATAGGGTATTAAATAAGTGATAAAATGTATAGGATTGGGAAGCTCAAGAGAAAAGAAAGATGAAACCAGCATTGGTTGCAGCAATCCAAGAAAGTTCTATGCAGGATGGGTGTAGGGTAAAGAAAATGTCAGGCTTTTCTGCCCTTCCGCCATCAGGATAGATGACGGATCCTTGTCCTGAATGCATGCCTGATGGCGGGCACCTGGAATAGGGTGTGGGCATAGGTAGATGGGATTCAGCTGAGCTAAGACTGTGCTTTTAAGGGCGGTGTCACAGGGACGCCAGCAGCAGCAGCAGCAGCAGCAGCAGTAGAAGCCGAAGCAGAAGCCGAGAAGCAGCAGAACGAACGCCAAAGAGTCCAGATAGAGTGAAGACTTGCTGGGGGCTGGGAGGCCTGCCAACCTCCCAGCCCCCCAGCCAGCACCCCTGCCTGCCATATGCCTGGTGAACCCCAAATAAAAACCTGCAAAACTGCTGAGGACTCTGACTCCTCCATTACCCGGTCTGCATGGGATCAGAAAACCCGCACTGGTCCATTCCTGACTTTACAATGGGGAACTTAAGTAAGGAGTCAGAAATCAGATTATCGAAGGTCATAAGCCGAGCAGAGAAGTTAGACCAGATGTGACAGGAATCTGGAACTGAACCCGCTGTTCCAGAAAGGGTGGCATGAACACAAGAGCTTTAGGAGGATTCAAAGTAAACCACAAATTGGGAGGGGGAGGGGGATTTGAAGGATAGAGAGTGCTGGTGTGTAGGGAAGAATATAAATCTGACTTGATTGCTAAGGAAAACACCACAGGAGATGATGACAATGTAGAAGTAAGGAGAAAACAAAAAGAACTAAACTAATACATTGGGTCCTGCCAGGAGCCAGGCACTGTAATAAGCTTTTCACGTAAATTCTGTCACATGATCTTCAAAAGTCCCCCCTGTGATGCCTCATGTTATCTTTACCTTTTATAAGGAAAATACAAAATTTTTCTCAGCTCCCAAATGCTAAGAATCAATGGATTCAGGTCTCAGATCCAGGTCTTTCAAAGGTTAATATCATGCTGGTATTTTTAAACCAGAGGCAGAACAGGAAGTGTTACTGTCCAATATAGGGTCTTGGGAAGGAGGAGCATGTTAGGGACAGAACACATGATGCTCAGGATGATGGGCGGGGAGCTGACACAGAGCCTTCATGGGGAGCCAGAAGTGAGTGTCCGAGGACTATCTGACCTGTGGTAGGTTTCTTCTATAGCAAGGAGCAGCTTAGGGAAAGTTCTTGTCATTTCAGCATCTCTCAGAGCTGTAAGAATTCATTGTCCGAGGGCCTCCCTGGTGGTGCAGTGGGTTGGGCACCGCACTGTGAAGCTGTCCACAACCTCTGCAGCGTGGGTTCGATTCGCAGCCGGCCAGGGAGCTACCTATATGGCGCGGCAGACCTCTCCAGCCTCACCCGCTGCTCCCCTCAGCAGTGTCTTCAGTCCATCTCCCTGTTCTTCTCCCCACTCTGTCTCTGGTGAATTCTCTAACCCTCCCGCACCTCTGACTGTAAAAAAAGAATTCATTGTTCGAGCTCTTCAAACTTGGTTATTCCAAGGATCCCTGCTTTTGTGGCACAGGTACACTCATGGAGGTAGAAGAGATCAAATGGGAAATAGGAAAAAAGTTTTTGGGATAACCTCAGCCTTCAGATTAGAAACAAATCCCCCAAAGTATGATCAGGAAGCTATAAAAATAACTCAGAATGTGCTGTATCTCCAAAACCAAAGAGAGAAACTTCACAAAGGAGGACATGGTTCATAGAGTTGGAGGGTTCTCAGGGAACAGGAGTGGGCAGGAGGAGGTTATTGGAAACATACAGTAAAGAGGTTTAAGGAGGGTGAGAATTAGATAACAATTACAAGGAGGTGGAAATGAGCAGTGGGTAGGAGCTGAGCAGCTAGATATGGTATCAGGGTCAAGCGAAAAAAATTTGCAATGTGGGAGAAATTAGCATGCTTCAAGATCAACCAGAAGGAACAAGTGAAGAAGGAGGCAATGAAAGGATGAAACAGGTGCAAGATTCCCATCCTGGACTAGTGAGCAATTTTAGGACACATAAGGGATTGCAACTTTAAAAAAAAAAAAAAGGAGGGCCTCCCTGGTGCTGCACAGTGTTGAGTCTCAGCACTATGAAGCTATCCAAAGCCACTGCAGCACAAGTTCCAGCCCTGGCCAGGGAGCTACCCACATGGCGCAGCAGACCTCTCCTGACTCGCCCACTGCTCCCCTCAGCAGTGTATTTCAGTCAATGTGCCTGTTCTTTTCCCCACTCTGTCTCTGATGAATCCTCTCACCTTCCACACCTCTTGCCTGTACCCCAGTTCTTGTAGGCATAAATAAATAAATCAAAAAAAAAAAAGAAGAATGGTGTGCTGATAAACTACTTTTTTGGCAATTCTGCAAAGATTTTCAGATACTTTTTATTGCTCTATGCCATACTTATGGACTGAATGTTTGCACCCCCACCCCCAAATTCATTTGTTGAAATCCTAACTCACAATAGGATGTCATTAAGACGTGCGGCCTTTCAGAGGCAATTGGGTCATGACTGTGGGACCTTCATGAATGGGATTAGTGCCCTCATAAGAAGAGAAATAATTTCTCTCTCAATACTCTGAGGATACAACAAACAGATGGCTACCTGCAAACCAGGAAGAGAATCCTCAGCAGACACTGAATCTCCTAACACCTTGATCTTAGACTCTCCATCCTCCAAAAAAAATGTGACAAATAAATGTTTATTATTTAAGTCGCCCAGCCTATGGTTCTCTGCAATAGCAGCCCTGACTAAGACAGCCTTTACTTTGGAATAGAACACAGGCCACATTTTAGCTCCCTAACTCTTAGTTTTCTTATCTGCAAAATAACAAGAGAGAGGGAGGGAGGATTAGACTGGGAATATTTTCTAAAAGACTCTGATTACCCTAATGTGCTTTTTCCTTCTTATTGTTCCATTGTAGCCTCTAAATCTCTTCTTTGAAAGTATAATTACAATTACAGACCACATTTTTCCTTATCTTGATGTTTCCTTATGACCTAAAATCATGCCATGCATATAGAAGGTGTTCAACAAATGCTTTTCTGAATGAATAAAATTTCCACAATGTCAGAGTTTCAGGAGACAAATACCTGCTTCACCATCTCTCCCTCTTCCTCAAGGCCTATCTACAGAAGCACAGTCTCGCAGAAGTTGTAATCTTTTCTCGGGTAATTCAGCCTTGATAAGAACACTTACCTAAAGCTAAAGTACAAATAAGATTGAATGTCAAATAAATTAGTGTCTAAGTGTTTTAGATTCTGCCCTTCCTGCCAACGTGAACTCACTGATTTTAAGTAAAAAAAAAAAGGAAAGAAAAAAAAGTCTGATGATAGAGGCCTGAGTGAGCTTTCCATCAGTTACTTGAAAAACTACCACAGAGCCTATCTCAAAGCTCCTCATGTCTTCATTATAAAGGGAGCAAAAGGTGCAAATTGCCACTGTTCATTAAGGGCCTTTTCATTTTTTCTCTGTGACAATCCTACAGCAGAAAAACTGTTTGTGGATGTTTGCTATACTGCTAAACATACTTGAGCAACTTTTAAAGCAGCCTCTCTCTCCTGGAAAAGACATTAAGCCTTAGATTTGAGTCTTACTCTTGGTTCTACACTACTGAGTCACAGACTTTGCACTTTAACCTTCCTGCACCCTACAAACTGGAGCTAAACATTCCTACTCAATCTATTTCAAGTGCTGTGCATTTATGATGATACTATTAATTGCTGAATACTTTCTAAGATGCACCCTATTATTACCACTGAGCAAGATGCATAAGCATTACGAAGAAACCTACAGTGAAATAGTGCATTCTGCAAAGGAAGTCCAGAGGAAAGCTAAAAAGCATTTCTATCAGAACCATTTTTGCAACCAGAACTGTCTTAAGTCTCAATCTATGCATAAATACAAAACGACACAGCACAGTATACCCCAAGAGTAACTCCGTTTACACAAATGAAAGAAAGTAAAACCAACCCTCGGCCAAGGTCATATTACATCATGAATTTCATAAAGTCAAGGAATCTCTTCTATAAAATTCTTTGATTGCTCAGAAAGAGTAACTAAACAGCCATGTTTTTAAAATAGCAAATTATCATGCACTGCTACATTGATGAGTTAATAAAAAATATTTTAAATAAACCAAGCCATCTTAAGTGGGAGTATATTTGGAGACGGCAGTAAACAAATCCATTTGGGGCTGAGGGTTTATTTTACAATAGGATTCTTCAAGTGTCCTAGCATATCCAGAGTTTACACACAGTCTCAATTTCTCTCGAAGATAAATACGTCATTTCAGCATAATTCCAGCTAGTGGGGGAGCCACTGAATCAAAAATGATCATTCCTCTACATAACCGTTTGAGAGGAACGCTAGAAAACTCACAACGGCATAGTTGCAAAGAGATGGGAGACAGACTATGGGAAAACTCCCTTCACAAATGATGAACTAATTTATAGCAACAGACATAACTCATGGACACTGTTCATTAAAGATTTCATCTTTGCTTCCCTTACAGAGACCACAGACCTCTTCTAGAAGATGAAAAAGAAAAGCTTTTGGCAGACAAAAAGGTGCCAAAAATGCCTCAATAAGCTGTAATGTTGGAATAAAAATCGAAGGCAATACTTAAGGTGCTCTAGTCACAAAATACAGAATGTCTAGTCAACTTCACAATTATGGTCTCTTAATGACTGATCTTTTTCTAAGCACAACAGCTTCATCCAAAATTTATAGCAGTTTTACCTAATGAGCAGATTGTTAGTACTCCCAGGCTATTTGCTTTAAAAAGAAAGAATTCATATTGACAAGATTACACACAACAGAGAAATAAGGCCCCCCTCCAAAAAAAAGAGATGGACTGACTAAAAAAACTACATTTTTCCCTGTTAGTAACTCCATTAACATTTCTGAGCCATTAACGTTCTCAGGGTAAGGGAATAAATTGGAAAAAAGCAAGAGCAGTAGACAGAGGAGTTGGAAAACGATTTGAGAATTTCCATAAAAAAACTGTAAAATATAGAGGAAAAGGCATGTTTTCCTTTTAGATGTAATGTTACACCAAAAAAAAATTTCCCTGCTCCACTGTGCTACCTCCTTCAAGGTCATTTATCATTGGCACAACCACCTACCAATGTTTTATTAAAAGAAAAATCCCAGCCTAGGACTGCCAGATCCCTACCCTGGACCCACTTATCAAAGGTGTCGCTGGGACTGACAGGCAGCTGTCGAGTGGCACAGAGTTAACATTACTTTATAAGTGCAGAACCCCACCAGCAAGCACATTTACCTCGGTCCCCATTAAGTATTCTGATAACACCACCTCCATGAGCTCAGCTTAACATTTAAGCCTGCAGGAAGCCCTTGAGTGCACAAAGCCTTCCAAAATTTTCTAGCTAATTTTAACCCTACAGAGTTTGAATTTTTTTTAATTTAAAAATTACACAGCAACTAAATATTTTGTCCACCTGAATAAAAGATTTTGTGGTTTTGAGAAACAGCTGTTCATGTGGCTTTTATTATTTTAAAACAATCTTAAGAGTTTTCCACTAAAAATATATAATAAATTGTATCACTAGTAAGCTTTAAATATTTTCCATGAACAAGATTTTAGATAATGGCTCTTTAGAGCTGGTCCTGAATCAGAAGTAGCTGCCATGTAATGTGTGTATGTATGTAGGTATGTATGTATGTATGTCATTCATGTCTATAATGGTCCATAGCATGCAGTCATTAGGTCAAGTCATTTGCCGTCTGATGTCTACCTGGACTTTATTCTTTCCAAAGGTTCCCCCTCTTAATGTAAAAATGAGTGCCAACATAAATAAATGCCAAAAGAAAAAAAAAAATGGTCACTTACAATGTTCTTTAACAAATTTGCTGTTTTCACTTTCCAATACCTAAATACATCATTATCAACACTACTTTCACACCTAAAAGTTACTATCTGGTTAATATTTCAAAATTTAAATATCTCAATGACTTTTTGTGAATATGGAAATAACTGTAACTGGAAAATGATTCTCTTTTTCACTGTTGAGGAAAGAAGTCACAGCAGAAGCTGCAGTCCTCGGTGGGGGTGGGGGTAATCCTTTAAGCCAAAATCCTTTGGAGAGAAGTGGAGGAAAGGATGCTGCAAACGCTTGCTAACTAGGTTATTCTTAACACGAAGTTACAGTATTTTCTTCTGCCAAGATGATCTCCAGTCTAGCTTTGAGGTGAGCAATGCCTCAGCCTAGGAAGTATCTGCAGCATTCGAACAAATCAGGCAGAGGAAGGAGCAGTGCCAAAAGGTACTTAAGGAGAAAATATTGTTTTAATGTGGAGCCAACCTTTCCCTGCTGCCACCCAGTGTGTAAATTCCGGACAGTCACCCCGTCCTTGCACACACACGCACACACACACACACACACTTTGCTGCACTCGGCATTCAGTAAGCCAGCATTTGGAGAACGACACGTTCTTGCTGTCCCTCCGCCCCCACCCCGCGCGCGCGCACACACACTCACACTCGCTTCTGATCCCTTCCTCGTTCTGCACGCGGTCCCA
This sequence comes from Talpa occidentalis, assembly GCF_014898055.3. Classification (NCBI taxonomy): domain Eukaryota; kingdom Metazoa; phylum Chordata; class Mammalia; order Eulipotyphla; family Talpidae; genus Talpa; species Talpa occidentalis. Next base: position 31,564,744 of record NW_023601433.1, read on the forward strand.
GCACCATCCTAGTCCCAGCCCCGGGTGACCACGGTGTCCACGGAGGCGACTCCTTCCCTTCGGAGCACCTGGACTTGGGGAAAATCTCCAGCAGCGCCCGGCACCCCCTCCCCCGCCGGCCGGCCGCGGCGCGCTCTAAGCCAAGTCGGCGAACCCCTGGGTTACGTGACAGAGCGCGGGTTCAGCCCCAAAGCCCGAGAAAACTGCGCGGCGGCACAATTCCCGGCGACAGCCAGGGTCCCCGCCAGCCCCCGCGCCCCGCGGGCCATCCAGCCTGCACCCGCTTCCCCGCAGCCCGGAGGGTCCAAGCCCCGGCGATGCATCAGGCCGGAGTCCCGCTCCCCAGCTCCCGCAGCTCCGAGGCGCGCGTCCTCCGTGGCCCGGGTCCGAGCCGGTGCGCCCCGCTCCCGCCCGCCTCGTCCTCGCCGCGCTCTGGCCCTGGCTTCACACACGCGCGCGCACAGACACGCACCCTTCTCCTCCCCGGCCCCAACACGCACACCTGCACCCGCTGGGGGATGCCCGGCTCCTCCCGCACCCCGGGGGGCACCCCTCGTCCCCCTGCCCCGCGCGCGTTCCTTTGGCCGCTGTCACTCTGCCCGGACCCCACGAATGGTGGTCCGGGCGCCCTTTCCCCTGGGGAAGCCCGAGATGCGCGGCGCTTACAGTTCGCAGAAACTGGATTTCATCCTCGCCCTCGCCCCCATCGGCCATGGCTCCGCGCCTCCTCGCCGGGGCTTCCCGAGCCCCGCGGAGCCCGGCGGCGGCTGCCCCTCGCGCGCTTGCTGCTGCTGCTGCTGCTGTGGCTGCTGCTGCTGTGGCTGCTGCTGCTGTGGCTGCGGCTGCGGCTGCCGCTGCCCAGAGCCGGGGGCGGGAGGGGGCCGCGGCTGCTAGGTGCCGAGCGCCAGGCGGTCCCCGCCTGCAGAGCGCAGGAGGAGGCGCCGGCGGGCGAGCGCGGGCGGGGGCAGCCGCGGCGGGAGCCTCCCTCCGCCGCACTGTGCGGGAGGAGGGCGACCCGGCCCGGAGGACGCGGGCAGGCGGCCCCGCAGCCCAGCCGTGCCTGCTCCGCGCTCCCCGCCAGCAGCCGGCGGACCGCTCGGCCCCGGCTCCTCTGAGCTTGTGCGCCAAGCCCGCGGCGCCCGGGGTAGTGCCGCGGCTGGCGGTGGGGGGGGGAATGGGGAGAGGGGGCGCGGGGGAGGAGCTCGCCGGCTCCCCTCTGCTGCAGGTAATCCGCAGCCCGCTCCGCCGGGCCGCCAAACTCGAGGCCCAGCGCCGCTTACTGGCTGTCCTGGGTATCCCGGCCCGAGCGCACCGTCCAAGGCTTTCTACCTGCGCCCTTCTGGAAGCCCTGGGCTCACAGAGCGGCCCCTCTGACCCTAATCTCAGGGCTCCGAGTTCCTCCCTTCTGGTGCGGGGCTTAGGCAGTAACTTCCACAATGCTTGGGATGGCACGCTGGACTCATTACTGGGTGAGGAATGTCCAAGTAAAGGTTACCCAATACTACTTAAACTTGCTTTACCTCTCTTCCCGATCTACATGGAAATTCTTCATTATCTACATTCGGTGTATCATGCTTCTCAAACAAAGTTATCAGTTTTATCATGATTTTCACACAAAGTTATCGATTATGCACACAAAGTTCACGGTTTGGAGGCACAGAACTCTAATAAATTCATACCGCAAATATAAGGTCACTATCTGTGCCAGAGACTGTGAAAGACACGGGGTTTTACTCTAGATTAGAAGTGTAACCTTCATTCACCAAGGAATTGCCGTGACCAACCGGAAAGTGTCTCTAAACATGAATCACTGACAAGCCTAAACTCAGACTGCCGTGTCCATACTTCTTACTTAAAGCCATCTATTTCTGAAGAAATTCGAGCATTGCACCACTAATATCACTACCTCGCTTTCACAATCATCCAGTATCAATGGGCTTCTAACTCACCATTTAATAAATGACAGTGACTAAGAAAATGCAGGGGCTGAGACAATTTGGGAAAGAAAGCCTTATATCTTGTTCCTAACCAGCAGCTCTTTCATTAAGATACTTCAAAATAAAACATAGGCAAAGTTTCCAAATGTTAATACCACCAAGATGCAGCAACTGTAAAAATGTAGGTTTTGGGTCCGTTTACCTACATTACACATCTTGCAACATCTAATTAGTTGTTAAAATCTACCGGTAAGTTCTATGCAGCTTACATTTTATTTTCAGCTTTCATAACCCTTTATTTATTGAGCTAGTTTTGCATATTCCCAGTGGAATGAATACTATAAAGATCTGTCTATAAATAGTCTCCCACCCTGGTGAAACTGGCAATGTCATGCTGTCTTAGGCGACTAGTCATCTCACCTAAGCACTTGACATGTTCTTGCACATTGATCCATGATGACTAACCAACTCAAATTATTATTAAGTGAATCTTTACTCATAGCAATCTTTAAATGAGTGATCAGGAAGTTTACAAAAGATAAAAGTCCTCCACCAGGGATGGCTATTTTCTGAAATTGGTCATAATCTATGGTAAATAGTTTGATCTTCCAAACTTAAGACATATTAAATTGACCTTTTCAAGACTTTATGCAGAATTATGCGTAGGTATTCTCCATTAAGACAAGCATACATTTACAATGTTTAAGAATTATTCCATTCTACCACATGGTTGGTAAAATACTATAAAAACTCCAACCCACCAACTATTCATTTTTACATTTTTAATTCTTTCAGCATTAGTGATAATGTTAAATGGCGTAGGTATTCAATGATTATTATTTACCACATATAGTCCTCAACAGCAAATAGACTCAGAGCAGAGGATATTTATAAAATACAATACCATGCAGTTTATAGATCTCTAATCTGTACTAAAAATACAAAAACATGTTTGAGAACAATATATAATATTTATTTTTCAAATGCAAACTAAAGCAAATATAACAAGAGGTTTGATATTTTGGTGGTGAGTACAGGGGTTGAAGCCAGGCCTCCCCAAGATGTCCAGAACAGACCTTTCCAAAACATGTCACTTTGGCATGTAGACTATTTCCAGCTAACATCAATATAAGCCCTGCAGGCTCATGAAAATCATTTACCACTCCCTTTATCACTAACTAGAAGAATAAAGATTAGGGGTATAACCCAGAATTAGGACTTATACTGGAAATAATCTTTTTTTTAAAGAATTATTTATTTATGCAGTCAAGAACTGGGCTTCTAACTCACCATTTAACAAATGACAGTGACTAAGAAAGGCCAGAGGTGGGGGAGGGGGTGAGAGACACCAGAGAAGGAGTGGGGAACAGAACAGGGAGACTGAGTGAAATACACTGCTGAGGGGAGCAGTGGGCGAGACAGGAGAGGTCTGCTGCACCATGTGGGTTGCTCCCTGGCCAGTCAGGGATGGAATTGATGCTGCAGAGGCTTGAAGGTTCTATGCTTAAGCACTTGCACCACCACGGAGGCCCCAATGGAAATAATCTTTTTATCAGAGAAACCTATCTACATAGCAGGGCAAGTATGTAATTACAAAACATCTGGTCTTAATCATGTGAGCTTCCCTTTTCTCTCCATCAAACCCCTGACCCCTATCCTATACTGAGGCTCAAGATATATACCCTTATTTTGCCCCACTAGCTTTAGAAACCAATTCCATGTAGCTTTTTCTCCTACTAGTGTGTGTGATTTCAGGACCAGCCTAAGAGGTCAGAGAGGTAGGGGAAATTTTCAGTTCAATCCCTCAGGGCACAGGGTTATTTTTGGTACTCAGATGTTTTGATATATTTCATAATCATAAAAACTGAAGTTGTTTTCACAAGAAAACTGCTAAAACTACTAAAAGCTATGGGAAATTTTTATTTATAATTTTGTTTTAATTTATCTGTTTTGGCTGTTTTAGCGTATATATAATTTCCTAGTTTCCTCTTCTGGAGAACAACTATAAGAAGTAAAAGTGGTTTTGACTGGAAAGGTTGTAGAATGATAGGAAGAGAACTAATCTCAATTTACACACAATTCTAGTCAAGAGAAACTAATATAATTTAGACACAGCTCAAAGTTTATGTTCAATATCTTGATTTTATTGTAAACATAAGCTGCAAGGGATTAGTAGGAACACATTTTCACAGGCACAAATCTATACTTTTAAAAAGGTATTTTGTTTATTTAGAATTTTCAAAAGTATTCCATACTTGACATCTATCAGTTTTGTCATTTTTATTAAAATATTTCTTTTTTTCAACTTATTTCAAATGACATTTATTTTCCCTTTTTTGCTACTGAAATTTGTCATCTTAATATTGTTTATTAGAATCTATACTCCATAGATGTGTTTCCCATAACTCTATTTTAGGACTTTATTAATAAAAATGTAAAATAGTTTAGAAGATGATAGTTCCATATTTTTAGTCCAAATTTGGAAAGTGTTTTTCTTTATGACCAATATTATACCCTGCAAGTGAGGGGGGGGGGGGAAATACTGTGTTGTTTTTTTTAAGTGAAGTGTTTTTCTACAGTCATCTAATTCAGAAAGGGTCAAAGTAGTCCATTATTCATTGGCAGGATTCTAGCCATTCCTACAAAAGAAAAAAATTAATACCAATATAAGATTTTCCATTTGGACTTGCAACTTAAGTGAGTCTGCCAATGATATTTATGAGCATTAGGAAATTAACTTCTTCCCCCAAGATTTCTGTGGAAAGTCAGCTAACATGCTCAGTGTTACCATTTTAATTCAGCTTCTTTCAGTAAATATCACATTAATTAAAGACCTTGATGCTGAAGTGAAAGTCTCTGGAATTATAGTTAGGTCAATATAAAATTAGGATTGGCGAGGCCCTAATATCCCAAGATTTAGCCCATTCTTTGTCAACTCAGATTTCCAGTTTCAATATATCTAGGGATGTTTTCATAACATTTCTTCTTAACCCCATTCAGAACTTTACAAAACAGACATTTAGAAAATTTCCATTTTATTTACATCTTTATTACATGCTTCTAAATCACTACAGCTTTGATATGCACCTAAACTAAAAATAAAAGCCAGTCCTTTGCGGGTACTCACCAGCTGGCCGCAGGCAGCAGAGCCTGAACTTCTGTGACTGCATTATTGCAAGGAGTGCAGGAATGATGTTATGAACAATGATGATGATAATGATGATGATGATGATGATGATGACGATGATGATGATAGATGCTCTGAGCATTCATTGTGCTTCAGATACTTTATTTTAACTTTTTCTGCAATGCCATTTGAGAGGAAAGGAAACCAATCTTCGGAGAACTTACATAACTTGACCAAGACTAAACAGCTACTGAGTGCTGAGGCCGGGGTCTGAGGACTTCAACCTGAGCTCTTTACCACTGTTTTGTGCTATTACCCTTCCCCCATCCCACTGTGGAAAACACAAGAAGAATCTAGACTAGCAGGAACTAAAAAAGGCTCTGGCAGTCCCAGGAGATTATTCCCGGTTTCAAGCCAACCCAAGGGGTCCTGTCAGCTCTTGGAAATCTAAGTGAGTTCTGAAGAAAGAAACAGGGATTACTATGTCCTCAGAAATAAAAATCATATGCCCTCCCCCACATTTTCTTAGGAGGAGAAATTTGTTTGCTGTTTGTTTGTTTGTTTTGTTCATACATGCACTAGGCACAGTCAGAAGCACGGGAGGGTGAGAGAATTCACCAGAGCCAGAGTGGGGAGCAGAGCAGGCAGAAGGACCGAAGTACACTGCTGAGGGGAGCAGCGGGCGGCAGGAGAGGTCTGCACGCCATGTGGGACCCTCCTCCGGTGGCCGGGGAGCAGCCGGGGATCGAACCGGCGCCGCAGAGGCCGCGGGCAGCTTCGCAACCCAGCGCTCAACCGCTGCGCCACCGGGGAGGCCCAGGAGAAATCAGTTTTTTAAGATTTGAAAGTTACACATCACTCTCTTAGCAGTTCCCTAAATTGATCTAAAATTTATTACATGAAAATAATGAATTCTAATTAATATCCTGATATCCAGAGTCAGGACTGAACTGCATACAGATGATGAAAGTGAACATGACCTCTCTTCTCTACAGAAAGATGTGTTCCTAAAGAGGTATGGGCTCCCCAGAGAAACATTCCCAACCCAAATCATCTAAGTGATTCACAAGTAGGTCATTATGGCTACACACTCCCTCCTAAGGCAGCTCTTCCTCCTGTTTTGCCTATTTCTATTTTACCACAACCGAGTGAATGTTTTTCTCCCCTTCAAATCTGTACACTGAAGTCCTCATCCCCAATGTGATGGTATTTTGAGGTGAGGTACTTGGGAGGAAATTAGGTTGGATGAGGCTATGAGGACATCACCCCACAGTGATGGAATTGTGCCCTTGTAACAAGAGGAAGAGAGAAAAAAGAGGTCATGTGAGCACACAGCAAGATAGCAGCCACCTGTAAGCCAAATGAGGAGAATTTCGACTGAAATGTACCTTATAAGAACCTTGAACTTGGATTCCCCAGTCTCCAAAACTGGGAGAAATACACTTCTGTTTTTAAGCCACCTAATCTATGGGATTTTGTTATAACACTGGAGCAGACTATTACAACTTTACCTTAACTTCATCACCCAACATCAATAGGTAAAAAGATGTCATCCTAATTCTTGTCCTTAAGCCCCAAATTATTTCACTAAATTCGAACCTATTCTTCTTGGGTTTTATGCTTTTCCATTGTGGGTTGTCTTCCAGACACACCACCTGAATTACCTTTGATAATGACATTTTCATCATCTCACCTCCTGGCTGGGTAGGAACTACTGGCATGGAAGAACGGCTCCCAAACCTGCAACATATTACATTCAAACCTTTCAGCCTGGCAGTTGGAGCCTTCCATGATGGAACCTTCCACCTACCTTGTCAATATTTATTTCCAAGAACTCCCTTGTTTTGGCCTCAAGCCAAGCAACTGTTCCTCAGATAAATGTGTACATTAGTCAGCCAGGTCTTTTGCTCTTTCTTCTGCCACTGGGAGCCACAAAACCCTGTCAAAACCTGCTCCATCCTCTGAGGAGTAGTTCAACACCCATTTCTGGGCTTTGATTACTCTGGCCAGAGATTGTAATTCTCTCCTGTGAATCACAGCCCTTCATCCTATATTAATCACCCTTCATTATGTGTCTGAGGATAGTATCCCCCAAATGCACTAACAACTAACTAGAGGCATAGACAGTGTACCTACTTTTTCAATCATGCCCATTCTTTATAGATAGTAAAGAATAGCCACCATTTGCTAGTCACTACAAAATTTCCCAGTTTCATTTCCTTTTAAGAAATTCCATTTAAAGGGGCCTCCCCAGTGGCACAGCAGTTGAGAGCTGGGCTGTGAAGCTGCCCACAGCTTCTGCAGCACCAGTTCAATCCCCGGCCACTGGGCGAGGGTCCCACATGGTGCGCTGACCTCTCCTGCTGTACCCGCTGCTCCCCTCAGCAGTGTACTTCATCAGTCTGCCTGTTCTGCTCCCTGCTCTGTCTCTGGTGAATTCTCTCACCCTCCCATGCTTTCGACTGTACCCAGTGCTTGTATAAATAAATAAATAAATCCTTTAAAAAAAAATTCCATTTCAAAACACCATTCTTCTTTCCATCACTTCCCCTATATGGAGGTCATTCATTAATTGAAAAGGACTAAGCAACTTGGTGTGCCAACAACACAAAAGTAAACCAAAAACCTTTGTATATATAGAGTCTAATTGAGAATAGGACTAAGCTCCCTCACGTCCTATAGGTTTTTATGTAATAACATAGAATTCAAGTGGGTTCTTTGAACCCACTCTTCATTCATTCAACAAATATCTAGTAACAACAAATATTTATTAAGCACTTCATATGTATCAGGCCTTGTCCTAATGAGTAATACACAAGTCCCATGCTCATGGACTTATTGTAGGGGAGAAGACTGAGATAAACAAATAAATATATATCAGGGGAATTCAGTGCTATGAGGAAATATAAATCAGCAAAAGGGGATAAAAGGTAACTGACAGGATGGTGTTGTAGCTAAAATGGTCATGGGAGCCATCTCTCTCTTTTTTTTTTTAGATTTATTTATTTATTTATTTATACAAGAACCAGGGTACAGGCCAGATGTGCGGGAGGGTGAGAGGATTCACCAGACACAGAGAGGGGAACAGAACAGGCAGACTGATGAAATATACTGCTGAGGGGAGTAGTGGGCGAGACACGAGAGGTCTGCCATGCCATGTGCGACCCTCGCTGGCCGGCCAGGATTAAACCAGTGCTGCAGAGGCTGTGGACAGCTTCACAGTATGGTGCTCAGTCACCTGTGCCACCAAGGGAGGCCCAGGAAGCCATCTCTTAAAGTAACATGGCAGCAGTGACATAAATCAAGGAAGGGAACAAGCTTCAGGGGTTCTTAGGAGGAGAGCATTCCATGCAGAAGGACAGGTAGGTGGAAAAGCTTTGAAATGGGATGGAATGTTTGAAACACAGCAAGAAGGGAAGGGTAGTGGGCAAAGCCAGGAAGTAGGAAGCTGGTGAACAGTGAGGACAGGGAGGCCATCAGCAAGTACCTATCCTGCCCCGTCTTGAATGGGAATACCCATCACTTTTTCAGGAAAAGTTTCTAGTGTGCTTAGTTTGGTTTAAATCAAGGTATGGGGCTGCCCTTTTAATATCTAAACTGAAACTCCATGTTCTGTGCACTTCAAATACCTAGGTATTAGGAATTTTCCACCCAAGTATCAGTTCTCTTTATTGAATTTTTATAGGAGGTCCAACTTGATAAACTATATTTATTATTATACTAGGACACCCATTTACCATTTGACTTGGTAAATATCTAAATCAAATGGGCCCATGGTCCTCTGGCCATGTCACAGGAATAGGACAAAGTAATAGTCATAAATACAAGCTATGAAGCTAAACAAACTCACCTCCAGTATCTTTTTTGGCAACTTACAAAGAAATCATTTACTGTGTAAATCTCTGTTTCCCTATGTATAAGGTGATAACAATACCTCACAAGTTTGCTGTGAACATTAAATAAGATTATATAATCTTGATTATATGCTCTTCAGCAGTGTACTTCATCAATAACTCACCCTCACTTATATGTGTGTGTATGTCATTAAATTATGTGTGTGTGTTGATTTAAATTTCAGACCTGCTTGATTTAGAACTTATACTCTGAAATAAAATCAGATAGTATATAAAATGCAACAACTTCAAAAAAAAAGGCTTTTTCTAATTTTTCATGATTATCATTAATATGAAGAGAGTCTTCAATATATTCTCACCTAGGATACAAATATATGTACTTTCCCATAAATACCCCCATTGTCTTTTATTTCTTTTTTGATTACAAATAACAAATACCTATAAAGCAAGGACTTAACCAACTTATGAAATGATTTCTCTCCTATAATATTGTCTAAAAGCTGGCAGCCCAAGCCTGGTTCAGTGGCCCCCCAATGTTATCAATGTACTATCTTCCTTCAATCTTTCAGCTCCATCATGGAACCAAACCTCATTGTTGCAAAATGGCTGCAATAGCAACAGCCTTCATGTCCAAGTTCCAGATGGGAATGAGGGGCGTATGCTACAAAAAAAGGCATATGCCAAATGAGAAAATCTATCAATTTAGAAGCTTTCCTGGAATTTCCACTAATAACTTTCACTTCTATCTCACTGGTCAGAATTTAGTCCCCTCTCTTTATATGAAATATAGTTCTTAGCTGGTTGCATTGCTGTTCTCAACAAAATCAGGGCTCTATTGATAAGGAAGAAAATGAAGGTGAACTCTGGTAGACAACCAACAGAGTGGCCTCAACTACCTTCATAGGATTTATCTACATAATGATTTTACAATTTTATAGTTAAGAAGGTCATCTCAAGAATGTCTACAATCCTTTTTAAAAAGAGGATTATATTGGGCCTCCCCTGGTGGCACAGGCGGTTGAGGGCAGCACTGTGAAGCTGTCTGCAGCCTCTACAGCGTGGGTTCGATCTCGGCCGGCGGGCGAGAATCCCACATGGTGCAGCAAGCCTCTCCTGTCTCGCCCGCTTCTCCCCTCAGCGGTGTATTTCAGTCAGTCTGCCTGTTCTGTTCCCACTCTGTCTCTGGTGAATCCTCTCACCCTCCCACACATCTGGTCTGTACCCCAGTTCTTATGTGCATGAATAAATCTTTTTTTTTTAAAAAAAGAGAGTTATATTTTATGTCATCAAAACAGAGCATCCATTTACTTAGTCCGTAAATGGAAATAATTTAGGTATTCCTTAAAAGCCTAAAAAAATGAATTACAATTTGTCCAAATAGCCTCTTCCCTGTTTTCATCTTAAGTTTATTCAGATTTTCCTGTAACACTACTGAACTTCTTCTATATGTAAAATACTGGATTTAATTTTTGCCATAAGGTCATACCATATTCTAGCTTCAACTTGATTTAACTAAAGAGATCCATTTGTCTGGGGTGCAGGTGGGGAGGGTTGAGGCAGGAAGGTTACACATGCATGCAGCATTGTAATACTTTTGGAAGCGTATAAAATCCAAGAGATTTTACACTGATTTCTACATTGCTTATGTAGGTGTAAACCAAATGATGGTGCTATGACACAAACAGAATTGTTTAATTTGTCAGTGAATGTCATGATCCCAGTGAAATTTCTAAAGGTGATGAGCTAAAGAATATGAACTTGAGAAATGGAGCCATAAACTGCAAAACCAAAATGACTCATCAGCCTCTTTGATGATATACTTAGGTGTGATTTTGTACTTCCACTTCAGCTTGCAGCTGTACCAATGGCAGCTTGATCCAGATAGGAAGGTTGAGTTTGCCCAAACCCAAACCTCCCCTTGAGGTATGTTGTGCTCTAATGAATAGGCCCAGGGCAGATCCACCCTTGAAACCCAACCTGTAGGCTTTACAATGGATACTCTGGTGCCAGTTCATTCATTCACTCATTTTTTCATTATTGTTTTTACTGTCTAGCTCTGTGTTCACTTCTTGGACTATAGAGAGAATAAGGCAGTGCCAGTCTTTCTCAGATTTATAGGGTTCACAATGCAGAAAGGTGAGTGCTTGGACAGGTACTTAGGATGGAGGGGCTGGTAAATGCAGGTGAGAAGGAGGGGAGTGTAAACTGAATGTTAGGAAGTGTTAGCCCAATTTGTGGGAGGGGTGGGTACAGGAAGAACTATGATCCTTGTGATTAAGGAGCATTGGAAACACCAGGTTGGAAGTGTGAGTTCAGGTATGAAACTGAGAAATGGGTGCATCATCCCAAGCACCTCCACTTGAACTGAGAGCCCTCCACGAGAGCCCATCACTGGGGTTTTTCATGCTGTGCTCAGGGGAGCCAAGAACTGAATAGACCTTGTGAATTCCTTCTTCCCATTTCACTTCAGTATGAAAGGGAAAGAGTTTTTCTAGGCTAAATTAATGGATTGTTTGAACTGAGAATTGCCAGTCTCCTTTCCTTACTGAGGTTTCTTGCTAATAATCTGTTCAAAAAAACAATTACTGAGTGTCTAGTATATGTCACACACTGAGTTAGATGCTAAAAATGCAATTGTAACAAAAGATGTACTCTTTTGTGTCTGTTTTAGCTAAGCCTCCAAAGCCAAAATCAACAAAATAAGTGACAAGGACTCCCACATTCCAAAGAGAAATTCTAGAACACTGTGTCGGACTTACAGAGAAGGTGCTAGAAGTTGATTTTGGAGCCCTTAGTCCTTGGGGATATAGAGGTATAGTGGCTGAGAGAGATGATTTCTTTGGCGAAAGTTGGGATATCATGTTCCTAAAGCTACGCTCCCCTGCCCCAATCTAGGGCAGGAGAGGAAATTGTGCTCCTCTCACCTCACTCCCGTGGGAGAGACACAGAGGTGACTGCTAGTTCTCCCTCGAGGAAAGACACAGCCACACCCAGAGCCAGCTGAATTTCCCAAGGCCACAGATAAAGCTATATTCTTACAATGTATGGTCTTGTTTGTTTGTTTTGTTTTAAGGAGCCCAGAGGGCCTCTTGCCAAGTACTGGAAAACCTCAGAACAAAAAGGCTGGAGGGCCTCCCTGGTGGAGCAAAGGGTTAATATACAACCTAGCCTGCAAAGCTATCCCTCATCCCTGGCCAGGGAGCTGACCCACATGGTGCAGCAGACCTCTCCAGACTTGCCCGCTGCTCCCCTCAGGAGTGGATTTAGTGAATCTTCCTGTTCTGTTCCCCACTCTGTCTCTGGTGAATTCTCTTGCCCTCCCACCCGCGCCTCTGGCCTGTACCTCTGTTCTTGTATCCATAAAGAAATAAATCTTAAAAAAAAAAAAAAAAAGGCTGGAGATATACAAAGGACACAGAAACTGCGGGAGATAGGGTGGGGGAGGGGAGACATCACTGTTTATAGGGAGGGAGGGGATGGGGAGGGATGGGGACTCTGAGAAACATCTGAAAACATCCCGTAGGGTAAGGAAAAATGTCAGGCTTTTCTGCCCTCCTGCCATCAGGATAGATGATGGATCCTTGAGGTCCTGAATGCATGCCTGATGGCGGGCACCTGGAGACTGTGCTTTTAAGGGCGGCGTCACGGGGACACCAGCAGCAGCAGAAGCCAAAAGAGAAGAAGCCTGTAGCAGAAGCAGAGAACGCCAGAGAGCCCAGATAGAGTGAAGATTTGCTGGGGGCTGGGAGGACTGCCAGCCTCCTGGCCCCCCAGCACCCCTGCCTGCCATATGCCTGGTGAACCCCAATAAAAGACCTGCAAAAAACCCATTAAGGACTCTGACTCCTCCTTTATCTGGTCTGCATGGGATCAGAAAACCTGCACTGGTCCAGTCCTGCCCCTACATATCCTTAAGAGAAAGAATCACCTTCGTGAATCTTACACGAATCTGCCAAATGCAGGTAACTTAACATCATTCTCCCGTACCCACATTCTTCCTCACTCTCAGTGAATCTTTCCAACCCTGGAAGGTGAGAAGCTGCCTAGTGGGGCGTGGGAGGGAGGAGAGAATCTGTTATAGGACAGGGAGAGGGGCAGCCCAAACCCCGCAAACCTGCCTGTTCTAAATGGGTTCTGCCATCCGCCGCATCAACACAAAACATAGGAGACTTTAATGGGAAGGAACTTTAATACAATTAGGAAACAATACAGGTAAGGCAAAGATTCTAGTTTCTAAATGAAGCACCCAAAGTTACCCATCCCCTCGTGGGTAAAACTCCATCCATATGGGATTGGCCCAGAACAAGGCCCCAAAGCCTGCTGCAAGTCTAAAGCATCTTCCAGTGGGGACCCACAGCAAAGGGTCAGAAACTACCAGACAAGCCCAGAAGGAAAAGAGCAAAATCAACATCAAGATAAAAGCTGCCATTGTCACCTCCCCATGGGTCTCACCCACATCTGTGTCACCCAGTCCACGACCAAAAGACGTGTCTCCTGGCTCCATCCTCCTCCAGGTCTCCTGGCTCCATCCTGCTTCCTTCCTCAGTCTCTTCTGCAGCTTCTCCTCTTCCTGCTCAGCTCCACCCTCCCTTGGGTGGGGCAGGGAACCTCCCCCTTTCCTGGGGACCACCCTGTTACAGAACCAGTAGGGAAATGAAAGAGAAGCTAAGCTCCTGGACACTCCCAAGGTCCAAGAGAGGAGAAACTCCTAGTATAACTAAACATTCTAATATTGAACCAAGACTATTCTTGTGACCAAAAGTGATCAGTGTGTCCTCTAAATGGTAAGCCTGAGAGTTCACACATGAAACAGGACAAAACAAGTTTTTAGGTGGTGTTAAAGGGACAGTGAGAGAAAAGAGTAAAGTTGCTTTCTGCATGTCCCTAGTCAACACTGGTCTTTCAGCATAACAGTTGTACAAAGATATAACACACACACACACACACACACACACGCATGCACACTGGCCTTCAGGAAGCGCACAAGGTCCAACAGGGGAAAAAGGACAAAAGCAATTATAACTCAACATGCTAAAAGTTAGGGCAACAATTGTGGGGCATAAAGCATAGAGAAAAAGGAAGATTTAAGATTTTTACAGATGTTGAAATAGAGTTACCAGACACAACAGGACATCCAGTGACATGAATTTCGGACAAACAATGAATAAGTTTTTCAGTATAAGTATACCCCATACAATGATGTTATTTGCTAAGGCCAGAGATCAGCCTGGAAATCCCTCTAACTGATGCAAGCTGTCCTTCTCATTCCTCTTCTTCTTCCTGGGCTTCAGGGTTTACAGACCTACCTGGACCACTTATGTACCTGCCACTCATCTACTGTTATTTGCAACCACTGCTGACGTCAAAAAAAGAATCAGTTATTCCAACAAAAATTCACTTGGGGGGAAAAAAAAGGCAGAAGAGGGCAGATTGGAGAGTGTGTTTATGGTGATACCCTGTGGGATAAGGGAAAAAATGTCAGGCTTTTCTGCCCTCCCGCCATCAGGATAGATGATGGATCCTTGCGGTCCTGAATGCATGCCTGATGGCGGGCACCTGGAGTAGGGTGTGGGCATAGGTAGACAGGATTCACCTGGGCTAAGACTGTGTTTTTAAGGGCGGCGTCACAGGGATGCCAGTAGAAGCCAAAAGAGAAGCCGAGAGAGAAACAAGAGAAGCAGAAGCTAAGAGAAGGCCTGAGAGCCCAGAGTGAAGACCTGCTGGGGGCTGGGAGGCCTGCTAGCCTCCCGGCCCCCCAGCATCCCTGCCTTCCATATGCCTGGTGAACCCCAATAAAAGGACATGCAAAAAGCCACTAAGGACTCTGATTTCTCCTTTACCCAGTCTGCTGGATCAGAAAACCTGCACTGTGGTCTTCCTGCTCATTACATACCCACATACACTTCCTTGGATCCAAACCCTTGAAACACCTCTGGAGAATACCTCCCCCACCCCCTCTGTTCTCCCAGAGGAGGAAACAGTATCATTTCTAATGGGAGGTGCAAGGCATGATGGGTCCTGTAGTTTGCTAATTACACACATGTGGACACTCTTTAACCTCCTAACCGCATTTAAATTGGGTTCATTTATGTTCACACAATTGCTCACAGAGCAATTGTGAGGAACCAAGTACAATCATATATCAATATCACCTCTATGATGTGATTTCTAAATGGTTTATCTCCAAGGCCAACCTCTCTACCTAAGCTCTGGAATTATACACAGATACCCACTCAACCTCTTCTTGGGTGGATAGACAGCAGACAGTCAAATATGACACATCCCAACCAGAACTCTTAAATGTTTTCCCTAAACCCCCAGTACTGTTACAGGTTCATAGTTGCTCAGGCATCCTCTCTCTTTCCTTATTTTCCACACCTAATCTAAATAACGTCCAGGCCTGGCACTCCTAACTATGCCGCTGCCAACTCCTAGTCCAAGCCTCCACCCTCTGCACGACTTCAATACCCTCTCTGCTTCACCCCTCACCCATTCTAGTCCACCCAGCCAGAGGGACATTCTGCAAATGGGAATTGGATTTTGTACCATTCCCCTGCTTAAAACCATCAGACCTCTTCCTATTACCCTTGGATACCCTTTATCACACACTCTCAAGGTTCCCTAGGACAAGCACACTCTCTATTTGCTGTCCCTTCTGATCCCTCTGATCATTCACCACCCTCCCCCTGCTTTCTTCATTGTTCTTCAACCCCACTGGCCTCCTCTCCAATCATCAAACAGGCCAAGGTCACCTACTAATTGCTCCCTCCAAGGAGCACTCTCCTTTGGATTTCTGCATAATTAGCTCCTTGTCATGATTTGGATCTCAGCTCAAACATCCTCTCTCTCTACCATTTATAGAAGGACCTTCAGCCATCACTTTCTTCCTCTTTATTCTGCATTATCTCCTTAACTTGTTGTCACTACCTGAAATTATCTTACTTATTTTCTTCTACAGCAGAAATCAAAACCCTTGTTCACGATATTTAATACCTATTACCTCCCCCTCAATTCAGCAGTATTGTCATTCTGTTACAAGAAATTATCTTATCTCTACAGGATTTGTTATTTACAAAGCTGTGCTGTTTACTACTGTTATTATTAACGTTTTTCTGAAATAGTTTTACTATTATTTTCCTCCAGGTTCTTTGCTGATATGGGGTTATGTTTAACAGTATAAAGACAATTAGATTATACTTTTTATAAACATGTAATTCACTATTTTGTTGTTAATACCAAAATTCTCCCCCACAATATCTCTCAAATGGAACCAATATTCAGTAATATGCTCAGTACTTAAAAATGTAATTAACCAAAATTCTACATACATATGAATCAGATTTTTCCCCATTACTTCAGATTCAATTTATACCTCTAAAAAAACCTTATCATGCTGCTTCAATATAAATGTTTAGGTAAATGAATATAAAACATATAATTTTTGCTGTTTTAATGTTGTTACCTTGTAAGATATCCTTTAAAATCAGATTTCTTTATCAACCTCATAAGTAAAATTATTTTCCTTTATCTCTTTACTAAGACATTTAATCTTTTTCAATACTCCTTTATGAACCTTCCTTTAGTTTTCTCATTTTACCTACTAACTTTCAGCATTTCTTCATATTTCTCCTGATAAACTGCCCCACTTTCATCCCTGTAACATTCTCATTTATATTCCATGTCCTAGAAAACATTTTGCTTAGTCAATTAGTTTTCATCTTACATCTTTCTTTTTTATATATGAAAATCACTGTTTTCTTCTTCATAAATTCTGTATCGAAATACCCAGCCTTCTTGCTCTGGCTTTATTTTTTTCCCAATTTCTATTAATTCAATTTGCATATCCTTAAAATGCATTTTTAATTATTTGTTCATTAATCTTAATCTGTTCAGTATAAGATATCCTCAGCTAGATTTTTAAAAATCTTCCTTGTTTCCAAAAATGAAATTTCGGGGCCTCCCCGGTGGCACAGCGGTTGAGCGCCGGGTTGTGAAGCTGCCCGCAGCCTCTGCAGCACCGGTTCGATCCCCGGCTGCTCCCCGGCCACCGGAGGAGGGTCCCACATGGCGCGCAGACCTCTCCTGCCGCCCGCTGCTCCCCTCAGCAGTGTGCTTCGGTCCTTCTGCCTGCTCTGCTCCCCGCTCTGGCTCTGGTGAATTCTCTCACCCTTCTGCGCTTCTGACTGTACCCAGTGCTTGTATAAATAAATCTTAAAAAAACAAACAAAACAAAACAAAAACGCACACAAAAAAAAAAAACCCAAAAAACAAAAATTAAATTTCAATTGACAGCAACAATAACAAAAATTTATTAGTTCGGAGCCAGGAGCCACTTAACCCAGACACATCTTGGTTTCCCTTTCTGTTTCCCTAAATCAACCTGAGCCTGTCTTAGGCTTTTTAAGCTGCTGTAACAAAAATATAGACTGGGTTTGTTAAACAACAAACTTGTATTTCTCACAAATACAACAAACTTGTATTTCTGGATCCTAAAAGTCAGGATCCAGACAGATCTTGTATCGCTGACCGCCCCTTCCTGGTTTGCAGAGAGCGGCTTCTTCGTGTGAACTCACGTGGTGGAAAGAATCTGGAAGCTCCATGGGGTCTCCTATAAACACACTAATCCTATATACGAACACTTCTCTTTCATGACCTAATCATGAGGCTCTCCTGATACTGTCACATTGGGGGTTAGTATTTCAGCATATAAATTTGGGGGGACACAAATATGCAATCCATCGCAGACAAGACTCACTCTGCAGTAATGGCCCTCTGGTGTGAAACAAACCTTTGGTCATTAATATTCTAGATTGCTCTGAGCACAGCCCCCGGCTCTTGCAACAGAGTTCTGCTCACCCCTTATCTCTTTCTGGACTGAGATTGTGCCTCACTTCTGTCAGGCTCCATCCCACTCATGGGAAGTCTGCCTCTGAGCCAGTAATCACTGAACGTTTCCCTAGCTATGCTTACCATGACCACTAACCCTGCTCTTTTTCCCCCTACCCACTCTCCACTCGCTATCTCCTCCCATCTGATGCTATTTAATGGCCATAATCACCTTCTGTTGGATTCTAATGACCTTGTAGAGTAGACCTTCCCACCAACAGGAACCCTTCATTACTGATCTGCAGAGGAGAAGTAAAATAACTACTTTATTTAGGGAATGGTGATAGTTTGGTGGTCTCTGTCTTGTGGAAACTTAAGAACGTGGCCCTTAACTTACACTCTACCTTAATCCAAAGCACAAAACCAGGGATAAGTAAATATTTTAGGAAAGGCACTGTTAAAAAAAATATATATATATACAATAATAAATGGGAGGGGGGTCAGTGGGGGGTAGGACCTCAAGAAACTGAAAGTACAGAGTGTAGAATAAAGGTCAATAGTGAATAACAGCACAGAAATGATAAGATATTGTGCCTATAAAACAAGAACAGGTGGCTATACAAATGGATAAGAAAACAAGAGTTCTTAGAAATTCAAAATGTTACCGAAAATAAAAATTTCAATAGCAGCATTGTAAGTGAAATTGAGATTTCCTAGAAGTAGAACAAAAAGACAGATGGTAAACTAAACAGAAGAGAAAGAGGAAAGGAAAGACCTGGAGACTCAATCTAGAAGATAAGGCATGTAACTCAGGAGTTTTTGGGAAAAAATGCAAGAAAAAAAAAAACAACAGCAAATTTCAAACTATAATACAGAATTAAGTCTCAGTTGAGAGCCTGGGTTGGCATAAGGAATCTTTGCTTCCCTCTGCCTTTGAACTCTATCTGAGCTTCTGTAAAGAAAATGTATGCTGTTTAATAACATGTGCTGATTAGGTGGCCCTCAGGGAACAGATGACACTGGGGACAACCAGGAGTTAGAGCAGTCAGGCCAGTGGGCAGATTGACCTGATGAAGCCCACGTGTGCAATTATGACTACTGCTGCTGCTGGATTTCATGCCAGTTATTCTTGAACCACCAGAGGTTCCACGAAGCCATTAAAAGGAATCCGCATGTTACAGGGCAGGGAGAGAAGCACCCCAGAACCCCCAAACCTGCCCGTCCTAAATAGGGTTAGCCATCCGCCACATCAAGGCAAAATATGTAAGACCTTTAATGGAAAGGAACTTTAATACAATTAGTGTACAATACAGAGAAGACAAAGAAAAAAGTTTCTAAATCGAGCACCCAAAGCTACCCATTCCCTCGTAGGTCAAAGTCTACCCAAATGAGATTGGGCCAGAGCAAGGCCCGAAAGCCTGCTACAAGCCTGTAGCACACCTGGCAGGGACCCATAGAAAAGTGTCAGAAACAGACAAGTCTGGAGGAAAAGAGCAAAATCAAAATCAAGACAAAAGCTGCCATTGTTAGGGCCTTTCTGGTGGTGCAAGGGGTTAAGCACCACACTGTGAAGCTATCCACAGCCACCTCAGCATGAGTTTGATCCCCCAGCCAGCCAGGGAGCAACCCAGATGGTGAAACAGACCTCTCCTGTCTCGCCAGCTGCTCCCCTCAGCATTGTATTTCAGTAGATCTGCCTGTTCTGCTCCCCGCTCTATCTCTGGTGAATCCTCTCACCACCCACAACTCTGGCCCGTACCCCAGCTCTTGTATGCATAAATAAATAAATCTTTAAAAAAGGAAAAAAAGCTGCCATTGTTAACCTCCCCACGGGTCTCTCACCCACATCTGTTTCAACCAGTCCAGTACCAAGAAGCCAGTGCAGCTTCATCACATGTCTCTCTGCTCCTTGTGCCTCCTCCAGCTCTCCTTCTGATTCTCCAACCTGATTCCTTCCTTCCCCAGTATCCTCTAGGCTTCTCTTCCCATTTCAGCTCTACCCTCCTTTGGGTGGGGCAGGGAACCTGGAACCCCTTTTCATGGGCACCACCCTGTTACACAGACTTTTTAGATAATTAAGGAGACGCAAACTTTACTCAAGAAAGTACAGTTGTTTTTTTTTAAAGATTTATTTATTTATTTATACAAGCACTGGGTACAGTCAGAAGCGCAGGAGGGTGAGAGAATTCACCAGAGCCAGAGCGGGGAGCAGAGCAGGCAGAGGGGCCGAAGTACACTGCTGAGGGGAGCAGCGGGCGGCAGGAGAGGTCTGCGCGCCATGTGGGACCCTCGCTGGAGGCTGGGGATCAAACTGGTGCTGCATTGAACCGGCAATGCAGAGGCTGCAGGCAGCTTCACAACCCAGCACTCAACCACTGCGCCACCAGGGAGGCCCAAGAAAGTACAGTTTATTTAAGGAAAGAAAGCAAGGACTCCTGGGTGGCTGTTGTCGGGAAGGGGAAAGTAGCCATTGTGGGCCCGTGTCTAGGAGACATTTAAACATTTTTTTCTCTATCCCAAAATCTCATCATCCTACTTTGTGATTTGCTCTCTCTCCCAGTGGCTACACTCCTCCGGGCAAATGTGCCCATTTTCCCATCTCTTAAAGTTTCTCCTTTATATCCCCTGTCCAAGGTCTTATTTACTCAAATTTTACTTTCCCTGTTTAGTTAGTCCTCCTGGACTTGCTAACCTGGTCTCTGGAGTATGGTTAGCACCTCTTAGAATTCACTGTCTTGATCTCAGAAGTCTCTTTAACTCTCCTGAAGTCCTTGCCTGTCCTCTCCCAGAAACTGCCTATTAAACCCTAACTTGCCCTACAACACAATGAAGTCTTGCAAAATCTTTGAGCAATAGCATCATGACTGTAGAGTATCACCAGTATAGTGAGAGAAGAGAACGGAGCCCGAACTTTTAAAAGTTCGGATAAGTGTCCAGATAAGCCATCCCAAGATGTTCAGAACAGACTTTTTCCAATAGGTGCTACCTTGACATATGGAGTTAGATTCCATGGAGGCCCTGCAGTCTTCAAGATAAACTATTACTATTACTTTACCTATACAGAAGAATGAAGATTGCCCAGATGTAAGATCATCTCCAGAAACAACCTCTCTACCAGAGAAACCTATCTCTGTGGCATTTAGTTGTGTATGAGTCAAGGGCTCTTCCTCATGTGTTTCTTCCTCACTTTCCCTCTCCCCAATCCCATTTATTTGTTCAGGAATGTCTTGAACATTCCTGAATGTTCAAGAATGTTCTGTTCCTTTTCCCCCATTTACAGTCATATAAATTCTCCATATGTGTATAATTAAATTTGTTCTTTTTCTTCTGTTAATCTGTCTAGTATTAATTTTTTTGCTTAAGGAGCCTAAGAAGAACCCAGAGAGTTAGAGGGAAAATTTCCCCTGGCACCTCAACACTTTCTTATCTAATTCTGATCATTGGAATAAGCAGAACCAAGTTAGAACATCAGTTATAACCCCTAAAGGCATACAGTTTGTTGGGAATAATCTACTTTATTGCATTCAAAGTATAACAGGGTGGTCCCCAGGAAGGGGGGAAGTTCTAGGTTTCCTGTCCCACCCAAAAGGAGGATGGAGATGAGCTGGGAGAAGAAGAAGCTGCAGAGGAGACTGAGGAAGGAAGGAAGCAGAATGGAGAGCCAGAAGGAGACCTGGAGGAGGACGTGAAGAAACTGCACTTGCCCTTTGGTCATGGACTGGGTGACACAGATGTGGGTGAGAGACCCGTGGGGAGGTGACAATGGTGGCTTTTGTCTTGATTTTGATTTTGCTCTTTTCCTCCCAGACTTGTCTGATTGTTTCTGATCCTTTTCTGTGGGTCCTTACTGGAAGGTGCTTTAGACTTGTGGCAGACTTTGGGGCCTTGCTCTGGGCCAATCCCGTGTGGGTAGACTTTTATCCATGAGGGGACGGGTAACTTTGGGTGCTTGATTTAGAAACTATATTCTTTGGCTTTCCTGTATTGTTTACTAATTGTATTAAAGTTCCTTTTCATGAAAGTCTCGTGTGTTTTGTGTTGATGCAGTGAATGGCAGAACCTATTTAGAGCAGGCAAGTTTGCAGGGTCTGGGGTTCCCCTCTCCCTGTCCTGTAATAAAAGGACTCCAGTTCCCGGTGCCTGGCCCATCCTAGGGAGTCGCTGAGCATTGATTGAAAGCAGGAATGAATGAATGAGCAGCTAAGGGAATAAGGGTAGTGTGGGGGCTATTTGCAGAGAGGAGCAGGCCGTGCTTGTCAGGGATGCTGTGCTCTTCTGTTCAGCACAGGAGTCTAAAGGTCCGTGCAGAGGGTGACTGGGCTGCACAGCGAGGAGGAATGCCATGCCCTGCACAGCAGCGTCGCGAGTGATCCGGGAAGCAAGCCCTGGGGAAAAGTCAAATCAGGTCACTTAGTAATAATGGAGAACATCAATAACCCACACCCAGATTGGCAGGATGCCTCATCTAGAGCAAATGCAGATGAGGTGTTGGATAAGAACCCCTGATTTTAGAGCCCACAAGGAAAGGAAATATATTGGACTGTTCACTGAACTGTTAAGAGAAACGGTGCTGAGTAGCTCTGTGTAACAGTAATCACAGCACAATTAAATTCAATGTTCTGAAGAAGAGAACAAGCCAATCCCTCCCAGCAGAAAATAGAGCCTTGACAATGAAGGAAGCAGTTTTTGAAAAAAGAGCAAATAAATCGCAGAAAATCTCTAGATTCTCAAAACACCTCACTAAAACCACAAGACAAATGTTAAGAGGTATATCACAAATCCAGAAGGCTGCTTTCTCTAACCAAAATCCTATGTGACTGAGTGGCAAAGTGGTTTTTCTCTGAAAGACTATGGTAAGGGAGGGTGTGAGGGAAGAAAGAAAGAAAAGAAGGTAGGGAGTTTTGTTTTTATTTTTGTGGTAGGCACTCATTTTGGGTATGTAATTTACACTGAGGTAGAAATTAAGTTAATAATGAAACTAGCTACCATTTTCTTAAGAACTTTTCATGAAATGAGTATGAAAATAGACGGTGACTACACATTTCCTCCTAACTAGATTTAAGTTGCAGAACCTACTGTGTTTGAATTCAATTCAAAGTGCTACAGAAAACTGTGGACAAGTTATAAAGCAAAGAAGCAACATGATCTCATTTTTTGTGTACAAACATTTTTTCTTTTTCTCATTTTTAAATGTAAGAGGTACTTGATAAAGCAAAACTAAGCTATGTATTCTGGAATTGATAACAGTTTATAAGGTTATAGAAAATGTTTGACAACAATAGCACAAGGGTAGGGAAGGGGAAACAGAAGTACACTATTCCAGGTTTCTTATCCTATGTGTGAAGTGGTGTAATATTTGAAGTTTTGAACCGTGATAAGTTAAAGATATATCTTTTAAATTTTAGAGCATGCCCAATTTTTATTTATTTATTTTTTAAAAATGGAGCTAGATGCCTCCCTGATGGGCAAGAGATTAAGTGTCAGCACTATGAAGCTATCTGCAGCCACTGTAGCACGAGTTCGATCCCCAGCCAGGGAGGTGACCACATGGCGCAGCAGACCTCTCCTGTCTCACCCGCTGCTCCCCTCAGCAGTGTATTTCAGTCCATCTGTCTGTTCTGTTCCCCACAAAGTGATTCAAAAGGAGGCAAAAATTAAGAACAGAAAAAACCAAATAGGACAAGTAGCAAGGTGGTGGCTTAAATCCAAACATCACCACTTATGTTAAATGTAAGTAATCTAAATATTTCAATTAAAGACAATATTTTGTTAGATTCAATTAAAAAAAACTCTCTATATATACTCTCCTCCCTCTCACGTCTCCCAGCTCCCTCTTCTTTCTTCCCTTCAAAATCTGCATTTGTCACCTTCTCTCTGCTTTTCTAAGATCCCCTCTTTCCCTTTCTCTGGTGCCAACTAAAAATTATTTTTACTTTATTATAAACATTAAGTTAACTCTTTTTTAAAAAACATTTATTATCCAGGCTAGACTCTAGAACCCTCATATTCATGACCCAAAAGAGACCTTTCCAGAACAAGAATTCCATCTTCTTTAATCTTCCCATTATACTCACATCACTGAGCAGCTATAAATGTAGAAAAAAGAAAAAAGTATGTCAAAAGGAGAGAAAAATCCCTCAAATAAGCTAAAAGTGATTATCTTCTTTACCATCATTATAAGTTCACTTTCCTAACACCCTGGAAGTTTGTGACATGCCCCTAGACCACTAAGAAAATAAAAAAACATCGCTATTCATCCTCAATGTCCCACGGTATTAGTATCTAAGGGCTGGCATAGCAAACTACCACAAACCCGGTGTCTAAACAACAGTAAAGCATTCTCCCCCAGTTCTGGAGGGTAGACATCTGGGATCAGTGTGTCAGCAGAGCCATGATCCCTTCAAAGTCTCTAAGGGAGAATCCACCCTTACCTTTTCCAGTTTCTAGTGGCTCCTGGTGTTTCTTGCCTTATGACAGCATAATTCAAACTTCTGCTCTCTTCATATGGTTTCCCCATGGGCTCTTATCTGTGTCCTCTTTTAAGAATACCATTGAGTGGATTAGTGTCCACCCTAATTCTACCAGGACATGCCCAACTAATTACACATACAAAGATTCTACTTCCAGATAACATCACATTCTGAGGTTTGGGGTGCACATGAATTTTGGAAAGATATTACTCAACTCACTATATCCACCATCCAGAAATTTACAATAGCATCCAGGAATTAAGAGTTTTATTTTTAAATTCACACTCACTCACATGTATATATCTTATACAATTTTTTAGCAAAGTTTTTTGTTGTGTTTTCATTTATTCATTCATTGAACAAGTCTTTATTGCACATTTACCACTTTGTTGACATAGAGGTTTAGACTTTTTTTAATAAGCCTAAGTATTGCTGTTACTCCTCAGTTCTTCATACTAATTTAGTATCTTTCCTTTCCAAAGGGAGTTCTGCCAGAAAGGGAGTTTCTTCCAGGCTGGAGTTATTTTCACACTTTCGTTTTTAAATTAAAACAATTGTAAAGTGCACTGACATTTTGTTCCTAGAGCATGTGGAGTAATATTTTTATGGTTACTCGGGCAACCGCAGATGCAAGAATGAGCAGGAGAAAAGGAGCAGAAGGACTGGCATCAATAATGAAGAGGTAGAAGGAGCGCCACTCTGGGACTGCTGGCTCAGCTCCACAGCACAGGGCCAGAAGTCCAGCGATTGCCCAGAAAATGTCCTGAATCTCTGCTCTGAGTCATCATCCCATGACTGGAGAATGTGGTCAGATTATTTTCTCAAGAAACCAGTAATAAACCAAGGGGTATAGGAATTAAGAACTACTTCAAAAAAAAAAAAAAAGAAAGAAATATTTACATAGGGCTTGACGTCAGCATACGATGAGCGGTCAGTGGTTGAACCACGACTTGTAGACAACAAGCAGATGCATTGCCGAGTCCACAGTGACTAATGTGAGGACAAGGATTTGGTTTGGCCAGAGGTATAGGTTCTGGACAAAGTCTGGGTCCTGCTTACTCTGTGTTTATGAAATGTGGCTCTACCATTGGACAGTTTCTATCAACTGTAGACCCACTATGTGCATGGCACTGAGTCAAGGACTTTGGAAATATTTTTTAAACCCCTAAAACCTACCCCTATTTGACCAGTGATATAATGCAAATGAGATAAATTCATATTTAGGTGACACATATTTACTTCCTACATCTTAAAAATGGTAGTTGAGGGAAGGAAATAAAATCAAAAATCCTGTTGAAAGTCAACATTTCTTAATAATTAAAATTATGAACTTGACTTCGTGTGGCCTTGGGTTTAAATTCCAACTTTCACTTACTCTTTATAAATCCTTGCAAGTTACCTGTATTTAGTGACCCTATCTTCTTAACTGCAAAGAGGGAAAGGGAAATTTTTAGCTCAAGAGTTTATTATGATAATTGGGCCTCCCCGGTGGCTGCAGCGGTTGAGCACTGGGTTGCGAAGCTGCCCGCAGCCTCTGCAGCGCCAGTTCAATCCCCGGCTGCCAGGTGAGGGTCCCACATGGCGCGCAGACCTCTCCTGCTGCCCGCTGCTCCCCTCAGCAGTGTACTTCATCAGTCTGCCTGTTCTGCTCCCCGCTCTGGCTCTGGTGAATTCTCTCACCCTCCCACGCTTCTGACTGTACCCCAGTGCTTTAAAAAAAAAAAAAGAGTTTATTATGATAATTAAATGAGAAAATATATGCAAACACTAACATAATGTCTGGCATATCACTGATAGGCAATACCTGGTACTTACCACCATTGCCGTCATTCTCACCCTTGTCTTAATTTGGGACGTGAGCAGGGGCACAGTGGCTTGCTGCCAATAATATGGTGCTGGAAGGATATCCAGAAGTGGGAACTGCAAAAAGCTATGGAAGTTGACTTCTAGGAGCCAGCCTTCCTGGCAAGGGACAGCATCCAAGGGGTGCTGGAGTCTCAGGGACAGAGGTAGCACAATGTTCTGGCTTCCTAGGGCAGAAACATCCTAAACATTCAATCATTAGCTTGGACCAATATGATGGGGTGCCTGTTCCAACTAGTCAACATGGAATTACTAGATTCTGCTATCATATACTGCATCAGAGTGGAGAACATGACCTAGGTATGGTCAGCCAAAAGCTACTCCATAGCATTTTTTAAATTTTTTTTAAAGATTTATTTATTTGGCCTCCCTGGTGGCGCAGGGGTTAAGATGCAACCTATGAAGCTAGCCGTAGCCACTGCAGCACAAGTTCGATCCCTGGCCAGGAAGCAAACCACATGGCACAGCAGACCTCTCCTGTCTTGACCGCAGCTCCCCTCAGCTATGTATTTCCATCAATCTTCTTGTTCTGGTCCCTCTCTGGTGAATCCTCTAGCTGCCCCCCCACACACACCTCTGGCCTGTACCCGAGTTCCTGTATGCATAAATAAATAAATCTTCAAGAACTGGGGTATAGGCCAGAGGTGTGAGGAGTGAGAGGATTCACTAGAGATAGAGTGGGGAGCAGAACAGGCAGATCTACTGAAATACACTGCTGAGGGGAGCAACAGGCGAGGCAGGAGAGGTCTGCTGTGCCATGTGAGTAGCTCCCTGGCTGACCAGAGACCGAACTCATTTTGCAGTGGCTGGCTATAGCTTGATAGCACTGTCTTTAACCCTTGTACCACAGGGAGACCCCTCCATAGCATTTTACAACATTACAAGAAAACTAGTGAGTCCAGGAAGGAATTGCTAATCATGGAAGCCAATCATGGAAACCTGATTTCCTCTGGGGATCCTGGTACCTCTCAGGACCTCACCACAGCCCCTTCATTCTGAATCTTGTTAGAGGAGGTACAGAACTATTCATTCATTCCTGCTTCAGGTGTGGGTTAACTGAGAAGCAGGAGCTGGGTTGGGTCCTCAGGAGAGTAGTCCAGAGCTCTGTTGTGGAAGCTGGGCAAAGGAGAAGTGGGGTGACCAATGATAAAAGGGTGAGGGAGCTGGCCCTGCTGTCCTTGGATGAATGTCTGTAACACGGTGAAATCAACTTGGGTGAAGAAAAAGTTGTCTCACCCTTCTGTTAGATTAGTCACCCAATTAAAATTACTTTTTTAATTTTCTATTTATATACCAAAGGGCTAAGTTTGGAGTTGTATGATTCCACAAGTATTCAGAAGTATTCCTCATACGCTAAAATGAAAACATCAATTATAAAGGCAGATTAGATTACCTCAGCTTTTACAGAGTAGAATATTCCCATTTGTCAATCTCTTTTTTTAAAAAGAAATACGAAACTTAAATCTCTGTATGTATATGAAGTGTTTTTGAATATAAATACTCACTTTTTGCAAATGTGCTCAAATTGGTTATAAAGGTTACTAAAGTTCAGTTTTATTTAGTTTCTAGTGAAAAGATATAATTCTGACTTTCCTTGACTAATAGAACTGTCATGTTGCCTCGTTCAACATGAAAGGTATAGAATTAGGACACAAATGCTGTAAGTTCTAGAACAACGACTTTGTAAAGAGAATTGGAGACAAGCTCTTGCTCTGGACAAGTCATTTCACAAGAAAGCATTAAGCATCCACCACAGCACAATTCCATATAAATAAAGGATCTGGGGGAAGAGAGTTTTCCTCAAATGACTTAGCACCTACTTGGCATCTCAAAATTAAAACCAGTGACAGAAAGAAAGTTTGTGATGAGTTCTATACTGATATAGAACTGTACCCGAGTTCCTGTATGCATAAATAAATAAATCTTCAAGAACTGGGGTATAGGCCAGAGGTGTGAGGAGTGAGAGGATTCACTAGAGATAGAGTGGGGTAGATAGATAGATTCTGAGGACCTGGGGAAAGAAAGACCCCCTGAGAAATGGAGGCAGAAATTAGTCTGGACCTCAATTTTTTTTATTATTTATTTATGCATACAAGAACAGGCCAGAGGTGTGAAGAGGATTCACCAGGGAGAGTGCGAGCAGAACAGCAGACCTACTGAAATACACTGTTGAGGGGAGCAACAGGCGAAGCAGGAGAGGTCTGCTGCACCATGTGAGTTAGCTCCCTGACCAGCCGGAGATCAGGGATCGAACACATGCTGCAGTGGCTGGTGATAGCTTGATAGCGCTGTCTTTAACCCTTGCGCCACCAGGGAGGCCCCGTGGCCCTGAATTGTTAGGTAAGCTGTAGACAGGGGAAGAGGAGCGTGCAATACAATTGAAACAACACATACAGGTGGCAAAAGGGCCCATGAAAAGATGCTCCACAGCGCTGGTCACCAGGGAAATACCACACAAAACCCCAGTGAGATATCACCTCACACCTCTCAGAATGGCTACTACTAGAAAAACAAGAAACAATTTGATGGTGGGTAGTGTGACATATACTTTACTGAGGTGAGAAACTGTAACCTGAAGTCAATACAGTGTTGAAAATTAATGTTACCTCAAAAAAAAGACAATAAATTATAATTATGAATGTGGTTGTGGAGAAAAGGGAACCTTTGTGCACTGTGGGTGGGAATGGCAGTGGATATAAGCTTTGTGGAAAGCAGCATGGAGGTTCTAGCAAAAATTAAAAATAGAACTACTATTAGATCCAGCAATTCCACTTTAGGATTTACCCAAAGAAAAAGAACACACTTATGTACATCCTTAGGTTCAGTGTAGCATTATTTATTATAGCCAAAATAATGAAGCAAACTAAGTACACATCAGTAGATAAAGAAGATCATGGGTGTGTGTAGTATGGGTGTGTGTGTATATGAAATCCATTGTGTGTGCCTATATATGTCTATACACATGTAATATGCTTATATAAGGGTATAGTATGAAAAAATATATAATGGAAGCTATTCAAAAGAATGAAGTCTTGGGACCTCCCTGGTGGCGCAGCGGTTGAGCCCTGGGCTGTGAAGATGCCCGCAGCCTCTGTGGTGCCAGTTCGATCCCCGGCTGCTCCCCGGCCACCGGAGGAGGGTCCCCCATGGCGCGCAGACCTCTCCTGCTGCCTACTGCTCCCCTCAGCAGTGTACTTCGGTCCTTCTGCCTGCTCTGGCTCTGGTGAATTCTCTCACCCTCCCGCGCTTCTGACTGTACCCGGTGTTTAAATAAATAAATCTTAAAAAAAAAAAAAAAGAAACTGTGCTTGCCTTTGGAAAAAAAAAAAAAAAGAATGAAGTCTTGTCATTTGTGACAGCATAGTTTGGTATTATGCTAAATGAAATAAGTCAGAGAGAAACAAATACTGTTCTACACATATGAAGTCTAAAATAAACAAAATAACAAGCCAAACTAAAGAGACGGTAAACAAATTGATGGCTACCAGACAGGTAGAAGGTTAGGGATTGAGCAAAATGGATGAAGGGGATCAAGAGCTACAAAATTTCAGCTACAAAATAAAAAAGTCAAGGAGCTGTGATATAGAGCGTGGGGACTATAATCAATAATAAAATAAATTTGAAAGTTACTAAGAAGGGCGGCAGGTGGGCTTATTGTAAAGATCACTTTGCCACATATGGCAAAAATAATGGATGTCAATTAGACTTAAAAAAATCCTGGGAGTGAGCCAGGAAGTGAGGATGGACGCCTGCTTGTGCTGACTCAGTGAGAGACCAGCAGAAATAGGAGGTGTAGGGAGAACTTGAGGAGCAGGGAGTTTAGATGCAGTGTGGGAGGATTCTGTTCACCAGAGTTTTGTTTAGTAACTAGTCTGTGCCATGCATTGCACTCACATCAGGAGATGACACTGATATCAGGGGAAATAAAGCGGTTCAATAGAGGCATGGTGAGGAGAACCCTTAGGTGGGAACTCTGGGCATTTCACCAAAAATGAGGCCCCCAAGAATTTGCACTGATGAAGGAGTGAGGATGGAAAAATCTGATCCCTTGAAAGAAACAGAGATACTGGCCAGAAATGGAAAACACAAACTTGAATGATTCATCAATGAGCAGGTTCCCAACCTGGTAAGTGGTGCTCACTGGTGCCAGAGATGAGACAGTTGTCAGATGACATAGCAGGGCCCTTCTGATCAAATTAGGGTGCAGATACTCTCCTACTTATGGTATAAGATTGTTGTACAATTATTTGCAAAAATTGTCTTTAAAATATCGAGCTGACACAGAAACTGTTTTACATATATGCTCATGAGTAGGCCACTGTCCTTTTGCCAGTGACTTCATTTCTGTTATACCTTTCAGGAAAACTTTGTAGTTTCTGATTCTAGATTACGCCATTTTTTTAAATTTTAACAGTAAAGTCCAACACTTAAGCCAAAGCCTTGCTGCTTTTGTGCTAAGACTGTTCTCTGGGCTATGGCCACAGTTACTGTGTGTGAAGCACTTTCTATTTACAGCGTTATCTCTGTGCCTTGTGGTTTCCTAATCTCCACAAGGGCTTCTCTAGCCCTGATTGATGGGTGATATGGTTCTAATTCTGCTGCTTGCCAGCAGGACAAGGACAACAACATGATGGATAGTGGATATCAGTGCAACTCTATGGCATTTCCACCTTCTTTGCTTATAATCCTCAAATGGTTATGTATTTTGCATAGACAAATTGACTTTCACTAACTTGGTTTTTAATGCAATATTAAAGAACCTCTGGTTGTATTTGCAAAAGCTGGCAATGCGGGCTAATGAAATGGACCAGGAAAGACAGCAGAGAGAGCAAGGAACTGAAGAGTTAAAAATCAAGCCTTCCCTTCTGCCTCCCTTATTTTAGTATCTCAATTCTCAGCAGTGCTCCCACTCCACTTTGCCCTTCCTGTTGCTAATATGGAGCCTGTAAAGAGGGAGATGAAAGAGAGGCGAGAGTCAGAAGACACAAAGGTGACATGCTATGAGGCTTCAGGGAAACCAAGGAGAACAATGACAACCCACAAGCTCCTTCCTACATGCTCACCCAGCTCTTGCCCGCTCCCCGTACCATTTTCATTTCTTCTTCTTTTTGCTCAGTTGCTTAAGCTCTTAGAAGGCAATTTAGCCCCTTTGGAGTTATGGAGTTGAAGTAGGAATTCAAGAACTGAACTCATTTTCACCTTTTGTTCTCTTCACTTGGAATTCAGGAAGTCCCCAGACTCCACAGATTTTAAAAAAAACAGGATGGAGCCCTGGTCTCAAAGAGGTTAAGACTCATTGCCCGAGGGGGAGAAATCCAGTTCAACCTTGTCGTCAAAAAAAACCTAAAACCGTAGAAAAGATACAGCCTGGTTGCTGGTCGAAATGGACTGGGCAGAAATTCAAATAATTTCTGAGCAACTCATAATATTTGCAGAGTAATCTTCCATTTTTCTGAATTTTTAGTCCTTTTCCTTCATGGAAAATTGTTAATATCTGAGTATTTGTTATCTTCCAGTTACAATATTTAATGCCCATGAATATTCTAAGAATTAATAATCATGGTTACATATAGTCCTTTGGGAAGTGAGCTAAAGTAAACTAACAAAAATAATTATTGTGATTTATAGGAAAAATATATTTGGTCATTCAGATGATGAAAATATATTTCTTATATTAAATATGTCTTCAATACTTCCAAAAATCTACATCTTTTTATTTTCTGCTTAAATAATAATTGCTAAATTGCTATAAGGATTTTAAGGCATTAAGAACTCTACAAAGAAAATTTCAGTGCTTTCCTACTTTATATACTCAAAACATATCTACTAACATCCTTAAATTACACCTTCTAACCTGCTCATAAAATTAACAGTATGCACACAGTATGGAAAGGTAGAATTAACATGGATTATAAGACAGTTTAACGAGGATAACTTTGCAAAGAATGAAAGGAAATGATACTTTACAATATGATTATGATTTGGCCAAAAAAGAAAAGGCCTATGAAAAGTTAAATGTTCTAATAGATTTGAGTTTCTTTACATATAACACTTTTTGGCAAGCAACCAGAAGTAGCAATGGTAGCAATGGTATATGTGTGTGTGTGTCTTTAAAATTTAATCATTCACTGACTGAATGTGTACTGAGCATCTAGTTCATAACAGACAGTGGGAATGCTTTAATGAATAAAACAAACAAAAATTCATACCTTCATAAATTTATATGCTGGGAGATAATACATAAGCAAATATACAAATATTGTCTACTTATTTACATATAAACGCAAGGTTTATAAGTGTGTGTGTGTATACATATGTATGCATTCTATTAAAATATTTTCCTTCCTATATTTAACACTCTCTTAGTAGCATAGTAATTACAACCTACGGTTTCTAATTGTTTTCTGCTTCCATGAACCTTTTCAATTTCTCCTCAGTGGGGACATGAAAAATACCAAATGGTTAACCAAAATACAAACTAAACAATCTAACATGTTGGCCTCTGAGCTAAACCAAGACAATATTCAAAAGTATTTCCTTTTTAAAATTTTCATAATTTATTTATTTCTATAAATTTTGTATCATTGTTCATTTTTGTACAATGTTTGCTTTCTCCTCTCAGGTGTCATCCCTGTAAAAGCCCTGCCACTGATTCTCCCATGCTCCATCACCATAGTCCCTTGTGCTCTTCCCTGCCTTGTTATAATACCTCTCTCTCCCCTTCCCCTGCATAATGTCTCTGATATATAAATTTTTTAAAAAAAGTATTTCCTTACTTCAGGTAAGGAGAAGTTGAACAAAATAGAGAAAACATGGGTCATTCATGTCTCTGTATCTTTCCTCCTCAGATCCCGTTTACTTGAGGACAAAAGAAAGAGCTACAAATGGAACAAATCCAAAATAGTACAACAAATGGAAAAAGTTGACAACCTATGAAATACAATTTTGATAAATTGTGTAATAAAGAATATATGTGCAATATTTTAACAGGAAAAAACAATCATGCAGGAAACTAGTTCAGACTTTGCATTAGACTAAGGTGGTATATCAGTTTTAATCCTGGCCTGAGTAATCAGGGCAGAGTCAGATTCCAAATTCCCCTGGGAGTTTGTCTTTCAAGCTCTCGTGGGTCCTAAAGACCAGGATAGAAGGAGCCCTGCACCTCCTTGGAGGAGATGCAGGTCCATGATGAAGTTTCTACAAGTTCTTCATGAATGAAGAAAAAGAGGGCGATTTATTGGGTATCTGTGGAAGGTATTCCATTGTCCTTTACTGGAAATACGTCCTTTGTTCTTGGATTCTTAACTCCAGGGCTGCCCATAGCACAGGACTATCATTGGGTAACTCCAGGAGGCGCCAATCATGTTCACCACATGACATGGTGCCATGGCTGTGCCACATGGCAGACTGGCCTGCTCACTTGGTGCCAGTGAATAGTGGTTGGTTTTCTCTTTCTCCTCTTTTTTTCCTGCTCCTCATCTTCCCTCTCATCCTCTTTTTCCTCCTCAGTGTCCTCACTGGCAGCCAGAGAAAGAAAAGAAGATCACCAAGGATGTAGCTCAAGAGTGAATCATCTCCTTGACTGGATCAAGAAGATGTGGCATATATACACAATGGAATATTATTCAGCAATCAAGCAAGATAAACTCATGTCATTCACAACAACATGGATGAAACTAGAAGGAAGTATGCTCAGTGAAATAAGCCAGAAGGAAAAAGAAAAATATCGGATGGTTTCACTTATAGCAGGAATACAGGGGAACCAAATAAGACATCAGTGTAAAAAAATAATAACAGTTCAAAATACAACAAAGCAAAAAACGGATAATCATAAATCAGAGACATCCTGCAGGGGAGGAGGAGGGAGAGGGATCAGAGGGAGTGAGGGAGGAGCACAGGGGACTGAGGTGATGGTGCACGGGTGCACTGGTGAAGGAAACTCTATGGGGACTACACCTGTGGGGGTGGGGGGGGAAGCAAATATTGTTTAAAAATGAACAAGATGTAAAAAATAAAAAAAAAATATTAAAAAAAAGAAAACCAATTACATTAAAAAAATAATAATAAAACTTGTCTTCTT
This sequence comes from Talpa occidentalis, assembly GCF_014898055.3. Classification (NCBI taxonomy): domain Eukaryota; kingdom Metazoa; phylum Chordata; class Mammalia; order Eulipotyphla; family Talpidae; genus Talpa; species Talpa occidentalis. The sequence goes on from NW_023601433.1 coordinate 31,598,901, forward strand.
GGGAGGAAAAAAAAAGAGTGAATCATCTGGAAACAGAAAACTAGCATGGGCAAAATGGAAAAAAGAGAGAGGCAAAAGAGATTGACACGTTTCAAAATGGACAACGCAAATTTACTAAAGCAAACAAACAAAACTCATGAGGAAACCTTCAGCATTACATAAAGAAAAGAGGTGCTTCCAAAATATAGGCTTACTTTTCCTTTATCTTATCCAGGAAAATTGTATTTGTCAGTCGCTCCTGGATACCTAATAAATGAGACAAGGACAAGTACCTGCATTCTGAAGCAAGTTACTGGAACCTTCCCCTTACTGCTAGTTTTTCTTTTCTCTTCTTTAAATTCTATGCAATTTCTATTCTTAAAAGAAGCAAACAAACAAGGAGTCAGGATAATGTGATAAAAAGAATGCAAAGCAGGACTCCCAACAGGCAGTTAAGGGGGCTCTTATCAATGTGGAACTTGATGAATTAACTTTTCTTTGGACCTTGTTTGAGAAAATGAGGGGATTGTACTAAACAAACTCACATTGAAATTCATTGTAGACTTTCCCAGCTATATCAAAAATCATGGAAATGAAGTCAAGGGCATTTAATACATTGAAAGTCTTTTTCCTGAGCTCATATGCCAAAATGCTACTTCTGTTAATTGTAATAATTGAATCTAAATGCCAGAGTCCAGAGTCTCCAGGGAAGATAAAAGCAAGGGTCCTATTTATTTTCCTTTATTTCCTAACCTTTGGATAAGCATTTAATGGGCACCTCCTGTGTACCTCTCAAATACGGCAGATTTCTTGTTAAAGCGTCACAACCCACAGGAGGAATTAAACAAACAACTCACAGCCGAGTGATATGTGCTTTAGCCAAGTGTGAAGAGGTTGCTGCAGAAGTTGTGTGAAGAGATCACCATGGTAGGTGCACCCAGGTCCCCACAACCCTAGGAAACAGACCCCACCCACCCAACAGGACTTCCCTGATAAGAGAAAAACAGTCCTCGGATAGCTAACAGTGACGCACATTACTATCTTCAGTGAAGATTTGGAAAGGTCAAAATGTAACCTCACGGCAGAAGGCAGATCTACTTCAGTGAAGAAAACCAACAGGAATTCAAATTGCAAAGTGGGCCATGATGGGCTTCAGTGATTCCCTTCTGGGAAATGATCCTCCTCCTCTGGGTTCAGGGAGGGTGGATAGAGCTTTGCCTTGGAGCGGACAATCCCTGTTCGGTTATTCAAGTCATTTCCCCTCTCTCTTCCTCCTTATTTCTCTCCCTCCTCTCAACCACATTATCTCTCAGAAGACAGAAGGGTCAGCTGTGTTCCCTCCCCAGACACTCGCTGGGACTCAGTGGCCAGCAGAAGGGGGGGCTCTGCTGATATCAGATACTACGGATCATCAGAGGGCACTGCACAGTCTCTCCTCACTGTAGGAGGAATAACTGTCCATGAAACATGAAAAATTTATTAGGAGAATATGAGCGTCCGGGCTTCCTTTCTCCTCAGACCAAACCAAATCAATATAAGTCTCAGCTCCTGCCAATTAAGGGCAAAGTGGAAGTATGTGTTACCCATGGACAGCCAGAAAGCTATTAAAATTACAGAATATTTCAAGCTGTGAGGTCCCTAAAGTCCCCCCAATTGTAAAGAGAGGGAATGGATGCCCAGAGAGTTTCAGTGATTTAGCCACTAACACAGCAAGGTAATGGCAGAGTCTTGGTTCAGATCCATCTCTCTGAATGGGTTTTGATCACCTGAGTCAAAATCAGGAATTCCACCATCACAAAGTAATGGGAAGCAAGTCCAGGAGTTATATGCTGCAGAGAAACCCCAAATCCTTTATCCTTACAAAGAACCATCCAGTGGGAATGGAGAAAGAGGAAGAGGCACAACTAGGTTCAGACACTCCCTGACACTACCTGGGCCCCTGGATCTTTCTTTCCTTTGAGTTGAGGACAGATATAATAAGAAGCAGAATCCTGCAGGGTCCAGCGGAAGGACAGGGAGAGGCTGTGGGGGAACCAGCAGTGCTGGGACCTGCACTAAACAAAAAGTCCCCAAGCATTCTGGGTGTCTGTGACCCACCTGGGCTTGCAAATGAGGTAATATAGACAAAGGTCTTCTGGGCCAATGAGTTTATTCTAGGCTTGAATCAGGTAGCCTTTTTTAGTCCTATAATTTAAACTGTTTCTTCAAATCCTGATTTGGGAACTTACAGTGCTTTTTTAAAAAGACTTAACTTTTTAAGAACAGTTTTAGGTTCACAACAAAATTAAGCAGAGTGTACAGAGACTTCCCATATAGGCTCTGCTCCCACAAATGCACAACTTCCCCCACTATCACCATCCCCCACCAGAGTGTTTCATTTGTTACAATGGATGAATCTACATGACAGGCCATTACCACCCAGAGTCTGTAGCTCATGCTAGGATTCGCTCTTGGTGTTGTTTTAATAGTGCTTTTTCAAGCTTTTGATTTAATTGGTAGTATTTTCTTCTCTTTCCCAGCTAGGAGTTTGGGGAAAATGAAGTGTTCTGATGGTGAAAGGTCAACCCCATGTTAGAGAATTCGTAACTTGCCTGACCTTGTTCCCCTTCTCACTGCTCATGAAGTCACTGAGTGACACAGATCCTCAGTCACCCTCAGGGTGTGGGGGAAATGAGGACACTGATATAGCAAAAGAGCCACAGTCTAGGAGGGGACAGAAAGCCATGCTACATCAGAGCTACTGCCATGGCATAATGACAAGATGTTCTCTTCGTCAGCTTTGCCACAGCTCATGAGCAGGCCTGTCAGCAGGGATGGGGTGACAAAGAATACAGAGCAGGTACATCCACGAGAGAGGAGAGAGCTCCTGACACCAACAGCTCCCAGAATCTCCATTCAAGGAAGCTGGGCACAGGGTTCATGGAACTGGTGTGACTGACTTGACCAGACCAGAAGACGATTATGAAAGAGACAAGGACGTCAAAAGGTCGCAGATGATTTCTCGTTGTCTGGAATTTTCATAATATTCTTCCTCCAAACCTTTACCTAGCAAAGACCTAAGCCCCAATCCTAAGGACTAGTGAGTGCCTACCCCTTACCCCTGCACTCTGACACGCACACTCCTGAGCATTCGAAGAAGTTGGTGCAGCTCCAATTGCTTGCTCCAGTGACATCTCCCCTCTGGCCCCTGCAGAGATTGGTGACCCCAGAACATGGGCATATCTGCTCTGGGGAGTTTGCTTGTCTCACAAGGGACAAGCATAACAGGAGACCCCAGAATGGCTGAGCTCTAGCCTGGATGTCTGCCTCAACCTCCACTAAATATTCATTAGAACTGTGCCATCAGGCACCTCACCCCTGTTCCTAAGATGGTCAAACCTCTATTTCAACATTACCTGGACTCCTAATATAGCATTGTTTCATAGCTCCCTAACATGAGCTGGTCCTCTGCTTTTCCCAGGCCATCCAAACCCTCCTATTGGGATTGGGGAAAATGTAGCCTATCATCCAAAAGTCTCCCCATAGCTTCAAACTCTTCTCTGGATGAGCCTTTCACCTCTTTCTCTGACTGGGGATCCTGATTACTTTGCACTCTCTCAAATAGAGACTAAATTTAACTACCTCAGAAAAGGTGTCTTACACCAATTATATAAGGGGCCTGTCACTTCCGCACACATCTTTCTATTCTGGGCTCTGTTTATTTTCTTCATAATGCTTATTACTCTTTGAAAACTCAAGGGAAGGGCTAAGGGACTCAAGGAAAACAACCCCAGTAAAGACAGGAGACTGGAAACTCTGTATGAAGATGGCAGTTTGGGCTCAGATATTTACTTTTGCTTCCATTAAAAATGATCATAAAGGAAAATTGTTTCAAGGCAAACTTCCAAGAAAAATATGGGAAATTTGGTGGCAGAGTGACAACTAACTGGAAGACCTGAGAAACCTGAATCCTAAGCTACTCCTGGAAAAAAGCCAAAATCAATCCAATTTACAGCAGAATATCTCCAAAAACTCAGGAACTGGAGGCACTGATTCTGGAAGACAGGGTGTGTGGGGGTGAGAAGGGTGAGGGGGTGATGTTAGTTCTAAGCAGAAAGGTGGTAAACTTTGCTTACAAAGAGTCTGGGACCCACTGCCCATTCAGATGGGTGGCTGTCCCTCCCCATCCCACTGCAGGATAGGGGCTTTTTCTCGAAAGAAGACCTGTAGACTGGTAATTCCAGGCCCACCTAAAAACATTTATCTATAAATACTGAGATTCCTCGGTCTTCTTCCCCAACTCAGTCTTCTTAGTAGCCCTCTTAAATATGAGCAGACCACCAAGAATCACCAGGCATTTGAGGGAAGTCCCCTAAAATAGGTGTTCCAAGAAACAACAAATGAAACTTGAAGAAAAACAAAGAATATATATAAAAGGAGAAACTTTAATTTTTTTTTCTTTAATAACACCAGAGAGAGGAGATTCAGCTCCCATAAAACAAAAATAAAACTTTTTAAAAAGGAACAGTCACAATAAAATAGAGCTCTGGACAATTACAACTATGAGAACAAAAGTGAGAAGTTTAGTGGAAACAGTAGACAATAAAGTGGAGGTATTCTCCTAGAAAGTAAAGCCATGAGAAATTTGAACTACCAAGTTAGGAAGTCTAACAGCCAAATAGTAATTTACAGGAAGAGAGAAGGGAGAAAAGGGAAGAAATGATCAATAAAATAATACAATTTCCCAGAACCAAAGGACATGCATTCTCATTTGAGAGAGCTCAGAAAGTACCCAAGATAATGTCATAAAATTTCAAAATACCAATGACAAACAATGAAGCAGAAGTCAAAATGACACCAGCAACTAAAGACACTGTTAAAGTGTCTTTTAAATTTGAAAAGGACATTATTTCCAACAGAGAACATTATCCCTAGGGACATAGGGGACCCAGAGAGAGCTCAAGTCAGTGACCAATCAGGTTACGAGAATAAAGTCTTACTGTGATGTGTCAGGCCTTGTAAATGTGCCTGCTGTGAGCCCTGGAAACATCAATTATCTGTGGAGGTTATTTGAATATTTATGCCATCAAAACAATGAAATAACACAAAAAAGAAAAAGATAAGGGCACATGAATCAGGGAATTCAAAAGGTTGGTTGAGAGCTAAGTAAGATTCAAGTAAGATCAAGTAGGCCCCAGGCACAACAAGTCTGTCCTAACTAGCACATCACAAAGAAGATGAAGGGCCTCCCTGGTGGTGCAAGGGGTTAAGCATCAGCACTATGGAGCTATCTGCAGCTACTGCAGCACAAGTTAGATCCCAAGTCAGGAAGGTGACCCACATGGCACAGCAGACCTCTCCTGTCTCACCCACTGCTCCCCTCAGCAGTGTATTTCAGTCAGTGTGCCTGTTCTGCTCCCCACTCTGTCTCTGGTGAATCCTCTCACTCCCCACACCTATGGTCTACACCCCAGCCCTTATATACATAAATAAATAACTCTTTAAAAAAAAAAGAAAGAAGATGAAATGGGTAGAATTCCTGTTGCATCTGACTATATTGAGAATAACTTGAGACATCACCAGAGGGCTCAGGGTTGTGTTCACGGCTGGTATTGGATTTGTGATAGAAACTAAGTAAGCAAGATAATTATTACTCTAGGGAAAGCAGAATTTTTTTCAGGAAAATTAAAATAATTACATGCTCCACTTTGAATAGCATTTGAAAGGTCATATGAAAGTAAACTCTAAATATTGATCTTATCAAAATTATAAGTAAATATTTTTGGAAGTTGGAGCAGGGTGAACCAGATAGATGGATGTTTGTGGTGGGGGAGAAAAGTGAAAGAGAGCAAAAACCTCGTCTTCCATAATGGGATATAAGTTGATATTATCTAAAACTGAAAAATCAGCAAGTAGTCATCTAAAAATATTATAGGTGTCATAGTATGGAGGAAAAGAATTATCTAAAAGAGTTGAAAGTGTTGGCCTTTGGGGAAGGGATGCAAGGGGAGGGGAGAGCAAGGGACTGCCTTCAGTAAGAAACCTTTAAAAATATTTGCTTTTAAACCACGTTGTGAAAAAAAATTTTGCTAAAACAACAAACAAAAGCAAAAGAGAATGATAAGCAGAACATACTTGTCTCATCAAGGCACAATGTTCTGTTTGCATAGGATTTAAGATGAAAAGAAAAGGCAGAAAGAGCTGTGTCTCGGTGTTCAGCTTCCACTTACGTTGTACAAAGTCCCGATAGAATGTCCTTGGGAGCAGAACAATGATGAGGGAAAAAGGCTGGTAGTCTATAAAAATCATAGCTTGTCTTGAGTCCAACAGAAAGCTAAGGTTTCAGGCCTCCCTGGTGGCACAAGGAGTTAAGCACAGCACTATGAAGCAATCCGTAGCCTCTGCAGCACAAGTTCAATCCCCATCCATGTGGCCAGGGAGCTACCCACATGGCGCAGCAGACCTCTCCTGACTCGCCCGCTGCTCCCCTCAGCAGTGTATTTCAGTCAGTCTGCCTGTTCTGTTCCCCACTCTGTCTCTGGTGAACTTTCTCACCTCCTGCATCTCTGGCCTGTACCCCAGTTCTTGTATGCACAAATAAATAAATCTTTATTAAAAAAAAAAGAAAGAAAGAAAGAAAGAAAGCTAAGGTTTCAAGGGAGATGAGGGAACTGAATTCCAAAGAGTGACAAAGCCTTCCAAGGATAGATGAGACACAGTAATTCTCCCACCAGTGGAAGATCACAGAAGGACGAAGAGGCTGTGTTAGCAATGGGTAAAGGGGAATGAACTAGAAAGAGAACCCAACTCTAAAGGTGACAGATAGCTACTTTATCATTTTTGAACTGGGAGCTCCAGAAAATTAGAAGGTTCGCACTCATCCTAAAACTTTGCCATGACCCTCCACTGGGTGCTTACAAGAAGGGTTGCAGGTGGCAGGGCTGGGGATGAGACTGACACAGGTGTGTGGGAAGTGAGTGCTGCCTTGAAGGGACAGGCACAAAATTCCACCTGTTTCCCCAGATGGTTTTACTTCCTTAGACAGGCTCAGCGTCTGCTCACTCCTGCTCTTTGAGAAGGTGTGAGAATGTGTGCTTTTGCATGTGAAACCATCCCTCCCTGACTATAACATTCCTTTCCTCCTTTAACACACCAGTTGTTCAAGTCCAGTACAGAAACCAATACAGAATGCCTTTGGCATCCTGAAGGCAGAAGTAATGATGGAGGCTGGGTAGAAGGATCAGAAGCCAACAGAAGCCCCATCTTTGTTTGATGAGAACCTGCAAGCCCTTAACACCAGCCAAAGAGAAGAAGCTTAATAAATACTATTTGATGATGATATTGATGCAGTAACCATAACACAACAGCATATATTCCCTTGTCACTTTCCTTGCTGCTCATAATCACAATGAATAATCACATACACACACACGTGTATTTTTAGCCTCATATCTCAAAGCATTTGGCAAGCTGAACATTCACACACCAACCACCTGCAAGGACCATCTTGTAATTCACAGAAATGCAGCTTGCTCTGAAAGAGCAGCTGTTCCACAGCACAGGGCAATGCCACCACGGAGCTTGGGGCACGACCTGAAGACAAATGACACAGCAGGTGAAGCGGCAGGTGGAATTCTAAGTAGCTAGACTATAAGGAGCAGATGGCAGAGACTGAGCAGCAAAAAAAGGGCCACATAGTCTCACCTCTTCATCCAAAGTGCTGTGGATTCTTTCATGACCCCAGATACTGGAAACCTGGAACATATGACAATCAGATGTAGGAAATAAGAAAAAAAGTATTTTAAAGAAACACATCACAGCCATGTAAAGTCTATGTAGAAATGTCTCTGTCAGTGGCTGGGTCTCTGGGTCTTAAGAAAACTGACATTCATGATAAAAGTTTCCATTCTTAGAGTCAGACTTGCAATTTAAAGTTTTGGCCAGATTTGACAGTGGGTAGATTTGACTGCTGTTTTCACAGTTATTTTGAAAACTTGCCTGTATTATATTTCACATCTACAATGGTAGTGATAATATAAAAGTTCTTATTTACACAAACAAATCAGAATTTAAGTCAGAATGACATCTTAAATCTTTCCCTTCATCTTATGGGTTTGGGGGCCTAGAGAGAAAAGTAGGATGTGATTACAAAAGGGGATGTGATTACAGTCAGATAAGAACAAATTCTACATCTGTTCTCTCTCCCTCTCTTCCCTCCCTCTACCCCCCTTCCTTTGCTCCTCAAACCTGTTTTTATCATTTTTTCTTTGGCTTCTACAAAGTTGAATGAATACATCTCTTTTGAAATAGGAGAGAGAATGCCAAAAATATCTGATGACTTTTTTGTCCCTATTTTGACTTTTTTTTTTAAAATATTGAACCAAAAACATTGGTACAAAAACAAAAGAATGAAATTGCTCAAAACTATATCATCCCATCAGTTGTCTAATTTTCCTTGTTCCTTCCAATCATAGTTCCTAGAATTGAATACACCGCATAGAAAGTCATATATACATTCCATTTTTCTCTTCTGTATTCTTCACTTAAGTCTGAATCACTGACTTTTTCTTGTTACATTAACACTCCTTGGCCATCCACCTAGAATATAAACTGAGCAAATACAGGGACTCTGTTTGTTCACAGTTTCAGTGTCTAAACAGTGCTTGGGGCCTCCCCTGGTGGCGCAGCAGTTGAGCGCTGGACTGCGAAGCTGCCCGCAGCCTCTGCAGCGCCGGTTCAATCCCCAGCCGCTGGAGAAGGTCCCACATGGCACACAGACCTCTCCTGCCGCCCGCTGCTCCCCTCAGCAGTGTATTCCGTTGGTCTGCCTGTTCTGTTCCCTGCTCTGGCTCTGGTGAATTCTCTCACCCTCCCGTGCTTCTGACTGTACCACTGCTTGTATAAATAAATAAATAAATCTTTTTAAAAAATTAAAAAAAAAAAAACCAGTGCTTGGCATGCTGTAGTATGCAATAAATATTTTTTGAATGAATCATACTCTTTACAAATATACTTTTTAACAGCTGTTTTCATTCCATTGAGTAGATCATATGATTCTGTTGAATATTTAAGTTGCTCCCTCCTCTTCCCCAACATATATAACCACAAACAACAGCCATTGCTCTATGTATGTATAGCTTTTTTCCTTCACTTTCATTATTTTGTTATTTATACATCTTAATGTGCACTTTCAAATAACCTTTCAAATAAAATTTCCAATGTGGGGTAGCAACGCTGATGCATTATTGGATCATTTTCTGGCTGACTCCCAGGGTGGAGCCCAGGGCTGGGGAGCAGATGGAGAGTGATGGTGGCAGGTTGTAAATCCCAGGAGATCTTGCTGCCTTCTTTCTCTGCTTTCAAAAGTAACCAGTTGCTTTTTTTGTTGTCTGTGTGTTCCCAAGCACTTCCTTAAAGCTACCACTTCAATTTTATTTGGTTTAAATCATTAAGAGTAAGCCAGGAACTGGATCCCATCTCGGAACTGGATCTGACAGAAAGTTGGATTGCGGAGAAGCCTTTTGGAGCGATTGGGTTCCACGTGGGCTGAACCAGCCTTCACACATCTGCAGCCTCCATCTGCTCCTCTGTGGCGGGACATCATCCCCTGTTCGGGCATCGTTTACTTTACACAAGACGTGTCTGTGTAAAAATTTGGCTTCACCACCCACTCCTTGGCAGCTGCCTGTGCTCAGTCACCTGCACCCTGCTCTCCACATCTGTTTGGCGCACAGGAGGCATCTGCTGGAGGAGAAAACTCACACAGAACTTAGAGTCCAGCTACATCTGTGAACTGCCAGTTACCCTGCAGCGTGCCCATTGAGAGGAATAGCATAAAAGATACTAGAGAGCCATGTCTGCAGCCCTTGTTCTATTTCCAGCTCTGAGAAGCTGCAAGACCATGGGTGAATCACTTGCCACCCACCATCCTCAGGCTCCTTCTCTGTCAAAGAGGAGAATGACAGCTATCCCTGCACCCTTGCATCTCCAGGGCTTGTGGTGAGAACTAGGGTAACTATGTATATGTAAGCTTTGCAAGATGTGAAATGCTAGGAGGTAGAGAGCATGATGATGACCACTCTGAGGCCAACTTGAGGTGCACACGACAGCAGCCAGGTGCAGATGCTGTTGTTTGCCTTTCCAGCAGTCATTTCCTACTCCTTCCTTGTGTGCTGAATCCTAATTATGTTCAGGTAGCAGGTGGCTTTATGTGTGGCACCGAGGAGAGGTCATGTTTGAACTACAAGAATCATGGAAATCCCATCTCTTCTTTTCTCCTGCAGGGACCTAAATCAGACCTGCCCCAAGAGTCTCAAAACTGGTCTCCTCAAAGCACCCTGCACTGGCATGCAGAGTATTTTGAGCTAAGAGCAATGAACATACCTTGAGGCTGAGGACAATCTTCTGTCCTTGCCGAAGTTCCTTGCCCTTCCCCAACCAAAAAAGAGATCATCACATCCTAGGCTTCTGCCTTTTTCTAATTGGAAAAGCAATCACTGCTCCCCCTTTCTTAAGATGGAAGGGGGAACAATCGTTGCTCCCCTTTTTGTGGGGAGTATTAAGTCCAGTACAGGTTTATCAGTGAAGACATCTTCTCTACCAAAGAAGCTTATCTTTATTCTCAGATGTCTACCACGTAAAGTCTCCACTGCCCCTCCTTGATGTCCAGGTCCCTAAATGTAAGATAAATATTCCTGTTTCATTCTATTGTTCTTTAAAATTTACAGCCATGTTAATTTTCCATAAGTATGTTATTAAATTGATTGCTTTTTCTTTGCTAACCCATCTGATGTTGTCTTGATGGCTTATCCAGCCTGAGAAAAATTCAGAGGGATACAGGATGATTTCCTCTATGCCATGATATTGCTTCGTGACTCAGAGCAATGTCACCTGCAGTAAATGGTCTTCTGGGAAATGTATTCCTCCCTGCTGTATGAAGAAAAGCCTGCCTTCTGCTTTCTGGGTGGGCATTACTAGATGAGGATCCAGTGCTGGGTGCTGCAGCTGCATTCTGGCACCCAGAAAAGGAAAGCAGAGAACAATACAGGGGCCCTGACCCAGGACCCTGACTTGGTTGAACCAGTGCACTTACCACCTCTGGAACTGGCAATCTGCAGATCTCTTGATATATGAACTTTGCTAACAAAACATCATAGGTGCTCATAACTAAAGGCCCAAAAGTGAGAAATGTGGGTTATCCCATGGTCAAATGAAGCACGTTTGGGCCAGCAAACTTTTTTCCCTTGTCTTCTTACTCCCCCCTCTCTGTTTCTAAGTGCTTTGCTCTTGAAATAAAATAATTAATAAACTTATTGGGCAAAAATCAAAATCCTATATGAAATTAATAGTAAATTAGAATCCAGTTGGGAAATAAATGTTTGAGAAATGTGTGATCAAATTACGTGCTAATAAAATGTGAGGATACATGATGAGGTGAACTATGGTCACTCAGGGCAGACAAGAGGCTCGACCGTCTACCCCATGGACCCTAGACCAGAGAATGGAACTGGCACGGGGCTGCACAGGCATGGCGCCAGGCATGGGGTGACTTAAGGGGGGCCTGGGGTGAGGAGAAACTCTGTTTCTGAGCTCTCTATTCTGTTTCATTCATCCAGCTGTCTCCTCTTTGACTAGTACCACACTGTCTTAATTATTATAGCATTACAGTAAGTCTTGAAATTGCAGTTCAGCAATGTCAGCCTTTCAACTTAGTTTTCGTTTTCATGATCTTGTTGGTTATGCTGGGTCTTTTGCCTTTTCATTCAAACTTCGGAATCCACTTGTCAATATCCATAAGTTACGTTCCTGGAATTTTGATTAAGATTGTGTGGAATCTACAAATCAAGTTGGAAGACCAGACCTCTTCAAAATATTGAGTTGTCTGATTGATGCATGTGAAATATCTCTTGAATCAATTTTTTTACATTTTGTTTTTTTACTTTTGTCTTTGACTAAAGGAACAGAACACAGGGTGGAAAGAAATAGCTCATAAGGAATTAGTCAAGCGAGAGGATGAGACAAATTCCTTCTTTTCAAATACTATTTAGGAAAATACTGTCAAAATAGGGAAGAGACAAATCTTAGGTCACATATACAATGAATAAACATAGAACCAGGAGTTCCTTTGATAATTAGACAGAGAACTTACATGAATAGGATTATTTAAACCTTAACACACAAACTCTCTGTTTAAAGAATTTGGTGCACATGGTTTCTGTTTGAGGTTCATGAAGAACTGTAAATTTAAGGTCACTTTAAAATGAGATAAAATGAAAACGTCATTTACTTAGTATTAGTTAGGCCAGCAATCCATAACTGCATTTGGCTACAATCTAATTTATCTTAGCAAACTAGGGCGTGGCTGTCACTGACAAAATGAAGAAGGAAATTGAAGCAGTTCCTGTTATATTTGGGTCAGAATATAGTTTGATCTCAATTTTCTAGGTCATTTAGGTAAAAGTTATCCCTGGGACTGAAAGATTCAGTAATTGCTTCATTTCTCTGTTTTCTGTGTTAGAGAATATTTACACATGGTGTCTCACTGAAGAAAACAAAAGCACAAACTGGGTTCATTTTAACATTAGTACTGAATATATATTAATTATTCATAGATTCTTTTATTTAATCAACAAGACTGTATTGAGCATTATGTGCCAAGCACTGTTCTAGGTACAAAAGAAACAAGCGTTCTGAAGAAAAGTAGAGCAAAGACAGAAATTATCCTCCTTTATATGGGATGATGAGGGAAATTTTCATAACCTGACACTGGAGCAACCATAAGCCTAAAGGAAAAAAGAGGTGGATCACTTGGGTATCTGGTGGAAAATATTTCTAGGTAGAAAATGACAGTGCAAAAACAGGAGCATCCCTGGGGTTTCAGAGGAATAACAAGAAGGCCAGAAGTGGAGGTTGTCAGAGGGAATGAGGAGTTCAAGTCAGAGTGGACGCTGGGGCCACACAGAATCCTGCCTGTCTGGGAGAGGACCTCCTGAGGGTTTGAGCAAGAAAGTGAAATGATCTGATTCCCATTTTAAAAAGGATTATTTATTTATGCATACAAGAGCTGGGGTACAGGCCAGAGGTGTGGGGGTGGGGGGGTGGTGAGAGGATTCACCAGAGACAGAATGGGGAACAGAATAGGCAGAATGGCTGATGTATACTGCTGAGGGGAGCAGCGGAAGAGTCAGGAGAGGTCTGCTGTGCCATATGGGTAGCTCCCTGGCCGGCCAGGGATCAAACTCGTGCTGCAGAGACTGCAGACCACTCCATTGTGGTGTGTTTACCCCCTTACGCCACCAGGGAGGCCCTGATTTCCATTTTTAAAGACTCACTTTGCCTTTACACAGGCAGACTATGATATGTGGGGGGACAAAAGAAAAAGACAAACCAATAAAAGCGGCTGTCATGTAGTCCTGGGAAGAGAAAAATTAATAGAACTAGAGATAAGAAGAGATTCAATTGCAGATATTTTTGAATGTAGAGACAACAGAATTTGCAAATGAGACAGAGATTCAGTAAAAGAGACAGAGATTCAGTTAAAACTGACAAAGTCACCCCTGAGGTCTGTGTGCAAATTGAACAGTCAACACCTATGCCCAGGAAGCGGGTTTTCCAAAACCACCTCCACCTTTATAGACCCTGGAAGGGATCCCAGCACCTCACAGGGAACGAAAACATCCCAGAGGAGACAGCAGCTTACATTTTTTTTTAGTTTATTATTGTAAATGTCCAAGTTCGGAATATTTGAAAATTATTGGTCCATTTTTTAAAAATTGGAAAATAAAGAATGAATAAAGAAGAAAAAATTTATGGTCCCACCTCCCTGATGGTACAAGGGGTTGGGCACAGCACTGTGGAGCTATCTGCAGCCTCTGCAGCATGAGTTCAATCCCTGGCTGGCCAGGAGGCTACCCACATGGCACAGTGGACCTCTCCTGTCTTGCCCGCTGCTCCCCTCAGCAGTGTGTTTAAGTACATCCACCTGTTCTGCTCCTCACTCTGTCACTGGTGAATCCTCTCACCCCCCGCAACTCTGGCTTGCACCCCAATTCTTATATGCATGGGTAGATAGATGTTAAAAAAAAAGAAAGAAATATTGATATCCATGTCAAATTCCTGAAAATTGAGAATGTTACCTTCATTAGAAAAAGTCTTTGTAGATTTGGTTAAAAATCTTGTGCAGAAGAGACCATTACATCAATAGGTTATCTTGGTGAGCCCTAAATGCTGTCACAAATGTCCTTAGAAGAGAAAGAAAAGACATAAGCAGGGATGTGAAGAGAGAGGGTGACTGGAGTAGTGTAGCAACAAGTTAGGGAATGTCCAGGAATACCAACAGGCCCCAGGTGCTGGAAGACGCAGGGAAGAATTCTCTCCTAGAGAATTCAGAGCAAATGTGGCCCAGCCAACCACACTGCTTCCTACCTCTGGTTACAAGAACTGAGAGACAATAAATCTCTTTTGTCTTGAACTACCACTTTGTCATCATTTGTTACTACAGTCCCAAGAAGCTAATATAATAGTCTTCATTCAAATTTTCTGGCACACATATCTTTTTTTAATAATTAAATGTATTTATTAACTTTCTTACCTGGTTATTAATTTTTGTACAATATTTGACATCTCTCCTCAGATGGAGTCCCTGAGGTTCTCTCACCACCACAGCACCCATATCCACCACCACAATCTCTTGTGCTCTCCCTTCCCCTGTTATGACCCTTCCCCTGCTGTAAAGCATATATTTTAACCATCAAAAACTCTTGAATGAACTTAGGAAATGGTAGGACTGTCACCCACCAAATATAAATGATTCAGATTATTCAAAATCTCCATCAGTAGGCCTTAGAGAGAAATGTCTTTTTTAAAAAAGATTTATTCATTTATTCATAAAAGAACTGGGGTGTAAGCCAGAGGTGCGGGGGTTGAGAGGAGTCACCAGAGAGAGTGGGGAGCAGAACAGGCAGATCTACTGAAATACAAGGCTGAGGGAAGCAGCAGGTGAGACAGGAGAGGTCTGCTGTGCCATATGGGTTTCTCCCTGGTAGGCCGGGGATCGAACTTGTGCTGCAATGGCTGCAGATAGCTTGATAGTGCTGTCTTTAACCACTGCACCACCAGGGAGTCCCTTGTTTTGTTTTTACATAAAATGAAGTGCCTTTTCTTGTACCTAGCTATTATGAATAAATCCCTATGTGCTGCTTCTGATGGCGCTACAAACAGGTTATAGTTACCAGGCTTTTCCTCCCCTCCTGTCACTGTCCCTGCTTTCCTGGCTGCTGGAAATTACAGACAGACAGCAGGTAGAAACAATAGGAGTCCCTTCCCTGGCCCCTAATGGTAGCACACCTGTCCTCAGAGGACCCCGTGTCTCAGAAAGTCAAGAACAGCATCTCCTCCCTGAAAGGGGAAGACTTTCCTGTGGAGTCACTGTGGGCGTGTGTGTCAGAAAAGCTTCTCCATCTCATCTGGGTTCCAAATTCTCCAAGGAAATAAATGCAGTACTATTTCCCGCTCCCATCCAATCTAGAGAATTCTAAATGGTTAGGTGCTTGTGTTAGGAGGCAAAATCTGGGCAAAAGCTTCCAAATTTACCAACTTATCACTATCCCACCCACAGCCTCCCCAGGGATCTCTTAAGCCTTAGTGCATTCCACACAAAATTTACAATTAGATTAGTTTTTGCAGTTTCCTCCTCTCTTGGTATTTACTGTTCAATGACACCAAACATCCTATTCTGTGTTTGATGTTGCCATTGATAGGGTCCCCACTAAATCTAGTACCGCCTGCATCTGCTCTGCTACTGGTTCTCTTTCAAGGTATATATTTTTTAAATGTCGAGTTAGCTCAGGCCTAAGACCAGCCTTTGCAACAGCCTCATTCAACTCAGCTCAAAATCCATTTTTCATTTTAATTCATTTGAGCCAAGTAACTGCCCCCCATCACTTCTCCTATTTAGCAGAATTTTTCCTAATGGGAAAATCATCACTAATGTCTAAGCCCCTCTTCCTCTCTGGAGTACTTTAGTAGATCGTACCAGGAGTTCAGAAAACTTGCTAATTTTATACTCACTGAGATGGCTTTAACTCCTTCCCTACCAAATGATATTTAAAAAAATAACGACAATTCATTTATATGTTTTCCATCTGTAAATGAGAAGTTCTCATACCCTGGTGGTGCAAGGGGTTAAGTCTCAGCATTATAAAGCTATGCACAGCCACTGTGGCACGGCCAGGGAGCTACCCACATGGCACAGCAGACCTCTCCTGCCTCGCCCGCTGCTCCCCTCAGCAGTGTATTTCAGTAGATCCGCCTGTTCTGCTCCCCACTCTGTCTCTGGTGAGTCCTCTCACCCCCCACACCTCTGGCCTGTACCCCAGCTCTTGTATGAATAAATAAAATAAATCTTAAGAAAGGCTAAAATAAAGAAAAATAACAATGGGAATGGAGCAGGACACAAACCAGTGAACACTCTCCTTTCCCTCTCTTCTTTGAGACCAGGAAGCTTGCAGTGGAGAGCTTTATAAAGGAAGCAGAAAGCAAAAACATCCCTTTACCATCATTTGTAACCCATACATTTACACATGATAATTGTTCAGGCTGATTTTGCTGAGGATACAGGAGATTAGGGCAGGGGTTTGCACAGTAAATTAGAAGGGATCCTGGACCCGATTTCCAATATTGGAGGGGTTTTTCCCCCATATCAACAGTCAATTTTCTGGACACCAGTGGGTTGTCCTAAAATTCAGCTCAACTCTATCACTGTCTACCTGAGATAGCATCAGAATTCACAGGTTCAGGTTCCATCCTACAAGATGGCCCCCCTCAACTTCAGAAACCACCTGCAAGTCCAGGTGTTTCCATGTGCACCTCACTTACTGGCTACAAGGCATAAGTTCCCAGCACCCCTTCTTTGGGTTCAATTATTTTGTTAGAGTAGTTCACAGAACTCAGAGAAATGTTTTCTTACTAGGTTACTTGTTTACCATGAAAGGATGTAACTCAGGAACAGCCAGATGAAGAAATGCATAGGAAAAGGAATGGGGAAAGAGCAGGAAGCTTTCTTGCCTCCCTAAACATCACTCTCCCCGAATTTCCATGTATTCACCATGCTGGAAGCTCTCTAAACCCCATCCTCTTGTTTTGTTTTTTTTGGGGGGGCTTCATTATGCAGACGAGGCTTAGTAAGTCATTGGCCACTGATGACAGTGCAACCTCTAGCCCCTCTCTCTTTTTCAGAATGTTGAGGGCAGGGTTGAGGCAGATGGGAATGAAAGTTCCAACTCTTTAATCACTTAGTTGGCTCCACTGGTAACCAAACCCGCCCCCCCCCCACCATTAGGTGCTTCCAAAAGTCACCTCATTCGCATAACAAACTTCACCTTTCTCAACACAGGAAATTCCATGGATTAGGGGAACTGAACACTGGAAAGCATGGAGAGACATCAAACACATGAGAACTATATAGTCACCTGAATGACCAAATATATAGTTTTCTTGTAAATCACAATAACAGTGATACAGTCTAACAGATAATTTAGAGTAGAATATTACACACGGCTATTCCTCACAGTTCTTTATCTAGTTCCACCAAGTCTATCTCAGCTACAGTCTCCAGCATCCTGCTATGTTCCCTGGGCCCCTTCTTTCTCTTTAGACATCCTGTATCTCCTTCTTAAATACCTCCAATTAGCTGTCTGAAATTCCATTCCAAAAGATATCCAAGTGTTTCTCTGTCTCTCTTGAACTTCTCAAGCCATACTCTGAGAGCCACCATTTTACAGGTCCAATGATTTATCATGCTGTTTTGCTAATTACTATGTCTTCCCCCAATAGGAATTCTGCCCCAGGATTTGCATATTTTCTCATCACTTCATTTTAATAGGAGGCATTTATGTTTTGACATTTATGGAATACAGTGTTTCTTTCTTCCACTTTTTATTGCCTCTCCATTTTCTACCAGAATGAGGGGGAAAAATATCCTAAATATTTGTGAATGACTCAAGCCAAGAAAGCAAATAGTTCAGTTGACCTAAGCTGTGAGACATGGAAGATACCAGATAATGAAATTCCTCCTCTCGTCACTATGGAGTCTCCTCCCCAGTGAGCCACAGACGGGCTGCTTCACCAGCAAAGGGAGGCAGCTAGATGGTGTGTCAACTGACTTGTTAGGTCCTCCCACCTTCTCATCACATGGGCGGATGGCAGAAAGAATCCTATTAAACCTATGAATCCCAGGAAGGAGTGAGGGAAGTGAGGAACTTTTCCTTTTCTGAAATTGGTATCATGGTGTTGTCGGAGAGGGTTCCAATGACAAAGTACCCAGCAAAGCAGGCAGAGGTGGACTCTGCGGAGGGCTGTGCCCTTTCCTATTGGGAATCCATGTAAACCAAAAATCAGAAGGAGGTGGGTAGAGTTTGGCATTACACCTGCAATCCTGGTCTATGTTTAGTGAGGGTTCGTCCACCAAATTGCTTCTTGGGTCATCGTGCCTGTCACACAGCAACTCCTGTGAATCTCTTAATTATCAAAATATGAGGGGAAAGCTGGACTGGAAACTCAGCAAAGAGTACACTGAAACTGTACTATCTTTACAACTGTTCTGTAAAATTAAGATTTTTTAATTTAATTTTAAAAATCAGAACTTGTCCTTACACATTTCAAAATATGCATTGGATTCGCATTACACTCTGGATAAAAATTCAAAGCCTTAGCATAGCCTACATGGTCAAGTGTGACATGGCTCACCTCTTTTCAATCTTATTCCTGGTTTTCCCCTTCTTACTTGCCTTCTGACTGCTTCTCAAAACTCACAGTCTTTATGTTAGTTAGGTTTCTGCTACTTAGCACACACACATTTTCTTGTGGTTTGTCCCATTGTGCCCTCCAGGCTTCTACTCAAATGATACCCCCTGACAGAAGGCTTCCTTAAGTAATTTAGCACCCCTTTCTTTAATCCCTAACATGCTGAACCCCTTGATTCTACTTTGTTTTTTAATGACAGTATAGCTTATAAAATTTTATTTCTTCATTGTCTGTCTTTGTTACTTGAATATGTTCCATCAAAGCAGGAAGTATGTCCATCTTCTTTTTTGTTATATCCAGAGTCTAAGAGATTTCCTGCAGAACAGTTGTCCATAAATATTATTGACTAATAAATGAAAGAATGGGAATTTATGGAAAAATGAAGTACCAGGAATGGCCATGATAACTTTGAAGAAAAGGAAATTTGGACTGGGTATAGCAGACTTACCCTAGAAAATATCAAAAATTTATAAACTATAGTCACTAAAATACAATGTTATAAACTCCCATTCAGTCTTTTTCAGGAAAAGTCCCCTGTGGGGATAGTATCAATCAAAGCAAGGCAGTAAATCAAGCCAAAAAAATACAGAGGAAAATAAGAGCACAACTCAAGAATTGGAGAAAGAAAACCAAGCATGGGATACAGAAAACAGGAGACCCAAGGGGCTGGAACCAAATGGAAGTCCCAGAATGATGGTAAATAGAGATCCTAAGACGACAGTTGGGCAGCCCACCCAAATTGAAGAAACTTACAGGAAGGGCTTTTTCCGGAAGGCCAAATTGATGGAATCACTAATATGAGCAAATATTTTAACAGGAAACTTAGATAATTGAGCCTGGAACATGAGACTGGATTACTGAAAGATGCTTAGAAAAAACAAGCAAGTGAACTAAAACCCTCAAAACAATGGTTCACTGTTAAGGAAGATTTTGTAAGAAGAATATGTAGTCTTATTTCCCACAAGACTCAGCTCTAAAGAGCACACGCACTCACAATATTATAACACTGAATATTGATCTAAACAAAATTATTCTAAAAGAACAGAGAAAATAAGAAATGTGTAAATGTGTAGTAGCTACCCACATGCAAACCTACAATGAACTCATATCTGATGCTCTTCCCGAGCATCTTTCCAAAAAAAATCTTGATGTGCTGTGCTATCACTTCCTCAATTTTGCTCCCTTATTAACACTAATAATAGGCCTCCCAGGTGGCCTAGGGGTTAGGACTCAGAACTATCACCACAATGGACTGAGTTCCATGCCCAGCCAGGGAGCTACCCACATGGTACTGCAGACCTCTCCTGTCTTACCCACTGCTCCCCTCAGCAGTATATTTCAGTAGATCCGCCGGTTCTGCTCCCCACTCTGTCTCTGGTGAGTCCTCTCACCCCCACACCCCTGCACCTCTGCCCTACACTATAGTTCTTCTACACACACACACACAAAGAAAAAGGCTTAATACTAGCTCCTCTTATTATGAGTGGCCAATAGTTCATTAGTTTTACCAACATACTTTACTGATAGCTTTATTTATTGTTCTCACTGTATTCCTTTCCTAATTCTGAGTATAACTTTCTTCTTGCTAAAGTAGATTCATTGGTAATTCTTCCAGCAAAGATGGGTGGGATATAAACCCTTAGCCTGTGTATGTCTGAAAATGTCTTAGTTACATTCCCCATTCTTGAATGAGAGTTTAATTGTGAGTAGCTCTCCAGATTGCAGTTATTTTACCTCAGCACTGATTTCTGGTGCCTTCTGTTGCTCATAGAAGTCTGCTGTCAGCCTGCCATTCTCCTTTCAGCAGTACTGTCTTTCCTTAACCTCTTAGAGTTATTTTCTTTATCCTTGGTACTCTGCAGTTCTATTACCATGTCTAAGGAGCAGTTTACTGGTATTTACCTTGTTAGAGACCTGGTGTGCATTTTCATTCAGAGCCCTTCAACATTCATTTCTTTCTGTAATTCAGGAAAATTCTCTCTAAATATTGACCTTCTGTCACTATCTTCTCTAATGCCTATTGTGCAAGTAAGAGTCTATCAGTTTATCGGAATAATATCAATGTCTCTATATCTATAACATGTCTTCCGGGTTACTTTTTTGATAAAATCTTCTAATTCATAAACTCCTTCTTTTGTTGTATCCAGTTTAACATTTATCTTAATTTATGTGTTATTATTACAATAACTATTTTTCCTCTCCATAGTTTAGAATTGGTCCTTTGTGATTTTTAAATATCCATCTATTTGTGATTTATTCACCAAATATTTAAGCTGTATCCCTAGCATCATTTTGAGCTCTGCAGACACAGCAGTAATAAAATACACAAGTTGACATGCTCCTAAGGTTAAAAAAAAAAAAAGAGCAACCAAATAAATTTTGTAAATAAAGCACAATGTATACCAGGTGGTGGTATTATGGAGAATAAATAAACCAGGGACCAGCAGAGCAATGTAGGGAGTTGCCTTATTGATGAGGGGAAAGGGAAACTTATGTGACACAGACTTTTTGTGGGGATTTATGTCAACAGAAATCATAGGCATACTGAGCCTTATGTTGATCATTCATTTGTCTTTGAAAAATGGTCATTTCCTCTGACCATTTTTTTCAACATTGTTTGAAAACAATTTTGGTACTGAGTTGTGTATTTTGGATACTTATTGGATATGCGATGCAAATACTATCTCCATTCCATAAGTTGCCTTTTTATTTTGTTAATGGTTTCCTTGGTTGTGCAGAAGTATTTTTAAATTGATGTTTTTGTCTCCCTTGTTTATTTTTGCTTTTGTTGCCTTCACTTTTGGTCTCAAATCCAAAAATATCATTGCCAAGACCAGTGTCAAGGAGTTTATCAAAGATCACGAGCAATCTTTTTCATTCCATAGCCAGTGGACATTTTTCTGTTCCCATCTTACTCAGCTTCACAGAAGCTCCAAACTGAGATAATCCCTTTCTCTTTCTCAAAAAATTGTCCTCTCTTTCTATGATGTTCTGTATTCCTGGAGTGTTTGCTTTGTTCTTACTTTGTGTTTTTTTTTAAATAATAAATTTTATTTTTATATTCCCCATACAATTGCAACCCCCCCATTCTGACCCCAATCCCTCCCCTCCCGCCCCCCACCCCCAAAAAGTGTCTCTGGTTCATAGTTTTTTGTTGATTTTGATTTTCACTTTCTTATAGTTATTCATTTTCCTGGTCCCTTATTTATGTTCTTACTTTGTGGGTGACAGCAAGTGATAGGCTGAAACGAACCCCCAAAGATATCTGTATCTTAATCCCCACACCCTATGACTGTTACCTCCCATGTTAGAAATGACCTTGCGGACGTGCTTAAGTTAAGGATCTTGAGATAAGAGAGAGGACCATGAGTTATCTAAGTGGTCCCTAAATCTGATGACAAAGACGTTTATAAGAGGAAGGGAGAGGAGATATGACTACAGAAGAAAAAGGCAAAGTCACACCTGAAGCAAGACACTACCTTGCTGACATTGAATATGAAGAAATGGACCACAAGCCAAAAAGTGAAGCTCTAGAAGCTAGAAAAAAAATAAGAGAAAGGATATGTCAAAGGACCCCCATGTGGATCACTGTCCAGTCAGAGTTTGGTTTCTGTCCAGTGACACTGATTGCAGATGTCTCACCTCCAGCATATTAGGAGAAATCAACTGCATATTACCTTAAACCCCACATTTCTGGTAATTTGTCACTGTGCAGTAGGAAATGTATATAGTCAACACCATAAACTCTGAAGTGGTTGCGGGGTTTTGTTCTGAGCTGACAACTTTCTAGCTACACTTCCTGCTACATTTTTCCCCCAGTGGTCAATTTATTCCTATTTTTTTTAGATATCATTTATATCTTGATGACTTCCAAATTATTATCTCCAACCCATACCACTCTTCTAAACATCATATATATTTAGATCTCTGTACACACACACACACACACACACACACACACACACATATCCAAGAGCTTTCTTTTTTTTTCAAAGATTTATTTTTATTTATACAAGACCTGGGGTACAGGCCAGAGTCATGGGAGGGTGAGAAGATTCACCAGAGGTAGAGTGGGGAGCAGGACAGGCAGACGGACCAAAGGCACTGCAAGGGGAGCAGCAGGCGAGGCAGGAGAGGTCTGCCGCGCTATGTGGGATTCTCCATGGCTGGCCCCAGGAATCAAACCGGTGCTGCGGAGGCTGCAGACAGCTTCACAGCGTGGCACCACCGGGGAGGCCCCCAATAGTTTTCTTAAGGTCTCCTTTATAGACTATACAAAACAGAACTGTTACATTTCCAATCCTACAAATCTGTTCCTCCCTTTGCCTTCCCCACCTCAGCACGATACCTCTCAGCTCAATTGCTAGAGCCAAGAATCTAGGTAACATCCTATATTCCTCCCTTCTCTCATCCTGCCCACCCAACATCCCACCATGTATATGTCCTGCCAATTCTACACCCAAAATATAATGAGTCTGCCCACTCCTGCCACCCCATGGCCACCACCTGGCCCACGCCTCCATTATTTCTCAATGATGCAATGAGAGCCTGTTACCACTCTGGCCTCAAAATCTAAGTTTTCCACATAATATCCAGAATGATTTTTTTAACACTACAAATCAAATTGCAGCCATCTCTGCTTATAAAGCTTCGTTAAATTCCTCTGGTGCTCACAGAAAAGTCAAAGTCCCTACTCTACTTATACAGAGTCCCTTGGGTCTGGATGCCCTCTCACCTCTAGTTCATCTTTTGCCTTTCTGTTCCTTGCTCATCACACTCCAGGATTTGTGATTTTTTTTTTAAGATTTTTCATTTATTTATGCATACAAGAGCTGGGGTACAGGCCAGCGATGCAGGGGGTGAGAAGATTCACCAGAGACAGAGTGGGGAACAGAACAGGCAGACTGACTGAAATACACTGCTGAGGGGAGCAGTGGGTGAGACAGGAGGGGTCTGCCTCACCATGTGGGTAGGTCCCTGGCCAGCCAGATATCGAACTCGTGCTGCAGAGGCTGCGGATTGCTTCATAGTGTGGTGCTTAACCCCTTGCGCCACCAGGGAGGCCCCAGGGTTTGTGATGTTGTCAAAGTTTTTAGAATGTACCAAGCTGTTCTCCCATCTCTTACCTCTGTACTCTTGCCCCACCTGTGCTGGGATGGTTCTGGCTCTTACTCCCAGGTACCTTGGCATCCTGGATATCTGAAATGCCATCTCCAAAACTCTCCAGTCCCATGGTGATGGTTCACAGGTGACTTGGTGGTGGGAATTTTACGGGGACCACACCTGAGAGAAGAAATCAAACATTGTACAAAAATGACCAATGATGTAAGAAAAAAATATATATATATATAAATATTAAAAACAAAACAAAACAAAAAACAAAACTCACCCATCCCTCATCCTGTGTGGTTCCTTTATGGCATTCACCCCAAAGTTGTTTTCTTTTCTTTCTTTCTTTCTTTCTTTCTTTCTTTAATTTTTTTACATCATTGTTCATTTTTAAACAATATTTGCTTCCCCCCACCTCCTCAGGTGTAGTCCCCATAGAGTTTCCTTCCCCAATGCACCTGTGCACCATCACCTCAGTCCCCTGTGCTCCTCCCTCCCTCCCTCTGATCCCTCTCCCTCCTCCTCCCCTGCAGCATGTCTCTGATTTATAATTGTCTGTTTTGGGTTTGTTGTGTTTTGTACTGTTATTTTTTTTTACACTGATGTCTTATTTGTTCCCCTATATTCCTGCTGTAAGTGAAACCATTGATATTTTTCTTTTTCCTTCTGGCTTATTTCACTGAGCATAATTCACTGAGCATAGTTCCATCCACATTGCTGTGAACTGATGAAAACAACGGAGAAAGGAGGTATCACACTTCCAAACTTCAAGCTACGCTACAAAGCCATAATAATTAAAACAGTTTGGTATTGGAACAAAAACAGACATACAGACCAATGGAACTGAACAGAGAGCCCAGAAATAAAACCACACTTATATGGACAACTGATCTTTGACAAAGGAGCAAAGGATATGCAGTGGAATATGGACAGTTTGTTCAATAAATGGTGCTGGGAAAGCTGGACCTCCACATGCAAAAAAATGAAACTAGACCACTACCTTTCGCCATGCACAAAAATCAACTCAAAATGGTTAAAAGAACTGGACATAAGACCTGAAACCATAAAATATATAGAAGAAAATATAGGAAAAATCTACAAGACACACATCACAATAACATCTTTCAAGACTCATCACCCAAAGCAAAGAAAGTCAAGGAAAAGATAAACACCTGGGATTATATCAACATTGCTGTCTTATCTGTTCTCTGTCTCTTCCTCTAGAATGAAAGTGCTGTGAAAAGAGGATCCCACCAGCAGCTGTTCACAGCTGTATTCTCAGTGTCAAGTGTAAGAGATGCC
The DNA here is from genome assembly GCF_014898055.3 of Talpa occidentalis. NCBI lineage: Eukaryota > Metazoa > Chordata > Mammalia > Eulipotyphla > Talpidae > Talpa > Talpa occidentalis. Next base: position 31,624,071 of record NW_023601433.1, read on the forward strand.
CCTCCCCCACACACAAATATTTGAAAGAACCAATGGATCCATATTGCCCCTATTGGTCCCTTATACTGCTGACTGACAGCAGGTTTGCCATCTTGAACTTGGAGAACAGGAATTTAGGCTCTTTCAGAAAAATCGGTCAGTGACTTGTAAAGTGAACCTGAGTAAGTCATTTACTTCTCTCATTGTCCTCTTCCTTGCCAGGAGATGCTTTTTACCTAACTCCACTCAAAGGGATGAGTCACATCCTGCTGAAACTGGTCAGCAGTTAATGGAGCCTCATTGGATGCAGGATGTCTGTCTGCAGGCACTTTCTGTGTAACGACTGTATTTATTCTAGAATCAGATTTAAGAATGCTCCCAGGAGAAACCTGTGTTCAGCTGCCATCTGTAATGCTAACTGCCTGAGCTGGAGTAATGGGGAAGGAAAACAGCACCATTTCTGGAGCTCAGGGCTCTTTGTTCTTGAATATTTCTGCCACTTGTCAAACGGAATTCCTTGATAAGTTTATCGGAATTCCTGATAAATTTGGAATGGCACCATCAGGAGGCTGCTCAGCTCATCAAACATGTCACAGGAATCAACAAAACAAGTGGGTATGTCTTCTAAAAGGGCCTCAAGGAGGAGAATGAGTTAGAATATTGAGAAGTAACAGTGGCTCATACATGTGGCTGCATAGGCTGAGGTTAAAAACAAAGAAACAAACAAAAAAACCCAGCTGAGCATGCCAGGCATGCACACCCCTGAGATGAAATAGGTTGCATTTTCTGCTGAAGAAACACTTAAAACCCCAGAAAAATCTTCACTAGAGGTGGAATGTCTGAAGGACACTGTATCAGAAAATGTCATTTGAGAAAATGTTAATATATATATATTTTTTAAAGATTTATTTATTTATACATATAAGAACTGGGGTACAGGCCAGAGGTGTGGGGGGTGAGAGTATTCACCAGAGACAGAGTGGGGAGCAGAACAGCCAGACTGACTGAAACACACTGCTGAGGGGAGCAGCAGGCAAGACAGAAGAGGTCTGCTGCGCCATGTGGGTAGCTCCCTGGCCAACCGGGAATCAAACTTGTGCTGCAGAGGCTGCAGATATCTTCACAGTGCTGTGCTTAACCCCTTGCGCCACCAAGGAGGCCCAAAAATGTTAATATAAAGAAAGATATTTCCCTTCTTTTGTCTCTTTCTGAGATGTCACCTCAGGCAGAACCCTGAGCTTGTGGTTCTTGTCTTCAGACAATTCACCATGACTATATTAAGAACCTCAAGCATGTAGAAGATGAGCTAAGCGCTGCCTGATAAACACTGGTAGGAGCCTCAGGATGCGGGTTGTCTCGCTGACAGTTGACCTGCCCACTGTAACTTCTGCCTCCCGGTATGTTAATGCATTCTGATGTCAGTGAGCTGACTGGCTTATAGTTAAATCAGAAACTCAGGTATCATGGGTATGACCTACAATCTACAAGCGGGACTTTCATTTGCTTTTTTAAAATTTTTATTTACATATTTTTTACATCACTGTTCATTTTAGTATAAGCAGGACTTTTGGATGATTGCTTTGAGTTTCCCCAAACTGAACAAAATGCTTGTGTCCCTTGCATTCTCCAAAATGTAATGTCCAGTTTTGAAAGTTTTAGTATCCACCTTCCCACACCAAAGCCTCTCCTAAAAATAGTAATTCTGTTTCCTAAGCTTTGTGAGATATTGTGTCATTTCCAAATCAAGTGCCGCGGGAATAATTAAGATAACTTGCAAGGGTGTTGTGCTAAGAACAGGCCTTCTTCTGGAAGCTTTCTTAAGAAAAATAGTTAGAAATCCTGTCAGCATTGACTTCTATACATCATCTAGGGGTAATTGCATATTCTCTCCAGAGAGAGTAGAATGTAATAGACCTTCCTGGGAATTACTTTGTGCACTTGGTCACCTACTTAGTCAACATGGATTTAATACATTTCAAGGCAGAAATTCATTCATAACAGGGCTATGATGCTCAGGGAATGGGAGGCTTTGCTTGGGCTTCCTGGAAGGTCTAGACGTGGTGGGGACTTTGGATGGCACACTGGGTGGCGTGAGAGCAACAGGGATTGGAGAGAAAGAAAGAGGGTGGAGGGGGAGAAAGGAGAGCAGGAAAGCACCCAGTTAATTGGCCACTTTCCTGGAGACCCGGCAGCTACTGTGTGCCAAGGAATTGGCACTTCTGAGCTTGTGCCTACTTGCTGTTGTATATCAGTGTGTTCTGATGTTGGTAAGCTGCCTGGTTTATGGAATCTTGGTTAGTTTTCAGATCTACAAATGGGGCCTTTGGATCATTAATTTCAAGTTCCTATGAACTGAACATAATCTATGAGTCGCTCTAAAATGAAAGTTCATGAAGGCAGCAATCGATTCAAGAAACATTGAGTACTGGCTCTGAATCTTCTTTAAGAGAAGATTCCTTTCCATGGCCTCGAGACCCTACACACTGTGGCCCACCACCCAGGCTAAACTGCTTTCAGACCATCCTCCTCCTTGCTTACTGACTTCCACCACAATGGCCTATCTATTCCTTGAATATAAAACCATATTTTCTTTTTTTTTAAAAGATTTATTTATTTTTATACAAGCCCTGGGGTACAGGCCAGAGGTGTTGGAGGGTGAGGGGATTCACCAGAGACAGAACAGGGAACAGAACAGGCAGACGACAGAAATACGCTGCTGAGGGGAGCAGTGGGTGGGTCAGGAGAGGTCTGCTCGCTATGTGGGTTTCTCAGAGGACGGAGGGGATCGAACTGGCACTGCAGAGGCTGCGGACAGCTTCACAGGGTGGCGCTCAACTGCCTGAGCCACCAGGGAGGCCCAATATTTTCACCACACAATATTTTCTTTCTTTTTATAGTACCCCTGTCTTGGACACTCATCTTCAGATTTTGATAATGCTACTTCTTTCTCACAAGATCTCAGTCCAAATGTCACTTCCTGAATTTCCACTTCTGGAGATGATTCTCCCACTGAAAGCAGGTAGGAATACCAGTAAAGATGGAACTGCATGTGTTTGGAAACTACCAACACAGAGGGCTACCAACACAGGGAGGAGTTGCAGATCTGAGAGAGAAAGGAGACCCAGAGATAAGCCTGGCACCTGGGACGGCTTTTCCTCAGAGGCACATGCAAATTCTGAAAGTGAAGCTAGAAGGGATCATGCTCAGCGAAATAAGTCAGAAAGAAAAAGAAAAGTACCGTATGGTCTCACTCATAGCAGGAATTTAGAAAACCTAAATAAGGGACCAGGAAAAAGACTAATCAATACAAAGTAAAAATCAAAATCAACAAGCAACTATAAACCAGAGACACACTATGGGATGTGGGGGGCAGGGAAAGGAAGGACTAGAGTCAAAATAAGGGGGGAGGTGCAATTGTATGGGGAATATAACCAAAATGAAAATGCATACATTGTGCAAAGATGAAAAAAGATGTAAGGATTATATAAAATAAAATATTAAAAAAAAAACTCCCACAAATCAGAACTGTTGAGGAATAGGGAACAGGGTAAATATCTTAAGCTATCAGTTGCCTTGGAAATAAGTGTGAACCAATAGACCAGCTCTCACAGAGTCTGACGTTCAGCTTCAAATAATCTAAGTCCTTGATTGCAGTAAGGCAATGTGGAATTAGGAGTGTTCACACCTTTGCTGTCTGCCAGAAGCCAAAGTTCATTAAAAGTCTCAAATGATCTATATAGATTTTATATATAGTATCTGGCAATTATTAAAATATAATTAGGCGTGTTGAAAGACAAAACATGATCAAAAAGAAGGAAAAGGTAGACAATAGGGACAGACCCACAAGTGTACAGATAATAAAGCAGACACAGACTTAAATATAACCATGATAAATATGTTTAAGAACATAAGTAACAGGGTTAAGAATTTTGATGAATAACTGCAAATTATGAGGAAAAACTATGAAAGATGAACTAAATGGAACCTCTAATATGAAAAATATGACTAAAAATTAGGCCGTATTGGATAGTTTTAACATCAAATTAAACATAACAGAAGAGAAAATAAAGTCAAAGCTAGGCCAGGAAAAAAAATACAGTATATACCTAGAATGAAAAAACCAAAAGACAGGAAATATAGAAAAGACACATTGTGAAAAATTCTAACATAGTTAAAATGACACACCAGATGGAAAACAGAGAGAGAATAGGACAAAAGAAATATTAGAAGCTTACTTAACTAATGAGAATCAATAACCATACGTGTGTGTATGCATATTTTTATGGCAACGCAATTACAAGAACAAGGTTAGAGTGACCTCAAGATTTAAAAGTAGGGACAAGATGGACCTCCCCGGTGGCGCAGCAGTTGAGTGCTGGGTTGCGAAGCTGCCCGCAGCCTCTGTGGTGCCGGTTCGATCCCCGGCTGCTCCCCGGCCACCGGAGGAGGGTCCCACATGGCGCGCAGACCTTTCCTGCCGCCCGCTGCTCCCCTCAGCAGTGTACTTCGGTCCTTCTGCCTGCTCTGCTCCCTGCTCTGACTCTGGTGAATTCTCTCACCCTCCCGCGCTTCTGCTGTACCCAGTGCTTGTATAAATAAATAAATAAATCTTTTTTAAAAAATAAAAATAAATAAAAGTAGGGACAAGATAACAATACTTCCCCACCAGCTCTATCTCCCTTCCTGGATAGACACGTACAGATGCCCCCACCCAGAGTCCACCCAGCCCCTCAGTGTATGATCTCCATCACCACTCCCATGCCTGTCTCCACCAAGCCCCTCTGAATCTGTATCGTGTGCTGAGACAGTCATTAGCGCTGTTTACCAACATTTCTGGCTCTCCTTCCTGGTATGGAAGGATTACACTTCCTCATCCGCTGGAAGCTAGTGATGAGCAAGTGTCTCTCCTGGACAATGACATGTGACAGTCTTATGTGTCCATTTTGTGTTGGGAGCATTACAACCCAGTGTTCATTGTACATTTAATAAGTGTTGTTGTCTCCTTACTTTACTGTCAAAATACAGTCTCCATTATCTCTAGTTGTCTATGATCACCGGAGACAGAATGCAGGGCGACCTACGAGGAACAATTCGTATGCAAAAGAAACGAACCACTGCTGCCAGAGCCACCGAAACATCAGGATTATTCGCCACCAGGGTATTACAGTCTCTGCGGACATGTGTCCTTTTTTCCTACCTTCCATCTCCCTTTTCACCGTGTACCTCTTATTTCAATTCAGTCACCAAGAGACCTTTGCTTGCTTTCATTTCAGTGACAGAATTTTACTTTCCCCTTAGGATCATTTCTGTAGCTAGTTCTATTTCCTATTCCTCTTTTCTGAAGGTAGCAATTGCCCATACTCCCAACAAAGCACCTTGTGCCCCTTTTCCTTTATTGGCCAGACACCCACCGTTTTACACACAGCAATGAAGGTTTCACTGAACGACTACAACTCATGTTCCAAGGCAAAAATCTACCTTTGTAATCTCTCTGACTGGCTAAAGTCCAGCCTTCCTCAAATTTACACCATCCCACCAGCACAGTTGATTCCAACTGCAGACACATAGAAAAGCTACCCCAAGTCCTGTCTGACTGGGGAATTCAGCTGGGGATGCTACCGGCAAAGACTGCAGTTTGTTATGGATTCTGGACCATCACTTAGCAGGCTACTGGCACACAGGAAATACAAACAATAGGCTTTGGATGATGGCTTGAGAGCTGTGCAAAATGAATAAAGAAGTAAGCTTTATTATGATGGCCTGGATGTGTGGTGAACATCATTTTCTGTGAAAAAGGACAGAGGTTGGAACAAATTATTTCATGTTTTTTTTAAAGATTAATTTATTTATGCATACAAGAACTGGGGTACAGGCCAGAGGTGCGGTGGGGTGGGGTGGGCTGAAAGCATTCACCAGAGATAGAGTGAGAAGAACAAGCAGATCTACTGAAGTACACTGCTGAGGGGAGTATGGGGCGAGACAGGAGGGTCTACTGCACCATGTGGGTAACTCCCTGGCCAACAGGGGATCGAACTCTTGCCGTGCTACAGTGGCTGTGGATAGCTTCATAGTACTGTGATTTAACCTCTTGTGCCACCAGGAAGTCCCTATTTCATCTGTTTTTTGAACACAGAAAATCAGCTGCACAGACATGTGTGTAGCTAGAGCTAAAGGAGCATGCCTCTCACAGGAACAAAGATAAAGAAGTCCCCTCTGCACAACAAGGTAATATTTTGCATTTGTCAAGTATTATGTTTCTAAAAGCTCCTGCAGACCTCTGAATGCAAATGCTTCTAGTGGTTAAAATAGCTGTGCACATACATACAAACCCATTTTCTACAAGTAAGGGGATAATGAGAGGTTTCTGTCCTTTCTAGGCACAGAAGCATGAGTCATAGACACCATTTGGAGAAGTCCAGTCTCTTCAGGGGACAGCTGGAGTTCCTGACATCCTCCCCTGAAGGGAGCTGAGACCTGCTGGGTCCAATTGGCTCTTTGCTTCCAATAATGTAGTCCATATTCTAGCCTTCCAGCTCCGAATGGTCCAAGACAGGAGCCCCATTCTTTTTACAGAAAACTGAAAATCTCCTTCTCTCTCTTTCCCGCATAAAATCACACAGAGCAATTTATCTCTCCCACTCACCACAGCTGGAGAAGCTCTGGCTTCCTGACTATGAGAAGTGGCACAGTCTGGGGGCTGTGCCCTGCTCTGGTGAACATTCTGGAGTTCTTCCTTCCTTGGAGCCAAAGAACGCCTCTCCCTGGAGTGCTCAACAGTTGGCAAGGCCAATGGCTAAATTCTGCAGGCAGAGCCTAAACAGTTGCCATTCGAGGAACTATTTTAAAAATACTGGTGTTCCTTAGAAGCTGGGAGGTGAGACTGGCTTATTTTTTTGGGAATCCAGAAAGAAAAGGAAACGCGGTTTGTCTCCCCAGTGCCAGCCGTGTTCATGGGCAGAGCAGGTGGCTGACTATATGTTGGTCTGTGCATGGTGCCAAAAAGATCCCAGCCAGCATTTCCCACCTAAACCCAACCGATCATGAAATGCTAAAATCTACCATTCTTTCTCTCATCGCCTCATAAGCATCCTCCTTACAAATGAATTTTAGAAAGAGAAGATCATTTATCATCAATTCTTTGTTATGAACTGAATTGCACCCACCTCTCCCCATACATTGAAGCTCTAACCCTCAGCACCTCAGCATGCTGATGCATTTAGAAAATGGGCCTCTAAAGGAGTAATTCAGATGAAATGAGGTCAGAGGGGTAGGCACTACTCCAATCTTCTTGGAGTCCTTGCAAAAGGAAATTTGGACATATAAAAGATGCCAGCAATGCTCAAGTCCAGAGAAAAGAGTACTTGAAGAGGCAGCAAGAAGGCAGCCATCTGCAAGACAAGGAGAGAGGCCTGCGTGCCAGGACTTAGGCCTCTGGCCTACTGTGAGAAAATGAATTTCTATAGTTTAAGCTATCCAGTATGTGGCATTCATTATGGCAGCCCTAACATATGAATATTCTCCTTAATGTAAATGAGTTTATCTGATCCTTTGCCCTTTGCCAACTCATTGAGATATGGAGTAGAAATAGTAGTAGGCTCTTCCCAAGAAGGGGATGGTCTGGAGAAGATTCTTAAAGAATTATAAGAGATTTGAGGACATGGTACAGGTAATGTATTCAACTGGAAGGAAGAGAGAGAGAGAGAGAGGTCATTACATCACCAATATCTGATATTGACATACGATTATATGGTTTCAAAGTGCTTTCAAGTTGAGGCTTTTATCCTGACAATGATGTTTGAGGGAGATATTAGCTCCATTTTATAGCTGCAGGACTGGAGTCTCAGAAAGGAAATGTGAATCATTTAAGGTCACCCCCCAGAGTCTGCATTCTAGCTCAATACTATCAAATGGCACTGGACAAACATCTCTGGCTTCCCAAGTTTGCTTCAGCTAACGCTGTGCTTCTCACTAGTTCCCCGTCAGCCAGCACCCCAACTCGCGCCAGTATCATCTGCAATATCCCTGGAATAAAACACCCCCCCTTCCTCTTTAATGCAAAGGTGTAGGGTAAGGAAAAATGTCAGGCTTTTCTGCCCTCCCGCCATCAGGAGAGATGGAGGATTTGCGATCCTGAATGCATGCCTGATGGCAGGCCCCTGGAGTAGGGTGTGGGCATAGGTAGATGGGATTCACCTGGGCTGAGACTGGGCTTTTAAGGGCAGCGTCACGGGGACGCCAGTAGAAGCTGAGAAAGAAGCAGGAGAAGCCGAAAGAGAAGCCGAGAGAGAAGCAAGAAAAGCAGAAACTGAGAGAAGGCTGGAGAGCCTATTAGAGTGAAGACCTGCTGGGGGCTGGGAGGCTGGCAGGCCCTCCAGCACCCCTGCCTGCCATGTACCTGGTAATCCAAATAAAAACCTGCAAAACCACTGGGGACTCTGACTCCTCCTTTACCCGGTCTGCTGGAACCTAGAAAACCTGCTCAGTGACCAGTCCTGCCTTTACAAAAGGCTTTATTGTACAACCTCTGACCAGAACTGGGACTTGGGGTCAGAACTATGTCTTAGTTCCCTTTATAGTCTTTGCAACACCTGATATAACGTTTCACCCAGATGAGCAGAATGTTTGCTTATGGAACCAATACCACCTCTCTTCATTTCTTGCAAAAACAAAGATCTGGATTAATCCAAAGAACACACAAATATTTGTTTCCAATATCCTTTAAACTACACCCTGAGAATTACCAATGTCCTGGCCAAATTCCCAAGATGAATATTGATGCCCCTCTGGCAAGTCTCCTCTTGTGTAATTTCAGACTTAAGATAGCTGCTTACTAAATTTCCTCATCTGCAACAGAAACTTGACTACAAATTCATTCAGAACCACCCAGTTTGGGCTCCTCACTGTAATAACACCAGACAAGATTCTTCACTATAGGACCTGGTAATAACAACAAAAACTATTTTCTGAGGACAGGACCCTCACCATGGAAAGAATAGTAGAATGTACTAAAGCTATCCTGAGTGTATAGTCACACATACAAGATGAAACTCTGAAGAACAGATGACTGCAATCTGGTTTTGGAGAAAACCCAATCTGTCTCATGGTCCTGGACAGACCAGGTCTTCTCCTGAGGCCCAGCCACCCAGTTCCGATCAACCCCGGCCTTCATGTGTCCCTCTCTCATTCACTGAGGCCAGGGTTGTCTTCATGGATGTGCAGCCTTGGAAGGGTCTTGTGCTTGGCTTCATGCTCTGTTCTCTGCACCCTGAAATTCTTAAGAATTGTGAAATGCACCCCAGATTTTCATCTTCCTTTTGCCCTCTGTCCCACAAATTACTGCGCTTACTTCACTGGTCCTGACAGACCTCATCACTTTTTCATATCTGAACAAATTTGTAAATTGCAGGGAATTCTCAGACCCAGGTCTGGAATTCAAAAGAGTAATAGGGAATAAAGCACACAAATTTGGGTGGGACCACTCACCTGAACACAGTGGGCCTCTCCATCACTCAGGGCTAGCAGTTGCCACCTCTGAATCCAAGGGTAGTGATAGATCTGAACTCAGACTAGGGCCTGAGCAGACAAGGATGTGGGAAGAGGTCTGACAGGCAGCAGCAGGGTGTCTCATTGTCACAGGAGGACAAGAGCCAGAATCCAGAAAGTTCTGTCCAAAACTGGGACACTTGGGAGCAGGGCTCAGTCCCTGTGGAGCAGGAAGAGATCAAGGAGTTCAAGGACCTGACAGGACCAGCTTGGGTGAGGGACTGAACCCCCTCCCAGCTGGGAAGTGGGAAGGAAACTGGCAGCCGCAACTCAGGCCACTGGCCTATTCTAGCAGACCCACAGGAAGGAGAGGTTGGCAAAGCTGCTGCTCTCAGTCCTGTGGGCCTGGGATGGGCTTGCAGGGAACTGACACCCTCAAGTCTAGCTCCCTTCCTTAGCAGTGAGAAAGGCCCTGAACCTGTGACAGCTGATACATCAGCACAACTGGCAGCAGGGAAAGCACAATGATGGAGCCCAGCTAACAGGTGAAGGTCTTTATGCTAAATCTAGCATTTTCGCTACAGCATCTCCATTGTTCTGGCTCTGTCTGCTTTTATTCGCTGTATAGCGGCACATTTTTGTCAAAATGCTAGAATGCCAGAAGGGGTGGCTCATCTTCAAAGTTGGTACTGCAAATTTCTCTCTTGTATAGGAGTAAAATGTCTCCCTCTTCCCTCCCGCCCCTTGCCCTCCCTCTCCTCCCCCCACCTCTTTCCCTCTCCCCTGCTTCCTTCTTCCTCTCCCTCTTTGGGTCCCCCTCCTCCTTAATCTCCCCCCCCCCCCCCCCCGCTTCTCTCTCCCTCTCTTTGCCCTAGATCTCCTTGGAAATGAATAGTAGCCTGAACACTCTGGAAAATCTCCTTGTACTCAGAAGCCCTGTGCCCCACAGAGCCCCCGGTGCAAGAGCAGCTGGTTTGAAAACTGCCAACTTGCCCCCTCCTTGGGACTTGCTGTTAACCATGTCCTGTCCATATGTGTCATACATCTGCTCCCAGTGTGGAGTCTTGGCTTTGCGGAAGAAATCCAAATGAAAACGCAAACAATATATTCGGAATTCTTTCTGAAGCTACACTAAGTGACCTCAAAGATTCCTGCCAGAATCTATTATAAATAAACCAAAATCTCATGAATAAAAAATCCTTGAAAATTTTCTGAGATCTAAATCATATCATCTATGGAGACATATGAATCGTCTGGTAATAAAATGAACATAGCTGACGTTTACGTGGCTATCTATGCATGGGGCTTAGGTGTCAGGCACTGTGCTAATTGCAGCCATCTTTAATCTCATGACAGCCTAGGAGGAGTGGTTATTAACGTCTCCGTGTTGTGGATGAAAACAAGGTGAGTGAGGGTGAAATCACAGCAGTGAGTGAGGGGTGAGGACCAATGTCCACATGTGCTCATCTGACCAGCTAGACAGGATGTGGTTCAGAGGAAGTGGCGCCCAGTGAGGATCCAGCTCCTTGGCCTGGTTATACATGCCCCCCTTGACACGCACTTAGGCTTAGTCATGGTAACTGGACCTGAATTGCTGCGGCCAAAGGTGTTCAGTGCTCTGACGCAGATTCTGACAACTTCTCACATTGCTTGTGTCTCCATGACATCTGGCTCCTCCTGGCCATGGCTGGGTATTCAGATAGATTAATTCCCTAGCCCTTCAGCGATGGACCATTAGAAATCACCAATTGTGGAATCAGAGGCAATTATCCATACCTATAGAAAGGAATAACCCGGTTTGGATTAACTCCTAGCTTTGTTCCTCCAGCACTTGTGCGCGCATCCTTGTCCCACCTTCCTTTTCACCAAGACTGCAAACTATGGAGTTGTCTTCAGCTTGCACACCCACACTTGCTTACTCACACCAACAAGCCCACCTCTTTCCTTCAGTTTCACACACACTGTGTGTTTTACGGGTGACCAGACAATTGTACCAATGTCCTGCCCAGTCTGCTCCCTGTCACATTAATATCTGAATCTTCCTTAACCAAGGATGATCATATATACATATGTGTGTGTGTATATATATGTATGTATATGTATTTATATGTGTATGTATATATGTGTGTGTATATATGTGTGTGTATATATGTGTGTGTATATATGTATGTGCATATATAATACAATACTTTAAATAAAAAAATCCTTAAATATGGCCACAGCTCTTCTCAGAGTCCTATGGGCTTGGCACACTGGGTGGTATCATTAACATTCCAAGTTCTGTAAATTCTGTCTCCATATTTACCCTCCAACCTCATCACCCATTAAGTGCATGTTATAGTCCATCCCAACAACCACACATAGAATCAACATTTTTTGAGACTCTGCTGGCACCAAGTACTCTGCACCTGCTCGGGAATGTGGGTACAAGGACACAGCCTGTGACCAGCCCCACCAGGGTCTTCCAGTCCCAAAGCCCAGCATGCTCCTTCAAGACTCTGCCCAATACTGGTTCTGTCCCCTCATCCTGGAAAGGTCTGCTCTCTTTCTCACCTACTAAAATCATCTTCCTCTCCCAAGAGAGTAGTCACCCACTGTAACGCTAGCCCCAGTCCCTTCGGAGTTCCCTCCTGGAGCCTAAGAACTTGAGTTTTAGTCCTCATTTGCTACTAACTAGCTGTGTGATGAGAAATTTTTTTAACCTTACTGGGTCTCATCTTCCCTATCCTAAAAAATATTAATGATAAAAATATCTCTTTGCAATGGCACTTGTAATGGTGAAATTAATGTGGTACATACAAGTGTTGATTTTTAATGATGCACACCTGAAACTTACATAGTTATAGCACAATGTCATTTAAATAAGAAAAAAATAAATAAAAATCAAATAAATAATCCTTGCCCAGTTGTTGAGAGGAATAGATGAGATTTTACAGTTAAAGCATCAAGATGGTAAGGAATTATTTTTTTTTTAAAGATTTATTTATTTATTTATACAAGCACTCAGTACAGTCAGAAGTGCGGGAGGGTGAGAGAATTCACCAGAGCCAGAGCAGGGAACAGAACAAGGCAGACTGACGAAGTACACTGCTGAGGGGAGCAGCGGGCCGCAGGAGAGGTCTGCACCCCGTGTGGGACCCTCACCCAGTGGCCAGGGCACTGCACAGGCTGTGGGCAGCTTCACAGCCTAGTGCTCAATCGCTGCGCCACCGGGGAGGCCCAGGAATTATTTTTAGTGTAACAGCTCCCACATGTTGTTTAGATCGCTATTGACAATTCTGATTTCTCATCCTACCTGTTTATTGGAGTTTAGTTTCTTGAGACTAGGAACTGTTATTTGTCTTTGAGTCCAGTATCACCTAGCAGTGGACCTTAATCTTAGCAGATGCTTAATAAATGTTGGTTTAGTTGAGCTTGACAGTTCCATGATTATTGATCTATTGGGAAAGCTTAAGGTCTACTTACCCACCTCCCTGCCTTCCAGCAGGACATACCTAATTTTGATATATGAGAGTGTGATCCATTGGCAACCTATTTCACTTTCTGAAGTTCCATACACAGTGAAGGAGACCTTAGAGATCATTTCATGTAAGAATGAAAAATGGATGTCATTTTATATCCTGACTCTTGCCAATCAATAATGGCTTTCTAGAGCACTGGTAGTGCTGCTGCTGAAGCGCAGTGGCTGCTCCTGGCACAAGGTGAGCAGTTGGTCATGTGCAAATAGTGTGCTTACCATTACCAATTGTTCTCATTTGCACATAGTATCCAAAGAAGTTGAGTGACATCCTCAAGTCTACACAGTTAAAAGTTGGTTACAGATTGAAAGCCAAGTGCCCTCAATACTAGCTCAGTATTTTTAAGGAGAATGGTTTTTGGAAAATAAAAGATCCAATTTGAGTCTCACCCCACTGACCCATGGATTTTATTGCCCAAACTCATCATTCTGTGGTGTGTCTGGAGCCCATCAGGAAAGCGGCAATAGCTAGTAACAGAGAATGAGGTACCCCTTCAAACCACAGGCACATCCTTCTCTTAGACAACCTGACCCCACCAGGACTTGCCTTCCCAAACCACAGAACAGCAAGGTTGAGTCCTGGGCTACCATAGGAAAAAAGACAGCTCAAACTAATTCCTATTAATTTTAAACTCTTACAAAATAAGTTTAAATGCATAGTATATTCCAAAGGTGAAAATATCCTCTCCTTCATAATGTTGGATTTATGATGCCAATTTCAAAACAGAAGCATTAAAAAGATTTCATGGGGGAGAAATCAAATACTGTCCAAAAATTAACAGTGATGCAAGAAAATAAGTAAATTTAATAAATTTTAAAAAAATTCGTGGGGGAAGAGGTTGTGGTGAGATTATTCTGCAAGTTCTTAAAATTGTAGAATTCAGAACTTCTAAATAAGCCAGTAGAATTTAGACTCTGATTATATACAGACTAACAGAGGTAGGGGGAGAAAGGGGTCCCATTATATAAAAATAGGAGTTCCAAGAGACAAAATTCATTCAAAATCAGGCATCTGCTTTCAGGAATGATTAATGTTCCAGCTGTAAACTGTGCAGCCCCATTGCTGAGTCATATCACATATCGCTCGCACCTAAATGCAGCTTGATGCCAACTATAAAAAGTCATGTGTTGTGTACATCTTAGTATGCAAACACTGGTATGTAGAATCATGGAATATTACAGCTAGAGAGGATGTTAAGGTCCACGGGTCTTTCTCTTTACAGATGTTCCTGAAAGGTGAAATGGCTCAACCCAGTCACACTGACAATAACAGGCAACGCTCGCCCATGAACCTGAGTGTCCTCAATCTTTCTGTTGTCTAGGAGACACCTCCTGGAGTTACTTATTTTACCTGAAAACAAAGTTAGACCATCAGAAAGAAAACATCCAAAAATATTATTCATTCCCCCCAAATAAGTACTTATATCACCTGAGTTAACAATTCTATTTGTTATCTTTGCTTTGATATGGTCAAATAATTTTCAGGTACTCACTCCTGGGCCCCTGAGACCTCTCCCACCCTACCTGACAGAGAAGTGGAGCAGCTGATACTTGTTGATTGCCTGTTATGTGCCAACGACTGCCACATTCACTCACCACAGCTTCACAGTTTATTTTCAAGACCTGATTCTTCTAGAGGTTTGATTACTTAAGGTCATATAATAAATGGTGGAATGAGATTTAAAGCGAGGTCTACCTATCTCCAAATCCTACGGACTTCGTCCATCGCCAAACTCCTCAGGGAGACAGTCATGCACCCTGGTGTTCCCTGTGGGGCCCGTGAGTCAGCTCCCAAGGAGCTCTGACTCTCACCTCCCTGCCTGCTGCAACTCTGGGCACCAGGGGCCTGGGAGTCTCTGCCTATCCTTTCCCCTGGTGAAATGACCAGCCATAAAGTGATGCTAAAGTTTTTGTATCAACTTGACTAGGTGATGATACCCAGATATTTGATCAAACATCAGGCTAGTTGTCCCTGTGGAGGTACTTTTTTTAGATGAGATTAACATTTAAATGGTAGGTTTTGAGTTCAGTGGGTTCCCCTCTAGATTGTAGATGGGCCAATTGGTTGACCACCTTAAGGGAAAAAAGACTCTTCCCTAAAAAGAAAGGAATCCTACTTCCCACTCAAGTCTTTGGGCATCAACTCTTCCCAGGTTTCCAGCTTCCCAGCCTTCCCTGCAGTTTTCAGACTTGTCCGCTGTCATAATCCTGTGAGTCAATTCCTTCGTTAATCTCTCTCTCTGTCTCCCTCCCCTCTCCAAATCTTCTGTATCTTCTGTTGGTTCTCGTTCTCTGGAGAGCTGCAGCAAACTCAGAAGTGATGAGTCCCTTAGGTTTAAAGCAGAAGCCTCCTTCAGTGTTACCTCCAGGCTTCTTTTCTCCAGACCTCACCCTGACCTCCACTTGGCCTTCCTTGGTGGAAGAGAGGCTGGAGGGCCACCTCCTCCCAAACCAAAGCCTGTCCTTGCCTGTTCAGAGAACTGACTGGTGAAATGGCTCCACGGGACAGCCAGAGAATAAAGGCTGGCAATCCTCAACTCCTCACCCTAGACGCTCACCCCTGTGTGGGCGGGGGTGGTGGAAGGGAACCCTAACTGAAGAGTTCAATTGATCCCTAAGGCGTTTGAGCGTCTGTCCCTTGAAGAAAAAGAGGATAAACAGCCTGGAGGTCCCCTAAAGGTTAGAAAGTGATCTGTTTCTCAGTCTGCACTAGGCATACATTTTTGGTTGCTGAGAGGAAGCTGCAGAGTCCAGTGTGGACCACGAGGATGATTCCCGGTAGTGAGGAGCAACTCGCAAGAGAGCTAGAATCCAGTCCACTGGCCAGGACCCAAAGCAATGGAAACATCCTTGTTTGCTTACCTGTGAAATACATACCCTTTTCCCTTCTGTTGATAAATATCATCATTCTGTTTCTATTTCTTTCTCTTTTTTTAAAAAGATTTATTTATGCATACAAGAGCTGGGGTACAGGCCAGAGATGCGGGGGGTGGGTGGTGGTGAGAGCATTCACCAGATACAGAGTGGGGATCAGAACAGGCAGACTGACTGAAATACACTGCTGAGGGGAGCAGTGGGCGAGACAGGAGAGGTCTGTTGTGCCACGTGGGTTGCTCACTGGCCGGCCGGGGATCAAACTCGTGCTGCAGAGGCTGTGGATTGCTTCACAGTGCTGTGCTTAAACCCTTGCGCCACGAGGGAGACCCTATTTCTATTTCTTTTCGTAGATAACTTTATAGAGCAAATCACTGTCAGTTTGACTGAACTATCTGATATTGCCAACATTCAGCTATTTTTAATGTATAGAAATTGGTGATTTCATGTGGTTCAGCAGCATTCCTCTAACATATGCAGGTTCCCCTACCATAAGGTAGGGTCGTTCAGACATTTTTAATGTCCCTCAACTATACACATTTTCCAACCCCCAATCCCTCTATCTCTATATACTACATTGATATACCTGCAAATTTAGGTCCATATTTCTATTATTTGTATAACAAGAATATATTTTACTAATGTTTCTTCACTATTATGGCTTGCATAACATTTCTTCCTTCTGGGTTCTCATATCTTTTAATTGGACTGCAACCTCTAGTAATTTTTTTAAGCAGAATCTATGGATGATACCCTTTTAAAAACCAAATATGACTTTAAATATCTTGATTCACTCACACACTTAAATGATTAGCTGGCTAGATATAGAATTATAGTTCACATCTCTTCACTCAACATTTTAAAGTTATTTCTCCTGCATGTTCTTACTCTCAGCATTGACAATGTTTCTTTTGTAAATTTTATATATTTTTCAAGATATCCAAATAGTCTTTTCTTCAAAGCCTCATATTCTTATTTCATAATTAGCAACTTATGGACGTGACATCCTCCCTTATTTTTTTTAGAATTTAATTCTCCTATATTACAGTTTTTATTCATAAATTTAAAATGTAAATTTTAAAGTACAATTTGCATTTTGTAAAAGTACATCCATTGTAAGTGTACACTACCATTAATTTTAACAAGTGGAATGAGTTGGGTGACATCATCTCCATCCAGTTTTGCATAACCATTGGTATTCAGTCTTCTCATCCCAGCCTGAAGTAATCAGCTCTCCTTAAAAGTACAGACTTAGCCCAGGTGAATCCCATCTACATATGTCTACACCCTATTCCAGGTGCCCGCCATCAGGCATGCATTCAGGACTGCAGGTTTCTGTCATCTATCCTAATGGCGGGAGGGCAGAAAAGCCTACTTTTTACCTTACCCCATAATGGGTATCATCTATCACATGGTCCTTGGTGTCTGACTCTTTTCTCTGAGCATGTGGGTTTGAGGTTTATCCACATGGTAGCATGTATCAGTAGCTCATTACCAAGCGGAGATCCACTCTGTCGCATTTCTATTATGTGCTGTCTATGTGCACTCTCTTAAGTCTGTTTCAACATGGTGTATGGGCTACACTGGAGCTATAGTCACCCCATCCAATCTGGAGCCACTTCTGGAGTAAGACATCATCATGTGTTTGACAGAGTCAAGTCCAGTGTCATCACTTACCACTTCAAGATGAATGATAAGCGGGGGTCCTATTGTGAGTCCCAGCTCCTGCCTTGGTCACTCACTGGCTCCCATGCTGACTTCAGGTTAAGTTAATCTTGGGTAACAGCTTGTGGGGAGGGGGAGCTGCCAGCTTTTGGGAGGGGCCTGGAGGCTCGAACTTTCTCCTTGCTTCTTGTGAGGTAGATGTTTTGTTCTGAAGTGTTGGTTCTTCACTTAAGGGAAAATGTTCTGAATTCTTTTTTTTTAATGCTTAGAAAAAGAAAGAGAAAGAAGGAAGGAAAGAAGGAAAGGAGAAGCAGGAAGGAAGGAAGGAGAGGATTTCTACCTTCCTTCTCTTTCAAATCCATCTCTGCATGTATTTGTTGGCAGCCCTGCCAGCTGTTGGGAGTACATGAGAGTTGGCAGCGACGCCAGAGAGAACATCAAATCTCAGCTCCTCTAGAGAACACCATTAAAGATACTGAAACAGAGGCTTCACCTGAAAGAGGAAAGTCAGCAGCCCACAGGGAAGCCTCTCCTCTCCTTACAGAGCTCTGAGAAGCAGCTGGGTCCTGTTTCTCAGGCTTTGACAACACTTCCCACTCCTTCCGCCTACAGGAATATTCTGGAAAAAGACATTAATACACTACAGATACCACCACTCCTCCCCTGCTCCACCTCATGCAGCCAGAATCCAGATAGAGGCCTTTATTAGTGCTCTCAGGCAGGCGGGAAATGTCCCAGGGACTGAAAGGGACAAAAGGGGAATAATAATCTTGTTTCCAAGCAAAATATTGCCTCTCCCAGGAACACACTATTCCTAGGAAGACTGATATATTTGGTTTATCTGTACTCACAAGTATAAATCTATGTAGTATGAACATAACACACAATTTTAAAATTTAAAATCAGGCACGTGATACAATTTTACTTGTGTGGCAGTTTGTTTGCAACTCAGAATTCATTTTCCAGTTAAATAAGTGATATACATGCATGTCCAAGGCACGGGAATGCTCATAAGCATTAACCCCAAAATGGCACTGCAAGGAATGTACCTTGAGTGACCAATTCAACACTGAAAACAGACAGTGTATCAATTATTCTTTTTCTTGTTGTTGTTAAACTGCACAACTGGAGACTAATCAAACTGTGCCACAAAGAAAAACAGTTAAGTCAATTAAGAGAAATCAGTGTTTGTGACATTATTGTGCAAATGTTAAAAACATTGATGTCAGTTGTGATATTGTATAGGAAATATTCATGACGTAATGTTAGGTGAAGAAGCCAGAAGATATATATCTGTTAAATATATATGTTATATATATATATATATATTTATATGTGTGTAAAAATACATATAACTTTTATATATATATTTAAAGATTTGTCTATGCATAGAAGAATTGGGGTATAGGCCGGAGGTGTGGGGGTGAGAGGATTCACCAGAGACAGAGTGGGGAGCAGAACAGGCAGATGGACCAAAGACACTGCTGAGGGGAGCAGCAGGCGAGACAGGAGAGGTCTGCTGTGCCATGTGGGTCACCTCCCTGGCCAGGGATCAAATTCATGCTGCAGTGGCTGCGGGTAGCTTCATACTGTTGCATCTTAACCCCTTACACTACCAGGGAGGCCCTAATAGGGGTAATATTTTAAAATTTAGTAAAATTTGACTTTGTAACTTTCTAATTGCATGAACTTCCTCCTGCTTAGTCCAGAACATCCATTTTCCTGAAGGGTGGGAGGTGGGCTCAAGTTGGAAGGAGGGGATGTTTGGGAGAGATTAAAAATACCACAGAAAGAGGGCAAAGAGAAAAACTAAATATTCAGCTTTTAACATGATAGTAAGATCAAGTACTAAGGCAATAGTTTTGCAGTGAGGCTCTAGCTTTAATAGAGGATTAAGCCTTTTTCTTTCATCTGCTTGCACATTAACCATCAAACCTGGATGCTTCAGGTCATAGAATCACCCATATAATGTAGAGAAAGTAACCCATGTACCCCAAACAGCTATGTGAGAGGGATAACTAGAATCTGAGTTGCTCTGTGATAGAATATGACCATTACAAGCTGAATAGTGACCCATGCCCAAAATTTGCCCCATTCCATATGACATCTTAGAGAGGGAAGGGAAATCATGTCTGGGAAACTGAGCAATTTTAGTCAAGGGGAGCAGGATCTAACCAAATGGTCAAACCAGATTACACTTTAAACAAATGTTCCCCACATACTGTAGATGAGCTTAAATTCTACAGCATATATAAAAAATGTGCACCGTAGAGGGAATTTAGGCATCACAGAGGGAAGTAGAAGTGGGATGAATCCCCATCAGGAGATGTCAATAAGCAACTTCAGAAACCCCCAGGACGGCTCCCCATGTGGTTTCTAGAATGGGTTGGATGGATTTCACAGATCCTCAAAATGCAGGGGAGGCCCGGTGGCGCAGCGTTTGAGCGCTGCGTTGCGAAGCTGCCCGCAGCCTCTGCAGCGCCAGTTCAATCCCCAGCTGCTCCCCAGCTGCTCCCCGGCCACCGGAGGAGGGTCCCACATGGCGCGCAGACCTCTCCTGCTGCCCGCTGCTCCCCTCAGCAGTGTACTTAGGTCCTTCTGCCTGCTCTGCTCCCCGCTCTGGCTCTGGTGAATTCTCTCATCCTCCCCGTGCTTCTGACTGTACCCAGTGCTTGTATAAATAAACAAACAAATTAATTAATTAATTTAAAAAAAGATCCTCAAAATGCTGTGGTGTCACTAGCCTCAGGGAATGGTAAAGAGCTAATTAAAGTTAACTTTGGCTCCATGAACCTGCCACCACACCCCCAATAAGCAAAGACAGGTCCTCGTCTGTCAGTGACAATAGAGGCTCAAGATAGTGGCCCAATCGTAAGTGAAAAACTGTCAGAGCAGAAATTAGAGTGGGCAGAACTGTGAAGCGCTAATTAATTCTGAACTGAGAGGGTGCTGGTTGGGGAAGGTTGCCCTGCTCATCTTGGCACCACATGTACAGGATTGGTACATGTTCTATTTAGGAGGAGGAAATTGCTGCCCAGAAGAAAGTTCACCACCCGCAGGCCTTTTTAGAATGAGGAAGCGAATCTACTATTTCACTGAAATAAACAAAACAGTTCTTTAGATATGAATCCAAAGTTTCTCACTGCCACATGAGTCACTGTCTTAAGATATCAGAGTTCTTTATTTTTTAAAACTCTTTTCCCCCCACCACTATCCTCTCTATGCCCCCACTTTTGAACCTCAGCTATCTCTCTTTATTTAGTTTATTTACTTTATTAATGACGGTTAGTTTTTAATAAGTATTAACTTTGTCAAATCATCTGCTGTGTAACTGTACAATATTTACATTTGTTATTCTTATTTGTTTTACTGCACATAATTCCCATGAATTCTTTCCATTATGCTGCAAATGGCAACATTTTGTCTTTACTTATGGCTGTATAGTATTCCATAATGTGTATATACCACATCTTTTGATCCAACCTTCCATCGTGGGCCTACTGTTCTTAATCGAGACCTTTCCTGTAAGGACAACCAAGAACTGTATGCCCATCACTCAGTCTCATTTCATATTAACCTGGTGGCCAGTTGACATGGTCATAACCCTCATAGTTATGGGCTACTAATCAAAAGTGTTGCTCTCACTGCCTGGAATGCAGGAGGAGCATATAAGATGAGTTACTTCTCTTCTCTGGATCTTACTCCACAAATGCTAGACACTGTGTACAATGAAAAAGGGAATTGTGACACACAGGTATTCAGACCTAAAATGAAGGGATGAAAAAACAAACATGTACATGTGTATATTTATTCAACAGAGTTGGACACTCTGTGCTGGACATCTTCAAGGTATGGAAAATATAGCAGTAAACAAAACAAAGTCCCAGTCCTCAGGGAGCTTACTTGCTAGTTGAGAAGACAGGCAGAAGCCAACATAAAATATAATATCAGATAGTGATATGATTTTTGAAGAATGCCATTTAGAGGTCTACACTGTGGGTAGATAAGAAACAATTTGCCCTTTAAGGAAATGACTGGTAAAGTGTAAGCACTGACTTTTGAGAAAACATCTAATTCAAGGGGGAATGAGCCACGAGAGCTTCTGTGAGAACATTCTAGTAGAGGCTGCTATGGAGAAAGAGAAGGCTTAGCAAGGAGACTGGGGCTGGGAAAACGGTGGTGGATTGGGGCCAACAAGCACCCAGGGCCAGGTCACACAAAGCATAGACCCAGGGATTTTAAGTGGGGAGCAGCAACAGATCACATAAAGGTGTGTTGTGAATGCCATGCCAAGAGCAAGCTGGAGGAGCAAGAGCGGAACCGTGCCAGTGACTCAGGAAGACCAGTGAGGCACCTTGGAGGGGGATGAAAGGACTTGGGTTTGGAATAGAGTTTCTGAGAGACGCAACTATATTAATTGATGAATTGAATGTGGGGGTGAAAAAGAGGACTGGACCCTGAGCATGGAGGTGCATTTATTGGCGTAGGGATGATGTCAGAGCTGTCAGAGGCAGGGCAATGAGAGAATTATAGGCACTCTCCCACCCTCTTGTCTTCTCCCCATTCTCCACACATTTCTATTCCTTCATCACGCACTTGTCTTCATTAGCTTATGTTTGTCTTCACGCTCTTACTCTTGACTTCACATCTCCCTCTCTATTGCAGGAATAACACCCAGATACACACCTGCTCCCCAGCCCCACCCCGTGGCAACTTCAATGGTGTCTTCACAGTCACTTAAGCAAATTTCCTCTCCTGATGAAATTAAGATGTTAGTTTGAAAATTCCTGCTGAAGGCAACACTGCCATTCTCTGTGAACATGCCCGTCTCCCCCAAATCTCCCCCAAATCTCCCCCCTGTGTTTCTAAGTTGTATCCAGCTCAAATGTCCCGCCTTCACAAGACTTTGAGGAATTCCGACTTTGCCCCACTGTCAATGGATGAAGTTAACAAAGTAGAGAAAAGAGAATACTAACCCCCCCGCCCGGGGATTTACCTTTATTGACCGTTGAGAACTCTTTGTTATACCATCTCATGTCAACATTAGACAGGAGCAAGAATGAGTCATGAAGCTTCCTTTCACGTCCAAAACAAACCTTTAACTTAGGGATGAAGATGAAATAAATTTTTTTTCTAAATCCACAGTGTAAACCAGCTGGACTGTTTTTGTAAAAAATATCACACCCTCTCAACACTTCGCTGGCTGATTTGCATGGTGCCAGATGAGTTTCTTTATCCCTCTTTCAATCAACTCAAGTAAATATACAACACTCAGCCAAATTACATTCTCTAGCAGGAGAAAAGGTTTTGAAATGTTTTCATGTTAATTGTTTACCTTAACCTGTTTGTTCAAAATTTCTGAGTCAGGAAAGATGGATCATGAGAGCAAAGTTACTGGAAGGATTTTCAGAGGATGGGCTGCCGCTGGAGGTTTGTTATATAACTCTCGTTATATGGCTCTTTCCATTTTCAAGGTGTTCAGCAGACACTGACTAATTAAGAAGGGAATTGATTTATGTGTGTGAGCATCCCAGCCCGCTGTGACAAGCATTTCAACGCTCTGGGTTGGAAAATGTTCTTGTTGTTTCCTTGGTAAAGCTGAGCCCTTTTTTTTTTTTTTTAAAGATTTATTTATCTATGCATACAAGAGCTAGGGTACAGGCTAGAGGTGCAGGGGATGAAAGGATTCACCAGAGACAGAGTGGGGAACAGAACAGGCAGGCTGTCCGAAGCACACTGCTGAGGGGAGCAGCGGGCGAGTCAGGAGAGGTCTGCTGTGCCATGTGAGTAGCTCCCTGGCCGGCCGGGGGATAAAACTCATGCTGCAGAGGCTGCGAAAGTTTCATAGGTTGCGTCTCAACCCCTTGCGCCACCAGGAAGGTCCAAAGCTGAGCCCTTTCAGATGATAATGACAAGTTCACTGTTGTCACTCTGGAATGATGAAATAAACAGATGCAAGAGTCAGAAAACCTGAGCGTCAGCCTCTCAGTGAAGGGACTCTGCTCAGTGACTCTCAAGCATCCTGACTCTCTTTGGACATGTCCAGTAAGAGCTGACCCAATACTTTCAGGCAGTTGTTTGCTATGGTTCTGTTGGGTCTGAGCAAAAGATTTCACATAAGCATTTCCCTTTTGGGGGGTCGCAGTGGGAGACACACGACTCCAAGGGACCGCTAGAAAGACTCCTCTCCAAGTCTTCAGCCTTCTAAGGTCAGATACTGTCACCATCTTTCAATACCTATGAACAACTATTTTATGCCAGACATTGGGTCACCCCTCCAGGAGGCAACTTAAATAAGACCTTATCTTTGTTGACCAGAAGCTCACAATCTAGTTGAATAAATTTTAATGCCTTTAAAATAGGCAAAATAGTATCCGTATATCAGTCATTTTTAACTGTCATCAATCATATGTTAATTTGTTCAATAAAAATTACTAGAAATTGCAGTCTGATCAAAAAGAAACCTAATTAAATTGTTATAACTAAGGAAGTAAAAAAAAAGTCACGATAAAGCACAGTTTATTTACTTGATCCTTCTTTTTTCTTTTTTAAAGATTTATTTATTTATTTATACAAGAACCAGGATATAGGCCAGATGCACAGGAGGGTGAGAGGATTCACCAGAGACAGAGTGGGGTACAGAACAGGCAGCTGAGCAAAATACACTGCTAAGGGGAGCAGCGAGCAAGACAGGAGAGGTCTACCCTGCCATGTGGGACTCTCGTCGGCCGGCTGGGATCAAACCAGTGCTGCAGAGGCTGCAGACAGCTTCACAGCGCAGCACTCAAGTGCCTGCGCCACCAGGGGAGGCCCTACTTGATCCTTCTTAAGGTACCTGGTCGGAGAAAACTTTCAGAGGCGTGAAGGCAGAATATCTAAAGGCACTGTGCACTTGTAAGGGTGAGGTGGGAATAGAATGTTGCCAGAAAGATCTCTCACTTTCTGCTCTGCCCTATGCCAGCTGACTGAGTCCAGGAGTCCTTAGCAGCACCTACAATCATTCTTACCCACTAAGGTGGTGTGGTTAATGAGAGATCTTGTGATCTGGCTTAATGAGGTGAGATGATTAAACTGCATTTATTATTTTCATATAAATCAATGCTTCTAAAGTCCCTGAAAAGAATTTAATCACCACAATAAATTAAATCCTAGAGCCTCCTTCTGATAATTAACATCATTTTTTTTTCTTCTTGGTATACATCACAAACATCATCCCTCAAATTGTCCCAAGCATATAAATAGCCAGACTAACAGTAATAACATTTTATTATAAATTATTCCAAGGTAAGGCGAGGAAAAGCAGATCGCCAGATAGAATCAAATGCTGATAGATCATAATGAAGGAATCATATTTTTGTTAAGAAGAAAGCTAGTCTTTTCCAGTCAGAAGTCCTGCCTCACAGTCAAAGTAGGCCAGCAGCCAGGTTTGTGCTTTGTGCAGTCACTTGTTGCCTTTTTCCCTTCATCCATCAGGCTGAACATGGAATCAATAGCTAGTTGCCTTGCAGGAATTTTTTTAAGGTTATCGGGCCAATCCTTCATTTGATAGATGGTTAATGTTGATCATATTGACTGAAAGTTGGAAAGTTGCCTTCAACTACAGGTTTGATGAGTTACCATTTTCTGCCCAATAAAGAAGTTTCTACAAAAGAAGAAAAATTACTTTTCTGGGATTTGCTTTTGTATTATAGAAATAGAAATGTAGCTAAGAGGTTTTAAGTGGAAACAGCACACAATTCACACTTCACCAAGGACTATGCCTGCTTCTGACGGAAAATTTCTTTTGTTCTGTACATATATTTGGGTTTTTTGGAAACAAATTATAGCGATACAAAATGCTGATAAAGATGATATTTTTTAAAGAAAACCCACAAAAGTAATTTTGCTTTTGAATGTTGAAGATATGGTCCTAAATAAAACCATTAAATAAATGCAAAAAAGTTTTCAAACTCAAAGTTCATCAGGCAGATGCATATTAAAACCACAATGTGTCTATCACCATGTATAAAACAGCTAAAATTTTAAAGGCCTAGGGAATATAAGTGTTGACCAGAATGGGAAAGAAACATCAGTATTTGAGTTCTCCAAAAGCAAATGCTAAGCAAGATTTCAAGTACAAGTAATTTCAAGTGCAAGTAACACTGGTTAGAGAAGTAAGGAAGTGAGATAGGAAATGAAAGGCAGATAATGAAGTATGATGTATTATCAAGCAAGTTATTACTGGGAGTCCTACATCTTGATTTGAATGATAGTTACACTGCTGTATACATTTGTAAAAATTATTTTAGCTGTTCTGTCAAGATTTATGGATTTTTTTGTTATATGCTATATTTCAATGAAAAGATTTTTAAAAATCAAATTTCCTTATTCTTTCCACTGAATAAAATAAGACAGTGATCAACCCAGTAGCAATCAGCACCTCCTCTAACACAATTGTGGTTTCTAAGCACTGTTATCATTAGAATGGCAGGGAGTTTTAGAGAAAGGGCTGATTTTATGTTCAGAGTAAAAGGGAAGCCTGGATCATAACAGAAAGCAATGGTTTGATTAAAGATCACTATACTTACATCCCAGGAACTTAGGAGCTAACCTGAGAGTAATGCTGGACTGAACAAAGGTAGGAAAATGACAGCATCCAAATGAAACAGCAAATGAAATGGAGTATAGCACATCAAATATGTTAATATCTATGGTTAGCTCACAAAATCATCAAACGATGCTGATGTTTTGAAATATTGCAAATAAAGGAAAAGAGTCAAGCATGTAATTTTTGTTGTTGTGTGCACTTCAGAGTAAACCAATAATCAGAGAGCAAGTTTCTCAGATTACAGAAGTTTTGAAACTTCTAAGTGGAGTGACAGTTCCTAAAGCATGTCTCGATCTGGGTATTGATCATCAGTGGCTGGTCACATCACAAAAGGAGAAATACCAGACATTATATCCCTCCCAATGGACAAACCCCAAACTACCTATGCAGTAGATGTGAAAAATTAAAACAACAACAAAACATATCAAGCTCTGTCAATTTACATGAAACTTAAGGACATAAGAACATGTCATGCAGCACCATGAGGCTGAAGTCAATAAAACGCACACTAAGAAAAATCTACAGAGCAACAATTTTTCTTCAAAGGAAATTGCAGTTACAAAAAGAGATGGAGGGAGAGAGCTGTAGATTTAAAGGTCTTTAAGAGACATCAATCAACTTCAATATTTGGGCCCTGTTCGTATTCCAATTCAACAAATCATAAGAAAATAAATAACAGGGGCCCCCCTGGGGGCCTACGGGTTAAGTCTCAGTGCTATCACCTCTATGGCCTAAGTTTGATCCCCAGCCAGGGAGCTAATCCACACATATGGCTCGCTCGGCAGACCTCTCCTCTCTGACCCACTGCTCCCCTTAGCAGTATATTTCAGTAAACCCACTTATTCTGCTCCCCACTCTGGTGAATCCGCTCACCCACACACCTTTGGCCTACACCCCAGTAATTCTAAGAAAAAATTAAAAAAAAAAAATAAAAAAGAAGAAAACAAATACCAAAAGACAAGTGAAAAATGGAAACATTGGATATTTTTGTTAAAGTTTAGGTGGCATAATGGGTCATGTTCTTATGAAAAAATAATGGAGTCCTGGGCCTCCCTGGTGGCGCAGCGGTTGAGCACTGGGTTGTGAAGCTGCCCGCAGCCTCTGCAGCGCCAGTTTGATCCCTGGCCACTGGGTGAGGGTCCCACATGGCGCGCAGACCTCTCCTGCTGCCCTCTGCTCCCCTCAGCAGTGTACTTCGGTCCTTCTGCCTGCTCTGCTCCCCGCTCTGGCTCTGGTGGATTCTCTCACCCTCCCACGCTTCTGACTGTACCCAGTGCTTGTATAAATAAATAAAA
The DNA here is from genome assembly GCF_014898055.3 of Talpa occidentalis. Taxonomy (NCBI): domain Eukaryota; kingdom Metazoa; phylum Chordata; class Mammalia; order Eulipotyphla; family Talpidae; genus Talpa; species Talpa occidentalis. The sequence goes on from NW_023601433.1 coordinate 31,651,471, forward strand.
AAATAAATCTTAAAAAAAAAAGAATTATTAAAAAAAAATGGAGTCCTTTTAGAGATCCATACTAGAACATTCATATGTGAAATAATATGATGCCTGGGTTTGCTACAAAACAATATGATGTAGATGAAGAAAGATTTGTCATGTTTTGACGAATGCTTAAGTTAGGCATATTAGATTATTAGGGCTGCCATAACAATATAACATGGACTGAGTGCCCTGCACAACAGAAATGTATGTCTTCTCAACAAACACCCAATTCATGAAGATGAAATAAAATAAATAGATAAAATAATACTCAGCATAACCACTCTCAAGGGTATGTCTATGCTCAGCATAGACAGAACTAGAGTCTCCTCAGTCTACCACTGACTCGACTTTGTTAACAGTGACATTGTTTGAATTTGTTCCTTCATGAAACAGCAGACAGACTTGCCTAGCACAGAAATAAAAGTGATCCCTGATGGTCTACGTGGTGGTACAGGCTGAAATGCTTGTGGAAGGACAATTGCACCCTTTATGCTAGTTTCCACCATGTACTTAGGGACCAAAGTTAGAACCTTTAACTTTCCATTTCTTAGTTCTTAGTAGGATCCTTCAAGTGAACTGAGTCAGAATAGTTCCAACACAATACGGACTCAGAACACCCAATTCATGAAGATGAAATAAAATAAATACCCAAATTAGCTCAGTGGGAGAAAGGTGATTAACAATCATAGGTTCATAGGATTTAGAAGATTGACTTCCATTTCTGGCAATGTAAGAACCATGTTACCTGGAAATAGAGAGGCAAAATATAATGATGGACAAATAGAATAAACATCCCTTTAAATATATTACCTAAAGTGCATGAAAGCAAAAAAGATCCTTAGGGCAAATCCAGAAACAAAACCAGGATGCAGGATTTCAGATTGCTGTGATGAATTTTGTTGGACTTGACAGCCAAAGAGCTATCATTTTAATAGACAGGTAACAACAAGAAATAGAGCCTTGGACCTTTGGCAGGAAGACGGAGCAGAAGTTCTTACCGAGAGTTAATACCCTTCAAGGTCACAACCTAAGTAAAGTGTGAATTAAAAATAACATCTACCCATCAGCAAAGACAAGTGACAAGATAGCTTTCTAGCTTTCTCCAGTGCTTTTGTTAGGGGGAAAAGGATGTCATAAAGCTAATTCCATACAGGCTTTGTGGACTCCACCCCCACCCCAGACCAAAGCCAAAGACACTGGGAACTCCAAATCCCATCACCACCAAAGGGAAGGTTGCTGGAACCTGAGGGTGGGGTTAAGCAGCCAGGTTTGGTATAAAGCCAGACATGTGGGCTTTGGGAGATTCCCCATTTTGCCTCTCCGCCAGCTCACAGCATCCAGCCAGCTCTGAGAAGGCCTTTGGGTTTCCAGGTCGTCGGATCGGGTAGGACACATTAAAGACTTTATTTCCCTATTTTTTCCCTGAGTTGTACATTTCCCTTATTTCCTTTTCCCTTGTAAATAAACCTTTTATTAACCTTTTGTGTGTGCCTGTAGGGGAGTATTAATAAGTCCCTTTTTAAGCGCCGGGGTGAGGACCCACAGCCAGGAACCCGTTTTATATTGGGGCTGCTCCATAACACTTTGAGTCCAATTATCTTTAAAATCTTACCATGTACTTTTCCTCTCCTGTGTTTGCAGATCCAATTTATCTACTGTGTGGTCTTGTAAAACCACCTCTAGCTGGTGTGCCTGAAAGAAAGAAATGTCTAGGGGGACAGACTTTTAATTCAAGTCACTTATGACTTTATTCAGGAAAGCACCCCATCAGAATGAAAATAAACTCCTGTTTAGAGGTGAATATACAAAATGTGATGCCACGTTTATGATACTTGGCAAAACTCAGGTGGCCCTCTTTATTCGCAGCATGGCCTTGATTTGTACCCAGTTAGCTCATCTGCGATGTTGACAGCTCCCTGTGGAAAATTTCTGGTCTCACCACAGTCAGGTACTCTGTCCCTAAACATCCCTGGTGCGACTGGCATTCATAATTAGATTTACACGCATTATCTATAAACGAGATGTATTTGAAGTGGTGTTGCATTTTTTCTTTTGTAAAGCATAGTGAAGGATTTAAAAAATTAAACATCTTCCAAGAGTCTTCATTATCAATCTTCAGTGAATGAATTTTTCCACTTACTCCTGTCCCAAGTGTCTCCTGCGTGTACTGCATTCAACATCTTGCACTATTCTTCAAGATGAAGGCAAGTATCATGGTCATTTTGTTGTGGTTTTTTTGGAGTCTGTGTGTTTGGAGTTCGGGATCCTTGGGTTCACTCTGGGAAAGTTTCACCAGAGCTCCCGTTTCAGCGACACGTGGCAAGTTTCCCAGGCGAGTTTCTCCATGAGACAGAGATGGTAGTTACATTTAAAGAACAGGTTTATTAGAGAGAGGGACAGAAGAATAAAAGACACTTGCATAGACACATGCGGGCAGGAGGAGCTGCCCCAAAAGGAACAGGTTTGCTAAGAGAAGCCTGCATGGTTGCAGGAGGGTGGCCTTGAGGAGAGCTGTCTCCTCCACTGAGGGAGGTCAGTGAGGAGAAGCCCCGGCATGGTACAGGTCACGGGCTGGCAGGAAGGCTGCTGCCCTGCAGAGGGAGAGAGTTGGTGAAAAGCAGCACCTGCATAGTCACAGGTGGGCAGGGGGAGAGCTGCCCCAGCCAGCGCAGAGATGATAGTCTTTTTCTGTTTGGGAGGGGTCACTCCTTGTGAGCAGTCAGTTGGTTGCTAATTTTGGATAACTCTGTAGAATTTGAAAGGGACTGGAAATTCTACAATGGGCTCGATCTCCATATCTTTACCTTTGGATGTGCCCTCGGATACCTGCTTGGATGTTATGCTTTTAATCTAGGCTTCCGCACCTAAGGCCTAAGGATACTAGTCTGCACCTAAGGATACTAGTTTCCACAACTGTGTCGTCTGCACCGAAGGATTTTGGTTTCCATAGCTTTGTCAATGGCTATGCTAATCTCTTCTACCCTCACCTCCTGTGTGAGCCAAGTTTCTGGTTCAAGTTCTGGCGCACCTCCTTTTCAGTTTTGTTTTGTTTTTCTATTCTTGTCTACAAGAATATGGGGAGGCTACAGCTTAGGAATATTGTGTCACTTTCTCAAAGTCACCTGTCTAGTAGTTGTTGCATCTCCCCTCTGAAAAGATAAAAGGTCTTCCCTAGAGGAGTCCCCTCATCTTGGGTAAGACTATAGCTGCCCTATTCAAACTCTATTTAAAGTTTCAAAATTTACAAAGACAACAGAAGAGCTAGTTCTTGCCCTTATCAAGGTCCCACAATCTAATTTGAGAGATAATAAGCATAGGTAAGTAAGTAAGTAGTTTAGAAATGCAACTTGAAAGGGCCATGGTTTGCAAATCTAAGGTGTGGTGAGGATGGAGTTCACCATGGAAGGGTGGTAGTTGAAAGGCCTTAATCTTTATAAGACAATTGAGTAGTTTAATGTGATAAACCTGAATTTTTCTATAGATTTTACTCATTATAAATATTCTTTCATGACTGAACAAAAAGGATGTTTTAAAGTGAGATGGAGACTTTTAAAGCTTCATGATACTATGAAATTACTGACACCTAGGTGTACCAAAGTTCAAAAAGCAAATTTTTAGAAAAGAAAATTGGGCAGGACAAAGAAGGGGACCTTGATTTAGAGCAATAGCAGGAAGGCAAGTTGCATCTATAAAGAGAGATTTGTAAAATAAATGGTTTCTCTTTAGACTGCAGATGTTTATCAGTAAAGACTCCTCGGATGCACAGCTGGTTCATCTGCAGGGAAACATGTCTGGGCACTTTTGCTCCCCAAAGGCCATGATGCTATAAGGAAGAGGAAAGCTTGACAGCTGCTCTTGCATTTGTATTCAGGAAGCATGTTTTTGCTCATGGCTAATTACAACCTTTCCTTCCAAGATACAGAATGGCACTCAGGCATGCGTGTACGTGCACACACATCCATCTCACCTGATTCCAGCATGGCATAGGGAGATCCATGTTCACAGGGAGCTCAGTCAAAATAGAGTTAGGAGGCTGTTCAGGACCAGGCCCCAGGCACATGCAGCCCAACCCCCAACCCCCTGCTCAGGCATGCCCAGACTCATCCTCCTCCCAGGAAAAACTGAAACCAAGACTGCTGCCACCCACCACCCAGGATTGCAGCTCTGCTCAACACTGAGTGGCTAACCCTTCACCTAGCAGAACTGCACTTTTTCAGGGCAGCCCCAATAAAAAACGGGTTGCCTGGCTGTGGGTCCTCACCCGCGCGCTTAAAAGGGACTTATTAATACTCCACTACAGGCACACACAAAAGGTTAATAAAAGGTTTATTTATAAGGGAAAGGGAAATGAAGAAATGTACAACTCAGGGAGAAAATAGGGAAATAAAATCTTAAATGCGTCCTACCCGATCCGCCGACCTGGAAACCCAAAGGCACTCTCAGAGCTGGCTGAGAGCGGCAAGCTGGCAGAGAGCCAAAAGGGGAGCCCCCAAGGCCCACGGGTCTGGTTTTATACCAAACCTGGCTGCTTAACCCCACCCTCAGGTTCCAGCCACCTTCCCCTTGGTGGTGATGGGATTTGTCTTTCCCAATGTCCTGATAGCTTTGGTCAGGAGTGGGGGTGGAGTCCACAAAGCCTGTAAAGAATTAGCTCAGGACATCCTTTCCCCTAACACATTGACTAGAAACCCTAATTGCATGGAGGACCTGAGAGCAAACTAACCTGCCTTTCTTTACTTACATAAGCCCTCCCCATGCCCAGCCTGTGCACACACAACTCAAGCCCTTTTTGGGTCTGTGTTCCCTGGGCTGCAGTCCTAAAGCAACAAATAAATGCCTTTCCTTTATCACAATTTGACAAGGCTTCAGTTTCTTGGTTCAGAAACTGAATAAAGAAAACAGTTGGCCAAATTACCTTTTTTCTCATCAACATCAACGTTAAACAACATTGAATGGCATTATGTCATTTGTCATCTTACTGTACTGCTGTTTGCAGCAGTAGAGCTCAGCACACCTGTTCCAACCCCAGTTAAGCAAAAAGAAATGAAAGCAGGTTAGCTTGGCGAAGTCTAAAACTGGAGGTGGTCAAGGGGAGAAGCAAAAGAAAGATCAAATTTCCTAAGTGCTGGCTAGGAGACAGCAGCAGTAACATCTTGGGGAAAAGACCTGAAATCAGGTTTCCCTTGCTATCTGAAAATAGAGTGTTCCTAAGAAATCTCTCATAAGGAATTTCCATGAATTTACGTAGTACAATTGTTAAACACTGCCATACTCAAAAAAATAACCTACCAAATCATATCAAATAACACAAAAACCCTAAAGCACTAACATATAGTAAAAATAGGAATTCTATGATAAGCAGTCTGTATGAAGTAGTTCCCAGGGAAGGAACTTGGCAGTGGGTACCGCTCTTGCTGCTTGCAGGGTGTGTTGCCTCTATAACAGCTGCTATAAAACAAACACTGAATGTTATTTGCATTTTTTGCCCTTTGTCTCAAAAGCAAAAATTTCAGTTATCAAAATCAGGTCATAATGTGGTCTTACACAAAAACAAAATGGCGTAACTCAAACTTTCAAAAATCGGGGTGTAGGGTAAATGAATTAATCAGGACTTTTACACCACTAGTCTCTGTGGCTATCATCTGTGACCTTGACTGTGTTAATGCAGAAGGTGCTTGGGAATGAGTGCACAGGACACACATGCCTGCTTGTGGCCACCTGGAGTACAGGTGCATATACATGTGTTAAGTGTGAGCCTAGAGGTTGGGATAAAAGGGGAGGACAAGCAGTGTGACTACAGAAAAGGCAAGGCAATGTGAGAGAGTGCCAGAGAGAGCCCAGAGAAAGAGTGTAAAGATTGGGGGAGGGGAAGCCGGGAGGCTCTATTTCCTGCCTGCTTGCCTGCCAACCTCCCTGCCCTCCTTGCCTGGTGTGCCTGAGTATCTAGTTCCCTGAAAGAGCATTAAATTCTGTGTAATCCACTGAAGGCTCCAAGACTCTCATCCATCTGCCCTAATTGATAGTGAACCTGCCCTGTGCTTGCTGGCACAAGAAGGGGATACACATATATATGGGTGGTACAACATTCCTCAAAATGATACAAGGAAGACCAGATGTCTCTTCTAGTTTTAAATTCACATCATGGGGGCCTCCCTGGTGGCACAAGGGGTTAAGTGTCAGCACTATGTGGCTGTTGGCAGCCACTGTAGCACAAGTTGGATCCCCAGCCAGGGAGGTGACCCATATGGCACAGCAGACCTCTCCTGTCTCGCCCACTGCTCCCCTCAGCAGTGTATTTCAGTAGATCTGCCTGTTCTGCTCCCCACTCTATCTCTGGTGAATCCTCTCACTGCCCCACCCCCTGCCGCACCTCTGGCCTGTACCCCAGCTCTTGTGTGCATATATAAATAAATTCACATCATGGGGTGAGTTCAAGACTTGAACAACACAAGGTCCCAGGGGCAATCAGATCACCATAAACTCTGCAGAGAATGTTACTCTCCATGAGCCAGGAGATTTGACTCACCTGTTATCCTTGTTGCTTACCCAGCCCCAGAATAGGACTTGGCTCAATAGATATCTGATGAATGAATGTATAGACTGCATTGAATGAATACGAATGAATGTACACATGCCAAATTACAGCTAATGTTTCTCCTTCAGGGGATCTCATCCAAAGTAAAAGCAGAGGGAATTTGCCCAGCCAGCATTTCCTGATTTCCTCTCTCTGAACATTATTTGAACTCATGGGAAGAGAAGTTGAAAGGGTGGATGTGAATTACTTTTCTCCTATTCTTGAAAATCGTTACAGGGCCTTCAAGGGTAGGTGCCAATCAAATCAAAATAATAATAGGTTCCATGTTTACCTGAAGGGGATATTAGAAACAGCCTGTGTTTATACCAACAAGGTGACTGGCAACAGTGTAGGCATCCTACTGCAATTTAAGTATCCACATCTCTGGGCTTTATCCCTCGAATGCTGGGAGGGCAATACTCAAAGTCCTTTCCACTCTCTCCCCATTTTTAGAGTAGTTATGACTCCATTACTCTTTCCTACTTCTTCTGCCCTCCCACTAATATGCCCACAGATGTTTGCTACTTTTATTACCAAACCCCTTGCAAAATTTATTCTTGCTTTGCACTATCCAGAAATCTCAACTTTGCCGATCCCCTCCAACCCTACTCACTTATCAAGAAAATATTTAAAGGTGACATCCAAAACCAAGCCTCACTTTTCATTTAATAAAACCCAATAATTACCCTGTTCCCTTAAGTCAGACACTCCTGCTAATCTGATACAAACCATCCAAAATTAGCACTTTCCTTCCCCCTCAAAGCCAGCGGTATTCAGTGACTCACCCCTGCCATGCCCGGTCCTTTCAGCCCACAGGGTCTGTGCTGTCAACCTTGTCATGACACTCCCTCGTTTTGTAAGCCACTCTTCTCCCAAACTGATGACCCTTCTTCACTTCAGTTGTGTCTAATCTGAGCAATATCGCGCGTGGTTTATTTGCCATCACCGAAGGCAGCAGAAGTTGCCCAGATTCCTGACATAATGGGGGAATCGAAAAATTGTTCTTTATCTCTACACTGGTTGAAGGAATCACACTTACACTTGGGTGTCCAACCCACAAATACAAATTCCATTCTCATGGGAAATTGTACTTAATACAGAAATTATACTGAATTTTAATGAGTCTTTGATGATTCAGAAAGCATTGCAGGAATACTGCAATACTTATGACTCATAATTATGAATATCAGTGATCACTGAATTGTAGGTTTTGAAAAGGCCACTGATGGATGCCTCAGATTTGCTTCTGCTCAGTGGCTTCCTGGTGTTGGATAGGTGTAGCAAACCCCTGGGTATACGTGGCTCCAGGGAGCCCTAATTGGTTTCTTAGTGTTCAGCCCTCTGAGATGATACCACCCATTCAAAGCCTATTTAAGTTCCTACCAGTACCTGTTTGAACTTTCAAATTTTTGGTTCTGACTTTAACAGTTGCATGTGCTCTTTTCCTTGCGTGCCTCACCACGTAGAAGGGGTTCCAGCCTCCCAGGCTCCAACTTTCGGTATTAATTTTGTCGACCCCCTCACTTCCAAAGGTCAATTGTAGCAAATGGAGAACATTTCAGAGCATCTTTCTTTCAACTTATCTGATCTGTTAGGTTATAATGCACAAAGTTAGGTTATAAAGCATGATTAAGTTTTAAAATTATTTTCAGTGTCCTATTTTTTTTTTAATGACAAGAAAGAATTGTAGCCAAACCCATCCCATGTCAAGTTGGTATACACGCAAAAACAGATATGCCCCACCTCCTTCCATCACCTCACTCCCCAATTTGGGTGTTTGGGGAAGGAGAAAGTATCCTCTTACTGATAGTGGATCCCCAACTTTATTCAAGATTTGGTTAATTTGAAGGCACAGTGGAGAAAGATGGGACTGTGCAGACTAGGAACCAACCTCAGCTCTGCTAATGACTAAAGTTCTCAGTTTTCCTATCTATACTCTGGCTTCCTCTTTTGGTTTAAAATGGGTGTGGTGGGCCTCCCTGGTGGCACAGTGGTTGAGCGCTGGGTTGCGAAGCTGCCTCAGCCTCTGCAGCGCCAGTTTGATCCCTGGCCACTGGGTGAGGGTCCCACATGGCACGCAGACCTCTCCTGCCGCCCGCTGCTCCCCTCAGCAGTGTACTTCGTCAGTCTGCCTGTTCTGCTCCCTGCTCTGGCTCTGGTGGATTCTCTCACCCTCCCGCGCTTCTGACTGTACCCAGTGCTTGTATAAATAAATAATCTTTAAAAAAAATAAAATAAAGTAAAATGGGTGTGTTAGTACTTGCCCGTAAGCATGTAAGGAGAATCAGATGTTAACCTGACAAAATGCTTTCTAGAAAACAAGTCATCAAAATATGTGTTGGAATTAGTTGCTCCCTTTTCTGAAAAGAGGTACATTATTTTAAAAATAACCAAGCACCTTGACATTAAGATGTTTTCACCAGAAGTCTTCGAATTTTCTTGATGTGCTCATTTCAGCAGACTTAAAAACCAATTTCTCATCTGGTTAAAATATTAAATTTACTGATATTTAATGTTATTCAGCAAGACAACAACACATTTTTATTGAAAACATGCACAAAATAAAGACCTCTTCTTTTTGAGAATAGGATAAACAGTGACACATGATGAAAGATAGTTAAGCTTTGAAATTCTTTCAGATAATCTGGAATGAAATGTCAGTTTTCTCTATTCTGAGCTTTCTTGTGGCAGAACAAACGGGATTGTAAAAAGTTCAAAGTCTCTTTCTCAGCTGCTGCAGGCTTTACACTCCGCAGGTTGCCATATTTGTTTGCACGATGGAAAGCAGAAGCTGTGATCAACATCAAACATGAGTCTGTCTGTCTTTTGTTCCTTCCATTTCTTGAAATATCTAATCTCAAGGTTCTCAAAAATCTTTTAATCCAAGATCCTTTCTAGCAACAATTACAGAGATTGCTCACTTTGTGAGTCTTCCAAATGGTTATAATAGTACTTAAAAGCAAGGATATCTTTGAAAATAACATTTGAAGAAGGGAGGATGTAAATGGAATTAGGCAATCCAAATGTTGAGAAATGGGACCAAGTTTGAGAGTTAACTCATTCAAATTATTCAAAATCGCATGTATTTCAAGCTGAATTTGTAACAAGCTAATTCTTTTTTTTTTAAAGATTTGTTTATTTATGCATACAAGAGCTGGGGTACAGGCCAGAGATGTGGGTGGTGAGAGGATTCACCAGAGACAGAGTGGGGAACAGAACAGGCAGATTGACCGAAGTACACTGCTGAGGGGAGCAGTGGGCAAGGCAGGAGAGATCTGCCGTGCCATGTGGGTAGCTCCCTGGCCAGCCGGGGATCGAACTTGTGCTGCAGAGGCTGTGGATTGCTTCATAGTACGGTGCTTAACCCCTTGTGCCACCAGGGAGGCCCTGTAACAAGCTAATTCTTATGAAACTACAATATGCTTGAAAAATGTGAAACAGTGAAGAATGACAAATACCCAAACCTAAGTCCTTCTCCCTATTCCCCCAGCCCCATTCCTCAGAAAACCACTGAACAATGTCTTATGTTTTCCTTTTCGCTCTCTCCCCCCCCCCCCCTATTCTTCTAGACAACTTCACTGCATACACTGGCACATACTTCCTTAAAACACACATATGGAATTACAATATACTGTCCTTTCTATAACATGACAATACGCATAGCTGGTGTATAGAAGCAAGTGTAGTAGACTTATGAAGTGAGGTCTATTTTCTCCAGCACTGCCAATTTGCTACCTTCATGAGACACTAAAGAGAACTTCTAATTTGAAATATTGAGGATGGGTATGGAAGGTGCTAGGGTTTTGATGACCCAGTCTCCTGAGCAAAAGATCATCATGGGGGTCCCTCTAATCACATAAACTTTATGGAATGAATTACATGGTAGGGGGCCTCCCTGGTGACCTAGGTGTTAAGTCTCAGCATTATCACAGCTACACCGAGTTCCATCTCTATCCAGGAGCTAATCCACATATGGCACAGCAGACCTCTCCTGTCTTGCCCCTCTGTGCCCCTCAGCAGCATATTTCAGTAAATCCGCTTGTTTGGCTCTCCACTCTGTCTCTGGTGAATCCTCTTAGCTCCTGTACCTCTGGCCTACACCCTAGTACTTCTATGCAAATAACAAACAAACAAAAAACTATGTGGTAGGCACTGAGGTGAGGTTCTAGGTTCTGAACCCAGAACGAGGCATGGTCCATGCCCTATTGGAGTTTTCAGTCTGCTCTCCCTACAACCTCTATCTTCCGGAGGATCTGCTCATCAACTCATTCAAGCTAACCTTTATCAAGCACCTATATGAGCTATCAGGTACAATATTAGACATGATAAATACAAAGATGAACGAGATTCTAAACCCACCCTAAGGGTTACAATCAAACAGGGAAATAGATTATCCTGGTACAATGAGAGCAGTGTGAAATATACATGGTTTTATAACAACAAGAAGAGGGGTCACTTCACTTGGTTTTGGGGAGCACTGGGAAACTTTCTTGTCGCCCATGGGCAGAGTTGGGGTGGGGTATTTTCAGGTGAGGGGACAATGTAAGCAGATATATCCACAGGCATGTAGGGAAACCACAGCAGTTTGGAGCTTCTGGGGCATATGAGACAGGATCAGAACGTGGAAGCTTTGCACACTTCTGAGGAGTTTGGCTATATCCCAGGTTACGGAAGACACTGATTTTAGGCAGCAGGATTAGGGTAAGGTTCAGAAGCTCACTCCCATAGTTGTAGGAGGCCAGGAAACCCACCCAGCAGACTTCATTCTGAAAAGATACGATGACCATGTAAATCCAGCAGGGGCGGAAGAGATGGACTGAAGAGATACTTAGTTATCATCAGGTAATATCAGGTTAAATATCAGGGAAGTTTGAGTAAAAGGGAGTAGCTAGGACAACCCAGGTTTCAAATGTTGGTGGTTGGTAGATAGATGCCCAATGTCCCTGGAAATTAGGCTAAAAGATATTTTTAGAATTTTTTTGTACTGTTTGCAACTCTTTACCTTTCCCCTCAACATAAAGTCTTTTTCTATCTTAAACATTCCTTCATTCTAACTTCTCCAATCTTCTTTACAGAACCAACAAAAGATCCTCATCTTCCATTCAATCTCAACTACTGCAGTCTGCCAATGACCCCACGATCCTTCTGAGATGGCTCCAGTGAGGATTCTATGAGAAGCGCACTTGGCAGCCACATCCCAGCACTGGACTCCCCTGGCCAGGCCATGAAACTTGGCATTCCCTGACACTGCTTCTCTCCTGGCCTCCTTTCTCTCATTGGCTCCTATTCTACTAATCCCTATACCTACAATCAAGTTTCATCTTGGATTCCCTTCTCTTCCTATTCTCCATAAGCAATCTCACCTCCTCCTATGACCTGATCTCCAGTTCCACATGGAAGCTCCCAATTCTAATGCCAAACATTCCCCCCATATTCCAAAGTCACATATACAACTGTCCACAATCATGTCAAATTTCTCCAAAATTCATCTCTTCTCCCTTTCTATATTCTCTGCCTTAGCAAATGATGCCACCATCCACTCATTCACCAAAGCCTTATATCTGGGAGCCATGCGTGGCTCTAGCCCGGCCTTTGCATTGCTGTTCACTCTGGCCAAAACATCCTTCCTGTCTTTAAGAAATATACGATACATAGGAAACATTACTTACAAAGTCACCAGCCAAGATTTTCATTTACTATTCCATTTCGCTTTTATTTTAATATTTCATTTGTATATTAACATATTTAATATGTATAAAACTCGGTTATTTATTGGTTATAAGGCATAATGTAGTGAGGAACCCATAAACCTACTGTGGTTTATGAGCCTAGAACCTGAACTTGAATGTGCATCTACCTATGTGTCTATTCCTCTACAATTTACTCTCTCTCCCTCTCAGGAATAATACTGGGCTAAATTTGGGTTTATCATTTTTTTAATAATAATTTTGCTGTTTATGTATGCTTAGACAACATATTCTTTGGTTTTGCTTTTTTCTGAGATCAATAAAAAAATAGTACATCCTATATGACCTGCCAGAACTTGCTTTTCCTCTTAATATTTTCAGAGATTCATTCTTATTGTCAGGGAGAGCTATCATTGTCATTTTTCACTACTGATTAAAATACCTTAAACACTAAGTATAATGAATTTACTTATCCATTCCTTATAGACAGATGGACATTTCAATTTTCCCAGTTACTATTACAAACATGTTACTTTGAATATTCTGGTATATGCTTCCTGGCATACGTGTGCAAGACTTTATTGGATACATGGCTGGGATCAGAGTTGTTTTATTTATATATATTTATATTTATAAACACACACATATATAAGATACACAATGTTCATTGTTGTGAGGTGTAATTGTTTTCTAAAGCATGGGTGCCTGGTTACCCAATGTATGGGTTCTTAAAGATCTTCTTTAGCAGCTGGTACTGTCAGACGCCTTAATTTTTGCAAATTTTATGGATATAAAAGGGAATCTTTTTATGGTCTTGATGCATATCTTCCTCTTCTCCAATGCTGTGGAACATCTTTCTATTTATAAATTTCACGTATCTTCTTTTCTGTGAAATGACTAAGTGTTTTTTATTTTTCTATTGAGTTTTTTAAAAATAAGAATTATCTGTATATTCTGTTTACTAATTCCTTGGCAGTCCATTGTGCTGTAAGTATTTCAGGTCAAAGCTACTTGTTTATTAACTTAACATGTTGTTGGTTCTCATACAATTGCTCTAATCATATTTTCTTTGATGATTAGTGCTTTGTGTCTCAAAGAGTGTCTTTCCTACCCTGCGGTTTATTTTTTCATGCAAACATTTAAATATTCACTTTTTGTATAAGGCCTTAATATACTTGTAATTGTACCACATCACAAAGGTGAACAAATGCATGGGTTATTTTCCAGGCTCTTTATTTTCTCGAACTACTCAGCATGCCTAGCTCTGCACCACATACAACACAACATTTAAACAAAACTTACTATCTTGTAAGCCTCCTCAACCTCTTCTTCATATTTAGTAACATTTAGCCACAATTGTCCTTTGCTATTCCACATAAATTTCAACATCTGCTTGTCACATTTTACAAAACTTCTGTTGCATATTCTGTTGGAAACGGCATTGAATCCATAGGGCAATTTAGAGAGATTTGATAGCTTTACAACCTTTAATATTTCTATTCATGAACATAGTTCATTTGTTTCCACCTTGCTTTTTCATATTCATCCTTCAAATTCCAAATCAGGTCATATCCTAACCATTGCCTTCCCTAACCATCTTTATCATCATCCATCTCAAGTAGAAAAAGTATGTCTTTTATGGGCATGTCTTTTGGGTAACTGCAATAGTCTTAGAAAAAGAGAGTATGTCGCTTCAGTAGTGGCACCATTCTTCGTTATTGAATAAATCATGAATTTGTGAGGAATACGATTGGGATATACTGGGTCTGAGATACCAGTATATCCTCCTAGAGGCAGCTGTTGGATACATGCTCTGCTTTTTAGGACACAGGAGTTTGGGTGGAGAAGCCTGGGGATCCAGATTCATTAAGCTTGACCATTGAAACTAAACACACTAGGACAGCCTCTGACATCAGGATTTAAATGGGGTGTGGAAAATAAAACTGAAAATTGTGAGAGTATATCAGAAACATTGAAGAGTAAAATCAAGGGGAATCAGGGGAAAGAGTGTTCTGAGGAAGTGGTTGGTATCATCCAAACCCACAGAGAAGAAAAACCACCAGAGAGGCCACTGGATCTAGGAATCTAGGGGTCATTAATGACAGAGATGAGTTAAAAAAAAAAACATCCCCCCAACAAAAAACACCTACCTTCACTGAGTTAAGGAGAGAATGGGAAGAGAGGGTGGTTGGCATAAGGCACTCAAATATTTGTAGAGGGTATGCCTAAGTAAAATAGAAAAAAGGTCAGCTATTATCTGAATTCAGTTGCAAAAGGAGTAAGGGCAATCACAGAGTATCTGGAAAAAGAAAGGGTGTTATTAAAGCTGATTTCAACCATCATCCCACAAACTAGCTTCCTCAGTACAGACAGCAGAGCAAGTAGCAGAGCGGGGAATATTTCAAACAAGCACTTTCGTTTGTTCGGTTTTTTTTGAGGGAAAAATAATGTGGAATCTTTAAAAGAAATGATGAGAGTGAGTCAAGGGCAGAGTCACAGATGTCAGTGATGAGGATTGGGCGGACAGGCACACAAGGACACAGCAAAGAGCTGAGGCTCAGAGCAGTCACCACCTGCCTCTGAGGTCCCCAGACACAAAATAAGGAAGAGGGTTTCAAGTCATAGTTTATATTCTTTAATGAACATATAGACACTCCAATTTGTGTTTTTGTCTTTAGGAAAAAAGGCATCCATCATGGGGTTGGATCAATAATATATTAAAGGAAGCCGTTCCATCACATAACCAATTGAGAGATGAGAAATGATAAATATTAAGGGAAATCAGAAGACTCCTAGAAACTACACTTCAGGTAAGAGACATTAAAATATCTGAAGGAGGTGATTCTTTCTCAAATAATAGACCTGCTAAGTATCAGAAAATAAGTCCTCCAAAGAAGTGTTTTAGGAAACAGTCCCATCTGTAATCTAGCACAAATTTAATGTACCTAAAAAAAGCACACAGCTCTCTTCACTTTCTGGGCAAGAGATGCCTAGAAAGCTATGTTCCTCTGCAAGCAAATATATATATTCTACAGGTATGCAGGAGTATCATTTCCTAAGTTTCCTCCCTCGCCCCCACCCCTTTCCTTTCCTCCCATGTACCTGCTTTGGGGTCACATCAGCTTACTACACATGAAGTAAGGGAGCACCAACGCAGCCTGTGACACAGAAAGCAGCTCCTTTTTCCCAGACACAGTTTAAATGGGGTTCAAGCCCCAAAAGGGTGCCTAGCTGGTTCAATCCCATCATTACCATATGCATTTCTCCAGTATCTTTTCACTTCCATGTGTCTCTATTCCGTCTTCATGAGTACCTACTACGTGCAGAGCTCAAGCAGTTACTGTTCATTAGGCACTGTATGCCAGATCTCACATTATCTGCCTTATGTGCATCATTTTGTTTAATCCACACCTCATACCCATAAGACAGGAGCTAACATCACTGTTTTTTTATTTTTACAGATGAGAAAAATAGCTCTGGAAAGCTTCAGTAACATGCCTATGCTGCACAGCAAGTTCGTGGCCAAGTTGAAATCTGACTCCAGTTATGTCTGACTTCAAGGCTTATGTTTCTAATCATTTTATCTAAAATACTTGAAATGAGAACCAGTGATTATGCTACTCCTAAATTGTAGGAGTTGGGTTAGTATAGAAAAGGATAAATTGGGTGGAATTATGCTGATCACCTGTCCAGCTGTATCCCAAGGCTCAGCCAAGTACCTGCTCAATTCTGGAAGGCAATTAAAAGATGTTAATGACCCTTAACAGACATTCTCCTTCCCAAACTCCTCGTTTTCTCTTTAGGGAGAGGGAATCAAAATTATGAGAGGACAAAAATACTTAGAGAACATTACTGTATTTAACCACACTAAGGCACACAGCTTGATATTTCTCACAAGCCGGTGGTAAGAGCAAGTCTTTTGCCACAGGGACTTGTGCAACCATTTAATCAAGTCTTTAGAAAATGAGGTCTTCCAGAGAGAGAGCAGTTATACTTTCTTCCCTGTCAGAATCTACTGTTGCAACTGTTTAGATTAAAATGCCCATATCTGATGGCGTTATTTTGCCACAGGTCACGTTTCTTTATTCAATGGAGCTTCAGGCTTTTTGTGAGGCAGAGAGGAAAGAGAGAGAGAGGGCGAGAGAAGCCTCCTAGATCCAAGGTAAAAATGGAAAAAAAGGAAATAGATTTGCTTTGAAATGCAAATGACCTCTATCTCTACTTCGTCCTCTTCATATAATAGGAACCAGGGACACCGCTACTGTTCTTGCTGCTCAACATTCAAAGTTCCCTGAAAAACAGCTGCCTGCTCTCCAGGAACCCCAAGACGACCCTGCTTCCTCTGTATAGTTCCGCCAAACAGTCCTCGAAAACCTGAAGCAGGGCAAATATTATTCAGCTGTAGACACACTTGTTGCTCTTATTTTTAAGGCACTCTGGATAATATTTCCTTGAGACTCATCATGTATAGAAAAGGTATTAGGAAGCAAAAAGCTAGTCCGTATCATATCCCAAAATGGGTCCAAGCCATCTCTCAGCCTCGGCCACAGACATGTTCTTCCTCAAAGCGTAATCCTCAATCTGCAAAAGATTAAAAGTGGCTTTTGAAACAAAATGATTAAAACTTTTTTGAGCTTTAATTTGAGCTGAAATTTCTATAGAATTTGCCTAGAAGACATTAAGTTATCTTCCATTTTTTGCCTTAATGGCAATCTAGCAAATTAAATGGAGATAAATATTTATTGATTCACCAAGTTGTTTTATTCTTATTCTCTGAGCAAAGAAACAACATGTAGTAATGCCTAGTGCTTAGAATCTGGCTGGGATATAAGTGTGTGTGGTCTGTGTAGGAATGGGAGGACTAGAATTGGGGCGATAGGTTGAAATGAGATTAAAACTTTAGGGTAAATTTATTCTTTTACTCTCATTTTATTCTCACTCACATTAGAAGTAAAATAAAGTTCTATCTTTACAACAAGATAGGCATCTAGGGAAGACATAGATAACATAACAGATAACTTACCTGATCCTTGGAAATTTTCCCCACAGCAAAATATCTGGACTTCAAATTGGAGAAGTATAGACCAGATACTGCAGAAGCAGGTGCCATTGCTAAGGATTCTGTTAACCTAATGCCTAGAGAGAGCAACATAAGGGGAATCTTATTTACCTGTGCCTCGCATAGGGCCTGCCAGTTGGTAGGCACCCAATAAAGTCTTGTTGACCAAGTGAATGAAAGTGGATCTAGTTTCATGACATGGCATAAAAGCTATGACCAGGTTTATCTACCAGTTGTTGCCAGGGGGATGAACAAATTCAGGAACAAATTCTAACCCAGGGGGCAGATTTACCCCCAGCCTACCAAGATCAGTTACAGAGGTCCCATTTGTTCCCAAGCCTGGGCCTTCTGTGACATGGAGCTCCAACCCTAGAGAGGAGAGCACCATCTAATAGTTCATGGAGGGCTGCTGTGGGGCAAACGCCACTAGGAATGAGCAAATGTCAGGCTCCAATGAAGAATAAGCCCAACACAGTACTTACAACGAAAAGATACTTTTTCTCAGGAGTTCAGAACCCAAGGGGCACATCAGGCTGTGTAGTCTGAGCCATTCATTTTATACACAAGGAAAGAGAACAGCACAAAGGTTAAATGCTTTGCTGAAGGTCACCCAGATAGCTTAAGACAGACACAGGGCTCAAATCCACAGCTCGTGACTCCTCGAGTCTGTGTTATTCCTGATAACTCAGATTCAACATGGCTTCACAGTCCTCATTTAAATCTAGATTCCTTCACTTAATCGGCATTGATGGCACACTTCTGATTAATTCCACTAAAAACTGTCAACTTAGTCTGGGTCAACTGAACTACATGAATTTTGCAGTGAGGACTAGAATTAGCATTATGGACATGATAAGGCAGAGCCAGAACCATGACTGATTCTGCTCTGGGCAAAGTAGTGGAGGCTGGGTGCCCATGCCTTCTGTCTCAGAAGGACACATGCCAACTTCTGATGTTCAACTATTAGCATCAACGCATAGAGAAAACATGAGAGAATTATGATGACAGAAAATGTTAATAACAGTGTAAAAGTAAAGAGAGAATAAAGCTGAAAGGGAAGGGTGGTCTGCAAGACTAGTGTTCAGAGAGACTTTCTGGAAGCAATGGAAGGATAAAGTGACTGAAGGCTACAAAGGTCACTCAAAAAGAGGTTAAAGAGCAAAGCATCTGTAACAAGAAAATGGCTCAGGAGAGGTTACGGGACAGTAGGAATAAGCAGTTACAGGTTAACAGAGAATAAAAAGATTCTAAAAGTGGTGCTAGAAGACCATTTTTCAACAATATGGAGGTAAATCCTGGGATAAATAGAAGGTAGAAAAGATGGGATTAAGGATGATTTCATTATTTTTACGATTTCTGCAGTTTTACCTTTTTACCCAAAGGTGCTATTTCTTTGATACAAGTGTATGTATTCAATGAGGCACCACAGGTACTCACCAGCTCCTGGCACATACCTGTGCACTGCTCAATGTCAGCGAGTCTCCACATGGTGAGCTTCTCTGTGTGGTCGGGCTGGCTGGGGTAGCCGGGGGCCGGGCGGATACCCTCGTAGCGCAGCCTGCGCAGGTCAGCTAGGCCCAGCTGCTCGCTGCTGCAGTAGGCCCACAGCTCTCTGCGCACCCTTTCATGGAGCTCCTCCGCAAAGGCCTAGGAGCCCAGAACAGGCATGCTTCTTAGGCAGAGGAAAGCACCCTCAGCAGCAGTGCCCCACCAGCCCCTAAAGCAAAGCCACATAGGGCACCTCCTTTACCAGACCAGAGTCAGGGAAAACTTGACAAGAGGGAACAGGCAAGATTCTCGGCTCCTTGGTAGTTTATCATTAGCTGCCTTGCTGCTCAATTTTGACCTCACCTGCGTTCTGAAGTAGTAGTGAGTGAACCGAGAATTCTGGGCCTTCGAATTAGAATGTAAACATTCCCCCTCAGTCAGTTTTGTTTATGGAAGCTGAAACCATTTCAGCCACTGGTTCTTTCTACTGTTAGCCTCAGGAAAAGGAGAGAGGACCTGCCCATGGCCTAGGTTACCCCAGTCCACATATAAGGAAGATGAGCAATCTATATGTGATTGGAAGGAGGAACTCAGAAATACATATTTGGGTTTTTTTTTTTTTTTTTTCATTTTTCAGATTCTTCAGGAAAATGTTACATTGCTATAAGCACAGGGAAACATCAAAAACTAAAGCAAACAGGTGAAGGTTTGAAGGGCAATTACCAGCTATGGCATTGCTAAAAGTTTCTCTTTACCTAAAAGATGATGTGTAGGAGGGGCCTCCCTGGTGACACAGGGGTTAAAGTCTCAGCTCTATCAATCCATTTCAGCCATTGCGGCCTGAGTTGGAGCCCCGGCCAGGGAGCTACCCACATGGCATAAGCAGTCCTCTCCTGCCTCACCTGCTGCTCCCATCAGCAGTGTATTTCAGTCTGCCTGCCCATTCTGCTCCCCACTCTGTCTCTGGTGAATCCTCTTACCTCCTGCACCTCTAGCCTACACCCCAGTTCTTATATACATAAATAAATAAAACTACATCTTTAAAAAAAAAGATGATGTGTAGAAGCAGTCTGAGAACACATTATTTAAAACTACGTGTGGTTTTAAAGCCAGCCTCATCTGACATGGAAAAAAAATATTAAGGGCTGCTTAGCATTTTGGCACCCAATATAGGCTGCCCCAACCCTGGATTCTGTCCTCAGGGCACGGCTCTACCTCGGCCAGCCGGTCCCCCAGAGCCTTGACCATGATGCTGCTGTAGTCGTCACACTCCTTCTCATAGGCTTGGCTCAGCTCTTCCACTCCAAAGCAGGCAACGGCAAACAGGCCCAGGTAGTCAGGGATGCCCGAATGCAGAGGAGCAATGAAGTCCGAGAGGCAGTGGTATGGCTCTGTGCTGGCAGAATCCTTCTCAGCCTGAAAAATCCAAGGAGTGGGCAGAAGGACATGGAGCATGGACGTGGCAGGAACACACAGTGGATAGCAGTCAAGCGACTTCAAATGAATATTGGGATGTCTGTCTCTTTTGGTCAGTTACATCCTAGCACTTAGTGCCTCTTACATAGTAAGTAGTCAATAATAGTTGTTGAATAAGCAAGTAAAATTAGATCTTTTAAAAATATAATATATTTAAAAATATACGATGTGAAGAGACATATGCAGTCAAAAAATCAATTAATTTGCTCATTCACACACTCACCCAACATTCACTGAATGCAGAAGGCACTGTGTTAAGAACTGGAACCCTAAACATTCATATACAAAAATACTTTCCCAACAGTGTTTTCAATTTAAGATCAACACTATATCCTGAAGTTATGTTTGAAAGGCACAAAGCTGTACTTTGCAGCAATAGAAGCAGCTCAACAAACCGCCAGGGCCAGCAACACAGGGGCCCATGCTGCCTGTTGTAGGTGGTAATTCAGGAGACAGCTAAGGACAAACTTGAAACCAGAGAATTCAGCAGGATCTGCTTCTTCATTTGATTCCAAGCAAAATATGCATTCCCTTCACAAGGCCAGGGCCAATCATCACCTATTTTTCATTTTCAGCTCATGCCTGGTTCTTCTCTATTACTAAGCTGACAAGTAAATCCTTATATAGATTTCAAAATCAACCAATATTTGCTAAGGAGGCCAATAGCTAAAAACTAATATTTATTGGGTGCTTATTATATGTCAGGTGGTACTTGGTAAAAACAAAAAAAAAGGGTACCACTTCTTGGTACTTTAAATTGCTTAACTAATTTAATCCTCTCAACAACCTTAAGTGACACCATTTTCTAGATAAGAAATATGAGACAGAGAGAACGTGATCAGCTAGTTCAATGTCAGACAGTGGCAGGCCCCGGGGTCTGGTACTACAACCAATGCTCTTGACTACTGCATGGCACTGCATAGGCCTGATCAATTAATCAATGAGTGGCTAACACAGAAGCTTCAGAGCTATTTGCTTGCCAGCTCGGAAACAAGTACTGAGCAAGAGCAGCACCGCTTTCCAGTTGAACTCTGCCTGTCAACTCTTCTTCACTAACAAAAGCCAGAGGCAGACACAAAGCTTCGCGGCACACAAGGAGGGACAGGTCACAGAGCCCCACAGTACTTCAGAAGACACAGCATTCGGAGCCACTCAGAACAGAAGACTCTCAGAGCAATAAGTCACTGCAGCCAGAATTTTCCAGACTGTACTGGAAGAAAGCATGCTCTTAGAAATATCTATCTAAGTAACACAGGTACAATGGGAATTCATAATATTAAATGCCCTAATGCAGTCCATCACAAGCTGCCTGGTCATGAATAGTACTGCACATAAAGAGATCAGAGGACACGGGACTCAGATGAAAAACCAGATCTGAGTAGATGTTTTTGACCTTTACTAAGAATAAAAGTCACCAATCTCCAGTACGGAGGGGCTAGGACTAACTTAGAAGCCCACTGCTATAATCTGAGAGGTCTGAACTTGAGAGCACACAGTGGGGATATACTGAGCCTGAGTGTGTACTGTAATGACTATCCGCCCTCCTTTTCTACAAGTACCATGTAAGCAAACCAGTGTTTTTGAACTAGCAAATATTCATCTACATATGACTACCTGAGGCGGCAGCACCTGTCCTACCAATAGCCAACAACTCACTCCTGCTGTCTGCCCAAGACGCCCAGCCTTTAAACCCACCTGACTGCTTTCTCCCCAGCTTACCCCTGCAATAAGTCATTTGGGGTCGGGTACAGCTATAACTTAAAGTTTGGACTTACTTAATTCTTTTTTTATTTTTTGAATGCTGTAACCAAAAGGGAGAAGCTGCACGTTCACTGTCAGTTTACCCCGTACCTGCTGCCTGAGGCCATAAAACGTGGCGATGGGCTCTGTGGCTTGGGGCACGGTGCCCTCTGCATACAGGTGGATATCGTCCTGGACACTCTGCGCCGGCCAGAAGCCCACCACACCCTTGGCTTGGAGTTTCTTTTGACCAATCAGTGCTTTTAGCATATTTTGGGCATCATCATAGACTTTTTTGGCCTCTTCACCTATTGGGGAAAATGTTGTTAAGAATTCACTTAAAGGTGCCAAAAATAGTTAACAACAAGCAGCAAAGAATGCATCTTTTTAAGACTACCCACTACCCTCCTGAGTCACTTTCTCTCTTCACCCCTTTCTCTCCCCTCAAATGCTTTAACAGCGCCTGTCATCAACACAGCTTAAGGGGAAACAGCAAAGGGTTCAGTGGCCCCTGCTAAGTCCAACTCCCATATTGTCTTTCCCCAGCTCAAGTCACTTAAATTTTCCCATTTAGGGTCTTTCTGGTGGTGCAGGGGTTAAAAGCAGCACTATCAAGCTATCGCCAGCCACTGTAGCACGAGTTTGATCCCTGGCCAGCCAGGGAGCTAACCCACGTGACACAAAAGACCTCTCCTGTCTTGCCTGCTACTCCCCTCAACGGTGTATTTCAGTAGATCTACCTGCTGTTTCCCACTCTCTGGTGAATCCCCTCACGCCCTGCACCTATGGCTTGTACCCCAGTTCTTATATGCATAAATAAAAAATCTTTAGAAAAAAATTTTTTTCCCATTTAGCATAAGGCAGAGAGCCCAATCTGTGGCTCCCAGAAGCAGGCTGTCAGACAGAGTGGAAAAAAAAAAAAAAGTACATTCACCCACTTGCCTTGTGCATGAAACTCCACTGACCTCATAGAGACCTCCAAGGACATGGAGCAGGTTGAGGAATGAAGAGTGGTCACCATCCCCACCAAGAGGCTTCAGGGTTGTACCTGGATGACCTTGGCTTGGTTCCCGTGGGTTCTCACCTACACAGTGGGCACCAGGCTCCTGGGACACCCTCCTTTTGGTTTCTGACAATGTGTCTGTGCACTGAGCCACCCCTCCCAGGGGGAGAGGCCAGCAGGGTCTTCAGTGCTGTCTGCCAAGGGCATGGCCGGTCCAGCAATCCTTTGGCTATGCTACTGCCCATGTGAGATCACTCTAAGCAGTAAGAATGAGAACCTCCTTTCCCATAGGTGCATCACTGGCCAACAGAGGCTGCTGAGTTGCACCATGCTCATCCTCATGAGCATGCGAGGGACCCCCCAACCACCACCCCAGCCCCTGCAAGAAGCTGGTAAGGGCTTGTTTTTTATGCCCTAATAGACCCTAATTTCAGAATTCTCCCAGGCCTCCCCTCCGTCTTGCTCTGACATGGCTATCACATAAACCTTTGAATAGCTTAGCATTTTGATCCCACACCTCTGGGGGTAGATGTTGGGGGAGGGCTAGAAGTAAGAGAAGGAGCTAGCAGTTTCTTGACTCACCTACTGTCTAGCTTTTCACTCAAATCCTGCTCCCCAACACTCCAGGCATAATAAACTCCCTGTGGTTTCCCAAATCAGATGTGTCTATGCCTCTGCTTGGAATGTCCTTTTCTTCAATGTCACCTCCTGTCCCCAGTCTGAGCCTCAACAATCCCACTTAATCTTCAACAAAGCAATTCAGACATGACCTGCTCTGGGAATCCCCCCCTGATCTCTGACTCTAATTCTATCTCATCTTCTTTCTGTGAAGACTAGGATTCACCCAAAAGCAGGAGCTCAGCTTGCTATTTTGGAATCCCCAAACACTGTGGGCCATTCCAGCTTACCAGAAGGTAGGGATTATATTGTCTTCTCTTATTTATTTCTAGTGCCCAACTCAGAGCCCCGCACATAACTGAGGCCAATAAAATTTTATTAACGAATGGATAAATGAAAGCCAAGTTTAGCCATTAAACAAGTACAGACACAGCAGGTTCAAAACCATTAAGCAGGTAAGCAATAATCTCTATTATATTATAATAAACTAAATCCTATATAATTCAAACCCTTCTGCTCACCACCAATTCTCAGCTTCAAAGTCCCAATACCACATCCCAAATATCAGAGCAGGAAGGAAGAACACAGTGAACTAACCTACGGTTTTGTCGTTAAATATCTTGGGAAAGCCTCGATTTGGGTATTTGCCCCGGAGCTGCCAGACATCAAAGAAAGGCTTCCAGTCGATGTAGTCTACCAGCTTCTGCAGGTCATAGTTTTCAAAGACCCGGGTCCCAAGAAATGTGGGTTTCACTAGAGAAAAGAAGCACACATGCCAACGTGAATGTGGGGGGCCCGGTGGCTGACACCCCTCACACATGGCTGCTGCTGCTGCCTACTAGAAGCTTCCTGGCCAGCTCTTGCCTGCTATTGGCTCCCACCCTCTGCCTCCCTCCTGTCACCCACAGGAATTATTTTACACAGAGGGGAACTTTAAATTATCATGGAGAAAGAGAAATTCTGCAGTAAATCTGAGACAAAATATTCTTTCCATGTAATGGACTGGCCTTTGGAAACCCTTCCATCAACCTTGCCACTCTCACCACTGACCAAAAAAAAAAAAGGAAGAGGACTAATCTTCCTTTGTACAAACAAAAGACAATCTAAAACAAAGACTGCTATAGAAAGATATTATTTAGTAAGAATCTTAAAAAGCTTAAAAGCATGAAACAATAGCCTATGTTGTCTGCTGATACAAATGCCCCCAAAGTGTGAGGAAGTTCGTGGAAATGAGGCCTCAAAATCAGGATTGTGCAGTGGAGTGGGGTGCAGACAGGGGCCTTCTATTACAGATGTGGGTTTTTTTTTTTTAATGGGCACTTGGTTATTTCTCAAGTGGGCAGATAAGGAGGTTCAATATATTGTTTTTACACCTTCTTCTATGTCTAAAATGCATCACCAGTTAAGTAATGGGGAGGAGAAAGATGGTGTCAATAGGCTTTCTGAAACCCCCAAGAGCAGTAAGAGACACCCCTTACCCCAAGCCTGCAGTAAGGTGGCCACGGTACAACATGACGCCTCCCCTGCGGGCTTCCTAAGCCTCACTTTCCTGATGTGCAAATCAGAGAACTTCTACTGATCTGACTAGCCTCAGGTGTTCAGGGACAGTATACATGTTTTAAGAGTATTTTTCTCTCATTAGGTAGTAAAAGTGAGCAGTGAAAGTACAGGAAAACAAAAGTATAGGCGGTTTCTTAATTTTGCCTGGAAATCTCTACCTATTCATACATGTTCAAAGTAACTCTTTCTTGTTTGCCCCTGGTCATCTTTTACTATGTAGGACAATCCCATCTCTATAAATATTCTGTTATGTTGATTTGTTTGGGAACTAAAATGAAACTACAGATACCCTTCTGATTCAGGTTTCCCTCATCTGGAAAGGCAACGAAAAATGCCCCGCTGTAGAGTCATTGAAGAATTTATTCTAGAACAAGTTTTTCTTCGGGAGTTTAAGATTTGTTTGAGGTTTTACTACCAAGGATCTTGAAAGAAATATCTTTCTTTCTCTCTTTAGTGACTTCCAGCAATTTCCCTAAGACTGGGTTGCCCTCAGACATTGAAACCCTTGCCAAGGCCTCACTTGAAAACAGTCACTCAAAAAAGTGTTATCACCACTGCCTGGGGCATGGTTGCCCAGAGGACTACATCCTCCAAGTTGTGTTTTGGATGTTTGACTTGGTTAAAATGAACTACCTCTTGTGATAGTTTTCCAATTTCATAGTGAAAGACAAAGAGAAAATAGTTTGGATTCTAAGTGCTTTATATTCTTCAAAGTTTGTCACATATTATCTTATCCTTGTAACATTCCCACATGGTAACTCACTTTACACACAGTAGAAACTGTCAGCCATGGAAGTAAGATGCTCAAGGTCAGTCAGGGGTTCAGAGCCAGGGCCCACTGGGGCTAGAACCCAAGCCTCCTGGACTCATAGCCTGGCATTCTTCCCACTAAACCCAGCAGGGATGAAATTAGAACCAAGCTCACCTACATTTCCAATTTACCCCACTCAAGTCTGCTGAGCATGTGTAGAACACAGGCATCATGAGCAAAGAAAGCTGATTTGAGATATTACCTCAGAAATATGGATTCATTAATGTAACCCCTGTTCACCTATCTTGTTTTTTCACTTTTGTATCTCACGCCTCTCCGAGCCTGTCATAACATCTTGCACATTTCATTCCCTATGGAAGGCAAGAAAGGTGGTTAAAATAAGAAAGGGAAGAAACTAAATGAAGAAACAGAAATAGGAAGCATCCACAGAGAATGAGAGTGAAGAGGAAATGTGGAATACTGGCTGCAGTGGTGTAAGGGTCTGTTCAGTGTGGTCATTTTTAATTTCAGTCATTCCATATCAGTACCTGGGCATGCTGGGACCCAGGCCAACTCAGAGACAGAACTGCCCAGCCAGGGCTCCAGAACTTGCTTCAAGGTAATAGGGGCCCACTCAAGCATAGCAGAGAAATGTGTGCGGGTATAGAAGACAGGGCAGACATAGAATTCTAGTAACCTTTCAGCTATTACCCAAAACTCAATTTCTTCAAATTAAAATAGCCACATCCATCACAAAGTTGTATCAAGGATTCAGAATCGCTATGGGTCCATCTCAGGATAAGTGTTTGGTTCCCATCAATGAAGATTTACTTTTACCTTCAATCATCATCATTTCACACAATAAAGCATTTCTAGCTGCCTGTTTGATTCTGTAGCTAAATAAAGGCAAACATCTCCTCAGATTGCAGTTATCACACACAGTCTATCTCTAACCGATAGCCAAACAGACCTGGGGGAGGCTCTGACAGCCAGTCAATATGGAAACCGCTTTTCCTGGCTTGACTTAAGGTTAAGTATCTTCTCTCCTATGAAAAAAAAAAAAGTTTTGTCAGAAAATCTTAGCTTTTCAGCTGTTACTATGAAAGTATGTCCAAGAAAGTTAGTACACAAGCTTTGCAAGGAAACAGGATCTGTTTCATATCATAAAAAGCTCTTCCTTTTCCATCCAATACAGTTTCACTTTAGTAACAGAACAATAGAGTAAGGATTCAATGAATACCCATTAAGCATGAAAAGAGAGCATGTACCTTTAGAACAAGGAGGTTGGGGCAGCAACACTGGCCTGAGGACAGAGGG
Source organism: Talpa occidentalis (assembly GCF_014898055.3). Classification (NCBI taxonomy): domain Eukaryota; kingdom Metazoa; phylum Chordata; class Mammalia; order Eulipotyphla; family Talpidae; genus Talpa; species Talpa occidentalis. The sequence goes on from NW_023601433.1 coordinate 31,678,771, forward strand.
GGAACTAAGAAACTGCCACCTGCTGGGAAACCTAAAGAAAGGGGGGTAAGCCCCCAGTGCCCTGGGCTCACCAACAACTTAGATAATGTCTGTTTACTTCATGCCATTTGTTATCTCATCTCACTTGCCAACCCACCCCCAAAATGCACCCCTCCACCATGACAAAACCCAGCAGGTAGATAACCAGGGAGAAATATCCCAATGACTTCTGAAGAGTAATTATGCCAGCTCTCTATAGATTCCCTGGAGGTTTTCTAGAAAGGGACAGTTCTTGAAATATTACTCTGCACAGTCAATGTTGGGCCATCAGGGAGAGAGGCTCCCAATCACTCTGTCTAACGTCTTCATTTTCTTCCACTGTTTGCTCAAGAACAAAGATGTGTGGGAGACATTTCAGTACACTGTTTCAGCTCCTGTTTTTCTGCTGGGCATGAGCTCATGTTTTATTCATTCTCATAACTCTGGTTTCTAGCACAGCACCTAACACCAACTAGGGTACCCAATAAATGTTTGGCAGAATAAATAAAATTAATTTTAATATAACCAAAAATTACGGGGAAATTGGCTAGTGAAGAACTCTGATTTGAACTAGGAAATAGGACTTCCCTAAAATGATCCTAAACCTTACCCTCCTCGAAACAGTAAAGTCTCATTCAAAACTGTAGGATCTTTTCAATACCCAACAAACAGGGAAGCATCTGTTTTTGTCACGTACCTTGAGAGACTCATAATGGTCCTGTCTAATATCTTCATATTCTTCCATGATCTCCTCAAAGTAGTCATCTTTTAAGTTCTCATCTAATAGCTGAGAACACTAAAAATGCAAGATCACAGTTGAATAATTGTGTAGAACAGCAAAAGGAGCTAAGACACTAATCACTGGTGGTGACACCTCCTTTAGAAAGCTTCCCAATGCTAATATCATTTCTTCTCCTTTCACCAGCTTTGCCTGGTTGTACAGTAAAGGGTTAACTTAGTGGGCCTGAGTATTCAAATCTTGCACATTCCAAAGAAAGGAGGGGCCCTGGACAGGCTGTCTGGAGACAAACTCTAAGCCCTTGGAATATCTTGCCTGATAAGAGTGCCCTTGGGTCACACAACATAGTTTATGCTAACAATGTCATTTATGGAGGGGACTTGGCTCATGCCATATCTGTTTGACCTCTGGAGGGGTTGAAGACTGAGTAAAGTCAGTCACAATGCATTCCAGGCCTCCGATGCCAAGACTCGGTGGAATTTTCCTGACTGGCAATACTCCATACCTGTTGTCACACATCACTAGTATTAGAATCATTGTCCATATGACTCTATAGACAGAGGACACCTGGAAGCTCAGCCTGAATTCCACCCTATGCATCTGTTGCCTTTGCTGAGTCTAATCTATATCGTGATAATATAAACTGCAATAGTGAGTATAACAATGTTTCTGTGTTCTGTGAGCCCTTACAGAAAATCACTGAAACTGAGGATGGTCCTAGAGACACACAGTATACTGGTTCCCTCTTTGTTCCTTCAAAGATACTATGTTCACCTCTTCCCCACTGCAGTTACACAGGCTTTTAGTATCTGTCTATATATCTTACTAGAGGATGAGGCCTTGGAAGGCTGGGATTACCAGCCCCCTGTGCATCCCTGATTTCTAGCTAGTGCCTGATACATAAAGGTGCATCTTCACTAAATCTTGGCTGAAGAAATGAAACTAATCTTCATGGTGAAGCATGAGCTTCCATTAAAGTAGGAAAGGATGAGAGGGTAGGAAGCACAGCAACAGTGGTGGAGGAGCAAGGGAGCTTCTGCGGTGGAGTTCTACTGTTATACCAGAGTGGGGGTGACACCAGCGAGGGTGTAAAACAATGGTACTTCAATAACTATCAATAAATTAATTTAAAAAATAAAGTAAGAAAGGAAACTGATAATCTGAGCAATGTGAAGCTACTCAGTAAATTGTAAATTAGGACCTGCTAAATTGTTTGACTGATCATCAAGTTGGTAGACAAGTTTCCACCAAGGCTCAAAACAAAATTGCAAAGAAAGAACATAAGGCTGATAACAATCACATCAGTTCACAAACCACAGCACTGCCCCCTCTCTGCATTCTCCAGCAGGACTTTCTAACACAAAAAAGGCAGAAAGTTCAATATCATCATCTGAAATTGAGGAAGTCAGATTGGATGGATGATGGATAAAGTGCCTACCAGTTTTAAATGTCCGTAATTCTATATGCACTTCAAAGTATGTCTAATAACAAGTCAGTCACCTCTGTTAGTATAAAGCCAAATCACTTTGCTAAGAAATCTAATCAGAAAAGGCCATGTGGGAAGCCTAAAAATAGGATTCCAAAGGTGCTCATACCACAATTCTCAGCCTTACCCAAACCTCATCTCAATGGAGTCCTCATTTAGAGAACTCAATTGGGGTTACATGAAAACAAGAAGATGCATCCTCCTGAGCTCACCAAAATACATGCAAAGAATGCTTTAAAATATTTTTGCATTCTGCTAGACTGAACATGGAAAAAGCAAAATTCAATTTCCTTAAAATCCAAAGAACTTAATGCCTTGACACAGGTACTATTAGGTAAGCAGAATAGACACCAAGGTTTGCTGGCACCTTCCACACTCCCATGGATGCCCTGGCTCCATTACAGGAGTTAACTCTCCCAATACTTCCACTGCCACAAGCATCCTCCATGTGGTTTCATGTCAACTACTTCCAGAGTTTTTTTTTTCTTTTTGATTTTTATTGGCAATAGCAGCACAGCCAGAGGGAATAAGTTGAACAACCATTTTAAAATTTAAAAAGAAGTAAATATTGGCACCTTGTTTTTTATTAAAAAAAAAAAAGCAAGGGGTATCCTCAAGTCTAAATCTCCAACTATTATGAAGTTGTCACATTTTGAAATCTTTCAAATACCTGAGACAGCTAGCCAGTGTTTGAGTCTCTATCATGTTCATTGAACTTTGATTAAGACTCTGAACCAACAATCAACCTAAACAAATTGTACCACTGACTCCTAAGAAGTATCACTAGAAATTACCCAAAGAATTTATCATTGAATACATGTTTCCATAATTTCAAAAGGTGGCCATTTCAGCTGCTGGCTGAACCCCTCTCTCCTTTCTCTGCCTAGCTTTCATCTAGGCTCACACTGCTTTAGCTCTTCACAGTGGGGATGGTCTTCAAAATGGAATGAAGGACCAATTCCTTTCCAGTTAAATCCCACCCCCCATCTGTAGGGGGCACTGTTACCACTGTGTACTCAAATAGATCACAATCTGGTCTCTGAATGGGAAACGTTTAGTTATTCATTAGCATTTGAAAATAGCAACAAATCTTAAAAAGAGGCACATGGTTATTCCACCAGGATAGCTGTGGAATTATCCTAGGATTCTAACATAAACCACCAGGATTCTAACATAAACTCCTTATGAAGCACAATCCAAATATAAGTTACAAAAAAAATTATTTTAAAATTGAAATGTAGGCAGCTGCTCTCCTGCCCGCCTGTGACTATGCAGGTGTTTCTCTTCACCAACCTTCTCCTCCCAAGACTGCTGCCTGTGACTATGCAGGCCTCTCTTTTAACAAATCTGTCCCTTTCAGGGGAAGCTCTTACTGCCAGCTCGTGTCTGTGTAAGCATCCTTTACTTCCCTTCCCTTTTCATAATAAACCTATCCTTTTGAATATTTAAAAAAATTGCAATGTAGAAATATAGTCTATTTGCATGTTAGGCTGTATCAATGGCAATTTAAAATCTCCAATTTTATGATTCCAGTTTATCATTTTAAATAATATCATTTTAAAAATCATTTTAAATAAAAAAGGTTGTAAAAATATGAAAAAATTTTAATGGGAACAATTTCATGTAGCGTAGAGTAAGAACACCTGTATTCACAACCCCTACCAGTCACTTGCAAGGTATATGGCCTCAAAAGAGTTGTTAACCTCTGCATTCCTTTCTCCTCATCTCTAAAATGGCACTAATGAAAGTATCTATTTCATGAGGACTAAATAAAACAATTCACATAAGGCACTTAGCACAGAGCACGGACACTGTCAATTTTTAATAATATTGGCAATTATTACATGATTCTTATAATGAAGTTGTTATAGGACAGGGAGAGGGTCAGCCCAAACCCCGCAAACCTGCCTATTCTAAATGGGTTCTGCCATCTGCCGCATCAACACAAAACATATGAGACTTTAATGGGAAGGAACTTTAATACAATTAGGAAACAATACAGGAAAGGCAAAGAATCTAGTTTCTAAATGAAGCACCCAGAGTTACCCGTCCCCTCGTGGGTAAAACTCTATCCACATGAGATCGGCCCAGAACAAGGCCTCAAATCCTGCCTCAAGTCTAAAGCATCTTCCAGTGGGGACCCACAGAAAAGGGTCAGAAACAACCAGACAAGCCCGAAAGGAAAAAAGCAAAATCAACACCAAGATAAAAGCTGCCATTGTCACCTCCCCGTGGGTCTCACCCACATCTGTGTCACCCAGTCCACAACCAAAAGACAAGCGCAGTTTCTTCACGTGTCTCTAGGCTCCATGTGCCTCCTCCAGGTCTCCTGGCTCTGTCCTGCTCCTTCCTTCCTCAGTCTCTTCTCCAGCTTCTCCTCTTCCTGCTCAGCTCCACCCTCCCTTGGGTGGGGCAGGGAACCTCCCCCTTTCCTGGGGACCACCCTGTTACAATGTCACAGATGTGGAAGAATTCCTTTGGAAGACAGCTCAGGAAGTGGGGTCACTCTAGTTCAGGCTGTGGAGACCACCTGGTCATCCCAAAGATCACCAGCACAGAATGTGGAGACTGGCCTAGATCACTGATTTACCAGTTGTGCTCTTTGGATGAAAATTAAGAGCGGGGTAATATGTGGAAAGGGGTGCTAGGCTCTTGTTTGTGCAAAAACTGAGTTTCCAGGTAAGATACCACTAGAAACCAAGGTTTCTGTGGCTGAAACAAGCTTGGAACCACTGGACCATATGGTCACTGAGGAGAAAAACAGGGAAAAACACAGGAAAGTTCTTCAGTACATTCACTGAGAAAAAGAATCTATTATTACTCAGAGTTTTGAACATCTAGTGAAATTTTTTTTGTCTCTGGATAGGATCAACTGGCCCATTCCCAGGTTAAATGTTTTCCTATCTGGAAATAGGTCTTTTTAAAAAAAGTTCTACATTCCTGCTAGCTCTGGCATGGAATTAAGTGAGTACATGTTCCCTTTTGTAAATGGCTGACATCGCTCTCTCTGGATTGGTGTCAGGGTTAAAGGTGTCAGCATAAATATTTCCTACTCAGAACAGCATGTCTGCTGCTGGCTCAAAAAGGGTCTTTGAGAACACAGGATAGTGGCTCTACTGTCCCCTGTGACTATACAGGTGCCTCTCTTTATCTTTCTCCTTTTCCTAATAAACCTGTCCTTTTGAAATGTAAAAAAGAAGCAGAGGCTACACTGGCCTGGTCCTCCTTCCAGCAATGCAGACACTGCAGTGGCCCTGACATGAGCCTTATGCTGTTCTTCATGGCTTTTTTTTTTTTTCCCCAGTGGAATTAGACAAAAATAAATAGCAGATCTTAGTTAATACCCTTAATGCTCTCTTTGTTCTCGCTTTACAACATATCTGAAATAATCTAATCAGATATGTGAGTAATCACACTTACCACCACCACACTCTTGGATGCATCCAGGACGTGGATTACAGGCGCACTGTATCTTGGAGCTATTTTAACTGCAGTGTGGGTTCTGAAAAGAGGGGTCAAGAAGAAAAACATATCCATCAGTGCTGACAGTTCCAACACAACTCTTGTTCAGAACCATTAGAGATAATGTGTTTCTACAGTGCTTTCCAGAGGAAGATTTCAAGGTACTTACAAATATTGAACTCCAAATTTCCCTGTAAAACAAGAATGACTTTCTCCTCACCCTTAGATGGGGAAGCCAAGGGGCAAAGACACAGACTTGGCCCAGGCTATAAGAAATCTGTGACTAAAGGAGAAAGATGTTGTCCTCGGCTCTCTGCCAATGGGAAGATGAGCCTATGATTGTGCACTCATTAGCGGCCTGTCTGAATGGAATGAGCTAACCCGCAGGGTAGTCACTCGGTGCTGGTATAAGGTCAAGCTGAGCTTCTTCCTCAATGAGCTGGGACACCACTCAGGGCCCCTGCCCAGGGAACCAGTCACCGGGCAGGGGATCCAGAATGCACTCTCAAACTGCTACTCCCTATTCCTGAAAGACACCATAACTTCCTGGCCCAACCCCACCCTGGGGGGAGGAGGGGGTGGCCCTAAATAAATTCAACACAAAATAAAACAGAGAGGCAAAAGCAACAAAAATATTTTACACTAACATTACCTGATCTAAACCTTCCTCACCAAATTTGAAAATGTTGGTACTGAGGAAAAATCATCCCTTAATCCTTGAAATTGCCAAATTAACTGAAGTGCCAAATTGCCCTCTGATAACTGAACGCGTGCAGCAACAGCACAGGCAATTTATGTTACTGCATGTTAGAAGATAACCTATTAAAATGAGACTGGAAAATGCATCTACTCTTCCTTACAGTAATTAAATCAGAGCCCTCAAGATGGAAGATGAGTGTGGACTTTGCCACAATTCCATTTAAGAGTGTGGCAACGGCAGTGCCATAGTACAGGCAGTGCTCTCCAGCTTTTCTCCCCTTTTTTCCCCTGAAGTAGCAGCACTCTTCCCCTCAACTCAAACACGTTCGTATTTGGAAAGATGTCCAGAATGTGCTATTACAAGGAAAAAAAAAAAAAAAACATAGCAGAACAAGATGCTTAATAAAATTCTATTTTTATAAAAACAAACACTACCACCCTCAACCTGTTTCGACCAGCCAACCTGATATGTAAACTTCTGTATATTTTGAAAAAACACAGAGCAAAATACATCAAAGCGCAACACTGGTTATATGGGGGGACTGACAGTGGGGAAGGGAAAGATTAAATTTTGCTTTATATTTTTCTGAATTTTTTGACAACCATGACAGCTAATTTTTTTTAAAAAAGTGAACATTAAAAGTGCAATATACATTTTTAATAGGCTTCTCAGGGAAGGCTCTAAAACCTCATTCTTTTTTTTAAAAAAAAAATATTTTTTTATTTATACCAGAACCGGGTTACAGGCCAGATGCGCGGGAGGGTGAGAGGATTCACCAGAGACAGAGCGGGGAACAGAACAGGCAGACTGATGAAATATACTGCTAAGGGGGCAGCGGGCATGACAGGAGAGGTCTGCTCGCCATATGGGACCCTCGCCGGCCAGCTGGGATCAAACCAGCGCTGCCGAGGCTGACAGCTTCACAGTGGTGCGCTCAACTGCCTGCACCACCAGGGGAGGCCCTAAAACCTCATTCCAATGAGACAGACAAAACCCCACTAACATTTCACCTGTTCCCTTTCTAAGACCATCCTCATGGGAAAAAGAAAAAAAAAAAGGAGGAAAAGGACAAAGGCCATAAGCCACTGGAACTGAGCTGTGTGATGGGAGTTTAGGATCAAGTCTTAGTAAAGAACCATCTTCTGCTGGGAGGTTGGGGTGCAGAGAAGCTGGGGGAGCCAGACCACAGCACTGGAGTAGTCAAGAAAACTCTGCCTCCGGAGGACCTGTCTGTGCCTGCTGTGTGCTTGGGGAAGAAAGATTTGAAAATATCTTGGATATTCTATGAGGAGGAGGACTTTCAAAGAGCAGGAAATAAAAAGAAAAACCTGCTTCCAGTTCAAGATGGAGTACATATCAGACTATGATTACTCTCTCTTTAGATGGTCAGCTCCTCAAGCGCATGAATATACCTCAGTATATATTCTGCATGAAGTTCCATGCAGAATGTATTTTAATGAATAGAGAAAATATTATTTTAAGCTGCTGTGACTCTGATGAGATTTCTCTCAAGGAAAACCAGCACAATTTTAAAATCAACACAATATTTATCAAATATCCATGGGTATGTGATTTTGGCCGCCTTCTCTTTGATGATCTTCTGGACAAAGGCATTGAGAAGAACCTGATGAATCCCACTATTAAAAAACAAATAAAAGCAAAATGCTGCTTTTCAACATAAAAATTAACAAAGCTTGATGAGCACAAGCATGAAGTTTGACCTTGCTCAACCACTGAAAGTGCCTTTGGTTTCCTTGGAAGATAATTTGACAATGATTCCACTTTCCTCTAAGCTTCCATTTATGTAAGCTTCTCCAGCTAGAGTAAGACTTTGTAATGAAGTCTGAAAAGATATAAAACACTGGAATCCCCCCTGTTCTTACATACCAAGAGCAAAGGGCTAGACACTGAAGATGAATACCAAAGTCTCTCTGTTAAGCTCACTTATCAACAATGAGGATTTAATTAGTAACCTCCCTTTCTTGCCAAATGACCATGATATTAACCTTAGAAGATCTTTTTTAACACTCTGAAAAAGAACAAATACTCCAAGCATTTATTTCATGTATTATCCTATCAATTAAAGTGTTTAACTTAAATGTAGCATAACCAAAACATAAAATTTGATGAGAAAAATGGGAGAAAGGGAAAATCAAAGTGGGAAAATTAAGAAGGAATCGGGAGTATGATTAGCATATAAATGTCATTCCATGAAATCCTATACATAGGCCTTAACTCCAAGCTCTCTTACAGTCAATTCAAAGAAGAAAATTGTATCAGTTATGTGATTCAGCACTTTATATCTTAGCAATTAAAAAAAAAAAAAAACCCTTAGAAAATTACCTCCAGTTTGAGCACTATGACTTCCTGTTGAATGTTCTGAGTTACACAAATGATAATTGAAAAAGACATCTTGCAGTTAATAGCTTTAAACTAGTTGAAAATTGAGAGCTTACTGCCAGACTTGAGCCCTTGAGAAATTCTGCAGCCAATGGGACCAGATTTCCATTAAAGTCATTTCTAGTTCTAGTCATTTCTAACATTTGGTAGTTTTGGTCTACCAAAACCATCTGTAACACAGACAGAAGAACATTCTGTTTTTCCATATTATAGTCACAGGTTAAAAAGGACACTCCAAACATATGTCCACCCATAGATGACCCCAATCCTGTCTAGCCCTTTCAATTTCTCGGAGGATCCATCCACTAGGCAGCCTAAGCCACATTTCAAGCGTCCTGGGGGTACAGTTCTAATTCTATCAAGCTACTGCAGGCCCCAGAGGTCTGGAAAATCATGATGCTCTCTCCCCTCAGAGATTTGCCTTAATGACAATTTGGATGTCCTGAGCTGCCATCTGCTCAAATAGTAAAGGAAAGAACTGGGCCACTGCTGAGCCCTCAGGAGGTCTGCAGGAGGTTAGAATAAGGGCTCTCAGAGGGCTTCTGAGAGAGTCCAATTCTTGAATGATTTCTAGCAAAGCTGACTCTACTAGCAGTAGATGGTTGCACTATCCATACAGGAAAAGAGTGAATACGTCTATAAAAATCAAGAACTTTTGTTATGCAAAAATACCACAAGGAGAGCAAAAGACAAGCCATACTGGAAAAAATTAATTTGTAACACATCTTTCTGATAAAGAGCTTATATCCAATATAAATAAGGAATATAAATAAATCAGTAAGAAAAAAGGCAAAATACCCAATTTTAAATAGACATAAAGAGCATATACAAATAAATGGTCACTAGACATATAAAGCTATTCAATAACATTAGTCAGCAGAGAAATAGAAATGAGATCTCTATCAAGTTATTATTACATATACATTAAAATGGATAGAATTTAAAAGCACGTGGAATAAATAGAACTCTCATAATTGCTGGTGGGAGAGCAAAACTCCCCAGCAATAGCTAATTAAGGTGATGCACATTCTATAACTTAGCAATTTTGCTATAGGGTAGAAATACATATATAGCAGCACTCCATGTCATAATCCCAAATTGAGGAAACCCAAAGGTCTACCACAGAAACATGAGTAAATGGGTAAATAAGCAATATTGCATTGCACAAATGGAAAAAGGACAACAACAGAGCTATTGTAACAACTTTGGGCCTCACAGACATAATGTAGAGCAAAATAAACTGGACACAGAAGAATGCATCCAGTAGGATTCCATTTATACAAAATTGAAACACAGGCAGAACTAACCTGTGGTAACAGAAGGCAGAATAATGGTTACTTTTGATGGAAAGGATGACTAGGGTGGGGGAAACCATTAAGTTCCTAGAATGCCATTAGTGTTTTATTTATTAATGTGGAAGTGATTACATAGGTGGGTTCATGTCTATGATAATTCATTGAGTTGTAGATCTAGGATTTGTGACTTTTTCTGTATAGCTGTTATACTCCAGCAAACATGTTTATTTAAATAAGAGGGCTGCTGAAGCCCTCATCCACTCTCACTACTACAGAACAGTCAGAATGGGGGTTGGAGGTTTGCACCAAAGCTCTTGGTGATTTTCCAAAGGCTGCACTAGCAACACAAGGGGACAGTTGCCTGGAAGCACTTCTACTGGTTTTTATTTTTCAAATAATTTCTCAGAAACTACAATAGGCATGGAAGAGAACAGAAGGAGAAAAGACAGAGCTCACTGAGAAACAAAGCACTGGAGAGCTGGATGAAGCCTTGGGAGGTCACAGGACCTAGCTTCCTGTCTTCAGGTAAGAACAGTCATGGTTTCCCAGACAATATGAGTCAATATTTTGCAATAGCATGAAGAGATAGTGGGCTTTCTGATCAGATTAACTCCACCTAGATATGCCAGTAATAACAGTTCAGAGTCACTTGTGGTTAATTTTGCCAATCATGTATTTTGAGAGGCTATTCATGAACTGAATTTTTTTTTAAGACCTCTTTCATCTGGCGGATCTTACTTGGTAAGAGATAGTGGAACGGGATATTTGGTAATGTTCCAATTTGTACAAGTAACGGGTTTCCTGGTCTTGAATTTCTGAGTCCTACCATATAAAATGGTTCTTATTTTAAAACCATCATCACATTTACATAACTCAAAATGCATTTCCTTATACCTGGTCATTTAAACATTTGCTGATTCCGTTTATGCTCATGATTTTGAAAGGTCTTTCATTTTGACAAATAGTCTATAGATTCTCTTACCTTTCTTTTTACTAAGTTAATGAATAGTCGTTACCTAAAACCATGTTCATGAAACCCTACCTATCAATGGTTGGTCTCCAGGTTAGACTGGAGAATAACTTGCCACATATACTAGTGGATAATCCCTTTGTGGAAAAACAAACTCAGTTTTCCAATATAAGCAGCAATAGCCTCACTCTTGAGTCCTTCAAGTATATAAAGCAATTAGTGGATAAATAATAACACATAACATTTTTGACTACTAATGACAATGATTCATTCAGATTATAAATGGGCTGATGATTAATTTTTATCCATTTGGCTAGACCCAGTTATTGGTCAAATATCAATCTAGGTATTTTTTATATGTGGCAAACATTATATGTGGACTGCAAGTAAAGCAGATTGTCCTCCATAATGTGGGTGAGCCTCATGTCATCAATAAAAGAACTTAGGAGAGACGATCCTATAGATCCTGCTTCTCTGACTAATACAAATGACTACTACAAATGAAGTCTGGAAAATCTTTGACCAAACCTCTAATGTATTTTTGTATCAGAAAAAGAAACTGAATACTTTTGGGACCATCAGCTTCAATGCTCCATCTGGGCATTATTTCTTGCCAATGTAAACTCTATGGGGCCTAAGGAAAGTGTCCTAAAAGTTTGGTAGTACCCATGGTTCACATATCTCTCACCAAATACCATTAGTATCATGACCCAAGAAAAAAAAATCTGACAAACTGAATAATGATCATGTGATTAAATTTGAACTTTCTTCTCTTTAATTGTTTAGCTCAAACATTTCCAAAAGTTCCCCCTACCCAAAACAACTTTGCAAAGTGATCTTTTGGTTCATTCTTGCTAGATGGCTCTGTGTCACAACAACAATGTGAGATAATTTTTCAAAAGAACCTGCAGTTATTCAATTAGACACCTGCTTCCATAGGCTTAAAGTTCAAGCAATGTCTTTGAGCCAAAAGATATAGCTTCTCCACCCAGTTTGATCTCCAGTGGTGTAAGTGTTAGTAGAAATCTCAGGAACTGAATGGGAGGTGACAGGAACTAAGGAGATCATTGCAAACAAAGGAAAACAAATAAAAACAATGGGGGGGAGGGGGGAAGGGTGGGTGGGGAGATCTGGAAGGAGTTTCCTATAGCATGCTCCAAAGGTATTCTAGCTCTTCTCCAAGCAAAGATAGGAGAGTTTATGTGTTTATATAATAAAGGCAGAACATACTATGCATAAGAAAAAAGTAACCTTGGCATAGGATAATCGCCTCCTCAGATTACTGTCCTCACACCAAACCTAACACCAAGGGACTATAGTCCCATCATTGTTTTCAAACACTGGCATTTAAGAGAATTTAAAGTGAAAGCTAAAGCGTCAGGGAGGAGAGTGAGGGGAAGGAGGAGGGATGAAAACTGGGAGTGGAGAGAGCACAGTGGATGATGGAGGAGGACTAGGGGTGCTCTGGTGGTGGAAGAGCCATGGAAATCACATTTGAGGGGAGAAATTTTATACCATCAAAATAATAACAAGGATGCAAAACAATAAAAAAATAAATAAAGTGAAGCACAAAGCTCATTAGCATGACTTACCTTGAAGTGGTCGCTCCTCCTATCAACAATGGAATCTTTATAGCTAACCTCTCCATTTCCTTGGCAACAAAAATCATTTCATCCAGGGAAGGAGTGATGAGTCCTGACAGGCCTATTATATCTATTATTTAAAAAGAGGAAAAAAACAGGGCAGTGAGAAGAAGGATGAGATTTAAAAAGGAGGAAAAGCATGAAGACTCATTTAAAAGGCTTTGTAATAAAGACCACAAGACAACATAAATTTCAACTTTCTAATTTTAAGACATCTTTTCTGATTGGGCGGCGGGGGGGGGGGTTCCAATGTACTATTTGCTTTGGTAGTAAATATGGTTTGTAACAGAGTTGTAATAATGCACTTGAACTATTAAGGGAAGCCATATAAAAGAATATACTGTTATTTCATGAGCTCCCAGACTTGAAAGTATCATTGTCTTAAGAAACAAAGACCAACTGTTATAGAGCAACCCCGATATTAAACGGGTTCCTGGCTGTGGGTCCTCACCCGCGCGCTTTAAAGGGACTTATGAATACTCTACTACAGACACACGCAAAAGGGTTAATAAAAGGTTTATTTACAAGAGAAAAAGAAATAAGGAAATGTACAACTCAGGGAGAAAATAGGGAAATAAAGTCTTTAATGCGTCCTACCCGATCCGACGACCTGGAAACCCAAAGTCACTCTCAGAGCTAGACGGACGCCGCGAGCTGGCCGAGGGCCCCAAAATGGAGAGAGCCCCAAAGCCCACATGTCTGCCTTTTGTATCCACCTGGCTGCTTAACCCCACCCTCAGGTCCCAGCCACCTTCCCTTGGGTGGTGATGGGATGTAGAGTTCCCAGTGTCTTTGGCTTTGGCCTGGGGTGGGGTGGAGTCCACAAAGCCTGTATGGAATTTGCTTTGGGGCAGCCTTTTCCCCCTAACACTGGGGTGGGGGTGGAGTCCACAAAGCCTGTATGGAATTAGCTTTGGGACAGCCTTTTTCCCCTAACACAACTACACACAGAAAGAACCCCAATTCACCACATGTTCTCATACAAGAAGGCTGTCCTGTTCCCCATCTTAAGAGCCATAGAGGAATTCCATGGTTACCTAGTTACCTCTTCTGCTGCCGTATTATAAATGACAATGAAAGCTGCCCTTAGTCAGGAATCAGCACTTGAGTGAATGTCCCAAGAGCCCATAGGGTGGCATTACCATTCACTGACAGGCACTTGGGGAAAATGACATTTACTTTATTTTATTTTTTTATTTTAGTGAAACGCCCAGAGGCACAGTTGCACGGTACCTGCTTTGTGGTCAAGAGCAGCTTTCAGTATCTTATCACAGGGAGTCATGACTCCTAAGTCAATAACTCTGAGACAGAAACGAGATGTGAGAAAATGAATGAGAATCCAATAGAGACAAAGCTGAAATGAACATTTTTACTTAAATAGAATTAAATACTGCACTCCTATAAACTGGAATCACATTGAAACACTCATTAAATATCAACAACCACTACCACGACCATTTATTAGGTACTTACCATACCCAGTTATGCTATTTTAAAAACAGTTTCATTGATACAGAATTCATATACCAAACAATTTATTTAAAGTATACATTTCAATAACTCTTGGTATATTACATTATTATTTTAAGCTCTTGTAAAATAGATGTAATGTGTAATTTGCCATTTTAACCATTTTCAAGTGCACAATACAGTAGTACTATAGTCAGTCACAGTGTGCAACCATAACCATTATTTATTTTCAAAACTATGTCATCACCACAAGCAGAAACTCTATAATCATTCATCAACAAACAATTCCCCCTTTTTTCTTTCCCCAGGTAATACCTATGCTACTTTCTGTCACTGCAAATTTGCTGAATTCTAGAGTGATGTAAGTGGAATCATATATCACTTGTTCCTTTGAGTCTGACTTACTTCACTTAGCATAATGTCCTCAAGTTTCATTCATGTTGTATCATGTGTCAGAACTTCATTCCTTTTAAGGCTGAATAACAGTCTATTGTATGGACATACCACATTTTGTTCTGTCATTCCACTGTTGGAAACTTTGGTTATTTCCAAAATGTTAAGTTTTTGGCATAAGCAATCTCAATTAAACCTCACAGCAACTTGAGATGGAAGCAACTTAATATGGACCCCATTTTAATGAGGAAGGGCTGAGAGCACTGTGTCCAGAGAAGTTACACAACTAATCAGTAGCAGAGCTGGAATCTGAACATGGATCTGACACCAAAATGCGGTCTTAGTCATTTAGGTCCAATAAAAATGCTAGGGAAGTTCACTCAATAACTATCTATTAAATGGTATACATGGAAGCCACTGAAAAAGATAATTAAGAGGAGGTCACTTTCTGCATATGAAAAGGTCAGAATAAGGAAATCTGGTTTCGGAAGTCAAGGAAGAAGGAGCAGCAGCCAAGTCAGGAGAGGTCTGCTGCACCATGTGGGAGCTCCCTGGCCAGGTATCTAACTCTTGCTGCAGTGGCTGTGGATAACTTCATAGTTTGCGTCTTAACCTCTTGCGCCATCAGGGAGGCCCCTAGCATGACTTTAAGTCAGATTAATAGGATGGAAATTGAACTTGTAATCCAGTTGCCTAGCTCACCATTCTCAGATTTTTTTTTTTTTTAACCTCATCTGATCACTGACTGTCTCTCTCTTGTTGATTTCTCCTCTAAACAGGAGAGTGCTCTAAGACTCAGCCCTTGTACCTCTTCTCAGTTTATCTTCGCCTCCGCCTCCTAGGTTAGTACCTATCAAACTGTGATATGCCTTGTGATCAGCTGGATAACCTGATTGTTAAAAGTTAGACCTGATTAAAGTAGGTCTGGACCTGAGGTTCTATATGTCTGATGAGCCTCTAGGTAGTGTTGGCACTGCTAGTGCAGAGGTATATTTAGGGTAACAAGGCCCTATTGCAGGCTTATAGCATTCAGTCTTACGACTATTAATACCATCTAACATGTTGATAAGTCCCAAGTTTTATCTCTACTGTGAATCTCTCAATTGAACTCCAGATATATCCAGTTGACTATGTGTCGGCTCCTTTGGCTATCTAAAGAAATCTGAAACTTAATTGTGGCAGGCCGCGCCTCCCATGCTGTCTCTTGACAAGGTCCGGGCATTGGGGGAGACTCCCGAGAAGCGGAGAGTTCCTGTGCTCCCCCCAAGAGGGAAAGTTGTACTTCCCAGAAGAAGGAAGTTCTTGCACTTCCCAAAGAAGATCTGAACTAGGGAGTCTCCATGGCAACGCCTGCTAATGCTCTCCTCTTTGTTCTTGGTTAATGCTGAAGTAAGTTAGTTATTAACTGGCATGTGAAAACCTAATTCGGACCCAGGTGACAATTGGCTTACTGTTCTTACACATGAACTATCACAAAAGAAGTAAAAAGTTGTTTAAGGTATAGTTAGGAAAGAAATGTTTTGGCCCTAGAACTAAGGAGAACAAGCTGCCCTGAACCAGCTGGGCTTAGAAACCATAGCCTTACCTGGGGGGTACCTGTTTGTGGCAACAATACATTTCTGGTGTATGAGGTCAATAATTTGCAGGCCGTGTGGAGGTTAGGAATTTCTAGTTAAGAGTTAGACTTCAGTAGAACTTACGTAGATCTGATGAATTGTTTTAACCCACTTTGAAGTAATTAATGTATTAACCAAGTTAATTGAGTGCTAGGAAATACTGATTTTAGTAATTGGATACAGAATAGGAATTTTACACCCATGCTTGTAATTGGGAAAGTTTAAATGTTGCCAAATATTATGCTGTTGATCATGCTAGTAAATGAGCTGTACCTAGGAAACTAATTGTTCTTAGGTTACCAAAAAATGGCCTACAGGTATAAGGCCAAGGGAGTCTTTACATGATCATGAGAAAATATGTATTGTCTTTGCTCTGCTTCAATGCTTATGCTGATGTAATCCCAAGCTCGCCTTAAGGTATAAATAAAGACCCACTGAGACCCTCAGGAGGAGATACTTGCACCAGAGAGAGTGTCTGTGTCTACCTCACTTCTACCTCACTCCACTTCCCCTCAGCCCTCCGAAAAAATTTCACCGACTCCGTCCTCTCCTTTCTGAGATCCCTGACACGACTTCTAACTGGAGCTGGTCTCCAGCACTTAATATTTTGGAAATTGAACTAATTGTCACAATCTTATAGACACCTCCCCAAAACTCCATATTTCCAAAAATAGCACGCTAATTTTCTTGTTGCTTAGACCAACTTCCTTGAGTCTCTCTCACACTCCACATGCAATCCATCAACAACTGCCATGAGTTCTACTTTCACAGTTTTTCCAGAATCTGCTCACTTCTGTTGCTTCCACTCTGGCCTATCCATTATCAATTGATGCCTGGATTTTTGGAGCAGCCTACCTGCTATCTCTGTTTCCTCTAGTCTTCTAGAAAGCTGAATGAACCTGTTAAACATAAGTCAGATTTCTCACTCCATTGTTCAAAGCCTTCAGTGACTCCTCACTCAGTTAAACTTGTAAACCCTTGCAATGTCACAACCTTGGAGCATTTAAAAAACACCAGGGCTTGGACCCCACCCACGATCAGTGAAATCACCACCTCTGGAGAAAGGAGTCCAAGCTTTGGTGTTGTTTGTTTGATTTTGAGAAAAGCTCCTCTGATGATTCTGATGGGTAATCCTACAGACTCTGGCCTTTCTTCCCTCTCTGATCTTAAAGCTTACAACTTTCTCTGCCCCCCATTTCTGGCCTGCCACAGGGTCTCTTTGCTCTTGCCCAAACAAGGCAAGCATGCATAAGATGTTCCTGACAAAACACTGCTTAAAACAGGAAAAAGGAATGAGAGCAAAATGATACTTGATACTGAGGACTTTTTGACTGAATTTTTAAAATATATACAATGTTGAAAAACAGTCAGCTTTGAAATGTAAGCCTTTTTATCAGGATTTAAAAGCAATATGTTATTTTGCTTAGCTTTATATGCAACACTCTATACTTAGTCATAGTTTAATAAAAGCTCCGTTACCAGACTTTTTCAATATGCTAAAAAAAAAAAAAAAGTACCATCTCACTCCTGTTACAACCTGCAGTGCTACTTCATTAAACCTGCAACATTTGTTTTTTTTTTTTTGCTAACAAGGTTGTATATAGTTATCATTGATTTGAAATTGTCTTGCTTCTATTGAGAATTCCCTGTGTGCTAGTTGGTTTTAAATTTGTTTTTTAATTAATATGGGAACAGCCAAAAAATCCAATGACATAAATGGGTATATAGTGAGAAGCAAGTCTCCTTCTGCCTCGGGCGTCTAGTACCACTGTTACCAGTTATAGTTTATGAGGCAGTAGTTCTTAAGCTTTGATATTTTTTATTAAGAGATATTGTTGTCTATTTAACTTAAGAATTGTTGACATAAGAAGTGAAAATGTACACTGCAGTTTTTGAGACAAGTACTTATGATAAAATTAAGTTATAAAAATGATTGACATTATGGGTTCCAGGAAGCTATCTTCTTTATGAATTGGAATTCTCTGGTATTATTCTGTTATTTCAGAACATGCGCCAGTCTTTCTCTGCTTAATGCCCTCCCCTTCTTATTGTGTATGAAGGGTCAGCTTTTAATTTGAGTCTGGGGAGGTGTCTATAAGATTGCGACAATTAGTTCAATTTCCAAAATATTAAGTTTCAGATTTCTTTAGATAGCCAAAGGAGCTATCTAAAGCTCCTTTAGACTATGCTGTCACATAGTCAACTGGATATATCTGGAGTTCAGTTGAGAGATTCACAGTAAAGATAAAACTTGGGACTTATCAACATGTTAGATGGTGTTAATAGTCGTAAGACTGAATGCTATAAGCCTGCAATAGGGCCTTGTTACCCTAAATATACCTCTGCACTAGCAGTGCCAACACTACCTAGGGGCTCATCAGACATATAGAACCTCAGGTCCAGACCTACTTTAATCAGGTCTGACTTTTAACAATCAGGTTATCCAGCTGATCACAAGGCATACCACAGTTTGATAGGTACTAACCTAGGAGGCGAAGATAAACTGAGAAGAGGTACAAGGGCTGAGTCTTAGAGCACTCTCCTGTTTAGAGGAGAAATCAGCAAGAGAGAGACAGTCAGTGATCAGATGAGGTTAAAAAAAAAAAAAATCTGAGAATGGTGAGCTAGGCAACTGGATTACAAGTTCAATTTCCATCCTATTAATCTGACTTAAAGTCATGCTAGGGGCCTCCCTGGTGGTGCAAGGGGTTAAGACGCAAGCTATGAAGCTATCCACAGCCACTGCAGCAAGAGTTGGATCCCTGGCCAGGGAGCTCCCACATGACACATGGTGCAGCAGACCTCTCCTGACTTGCCCGCTGCTCCCCTCAGCAGTGTATTTCAGTCACTCTGCCTGTTCTGTTCCCCACTCTGTCTCTGGTGAATCTTCTCACCCTCCATACCTCTGGCCTGTACCCCAGTTCTTATATGCATAAATAAATAAATCTTAAAAAAAAAAAGTCATGCTGGAAAACAGTCAAATAAATCATTGATTGGGTACTTCCCAGCTTTTCGAAACATGGAAAATAATATTTATTGCACTTGGATCCACAGTGGATTGAGATCCACTTAATCTAGGACTGACACTGTCCCCTCCTCCCACCCCCTCTCCCAGAACACATACACCCAGAGGGGGAAGGGATCTATTTTTCAGGAATTGAGAAACTACTGGCAAGTTCTAAACTGGAATACATCATGACAAGTGCTATGATGAAGATATTTACAGCATGCTGTAGGAGGTCATCTAAACTGGATGACAATTAGAAGCATTCCAACAGGTGATACCAGGGCTGAATTTGGAAAAAATAAATAGGTATTAACTAGATGAATGAAAAAGAGGACAGTCCAGGCAGAGATCAGCACTATGAAGGTCTAGAATCATGAACCAGTTGGCTCTTGGATTTTTGACTGTGGGTTAAACCAGCCCTGCCTTCTGTGACCACTATACCTTCCCATTGTCTCTCAACTTTACTATAATTTTCTGTTCCTCCACATACATGTCCATCTCCCTCGCCCTTCCTTTCTTCCCTCTGAGCTATACCCAAAGTCCATATGCCTCTTAGAGGGCATCTTGTTTCTGATCCTTCAGTTCTCTCTAGCTGGAAGCACTCTTATCAGTCTACCATTTTCAAAGGAGATTTCCAATGTGACTAAGCAGTACTAATAGAATCTGTTCTCATTTCTCCTTTAAAAAAAAATTCTTGAAAGTCTCCCCTTCAAAATATACCAAGTTAAGCAGAGGAACTGAAAAGACATTTTTCTAAAGAAGACATACAGATGATCAACAGACACATAAAAAGATACTAATCAGCAGGGAATTGCAAATTAAACCCATGATGAAATATCATTACACCTGCTAGAACAGTTATCATCAAAAAGACAAGACCTAACAAGGACATGGGAAAAAGGGAATGCTTGTGCATTCTTGGTGAGAATGTAAATTGGTTCAGCTACTATGGTAAACAGTATGGAGGTTCCTCAATAAACTAAAAAGGAACTACCATATGATCCAGCAATTTCATTTCTGGGTATGTACACCCAAAAGAAATGAAAACAGGATATTCAAAAGCTATCTGCACTCTCATATATATTTTACTTATTGCAGCATTATTTACACTAGCCAAAGTATGGAAACAACGTATGTGTCTACCAATAGATAATAGGTTGCAGACATACAAAATGGAGTACCATTGAGTTACAAAGAAGGAAATCCTGCCATTTTTGACATAAATGCCTTGAGGGCATTGTGCTAAGTGAAATAAGTCAGAAAGAAAGACAAATATGATAGCATTTATATATAGAATCACTATATGACATCACTGTGTATTTTGTCATTATATGATACCATTTATATATGGTATATAAAAATGTCAAACTAATAGAAACAAATAGTATAATGATGGCCAAGGGGTGAGGGAAACATTGGTCAAGGACACAAACTTTCAATTAGAAGAGGAACAAGTTCTGAGGTTATATTACCAGCATTGTGAACAACATAGTAGTATATACTCAAAAGTGGTAAGAGATCTTAAAGGTTCTCACCACACACACACACACACACACACACACACACACACACACACAAAGGTAATTATGTGACTGATGGAGGTATTAGGTAGTGTTATATTGGCAATCATAATGCAATATACAAATATATTAAATCAGCATATCATATACCTTAAACTTATACAATGTTGCATGTCAATTATATCTCACAACAAGTTGAAAACCATACACACACCAAGTTGCAAGTCTCTGAATAATTATCAAGTGAGCACGTGAAGTGCTTAGGACAGACTACATTAGTGTACCCTTGATTTAGATTTAGTCGTTTTCCTTACTCAGCTAAACTCTTTAACACATAACTTCAAAGTATTTCATCCTCTAGTTCTACAGACAGCTTTCAAGGGTTAGTTTTTAAGCTTGTCTTTACCTGACCCTTAGTTTGATTTCTCTACATCCCACCATCAGAGGGGCAAGTGGGAGAGGGGGCAGGGAAGGGGTAAGAACAAAGAGAGAAGGAAGCGCAATGAACTGCGTTGATGGCCCATGGGTTATTCGGTGGTGATACAGGATAGCAGCAATACCTGATGGGGGAATCCCAATGTTACCTCAATTTAAAAAAAAAATTAATAAAAAAACCATATTAAAAAATTACATTCTTAGCTATATTTGCTTATTTTTACCCATACTAGACAGTTATATTAAGAACCACTGCTTAAACATGGCGGCGAGGAGACGCTGCGAGTAAGATCTCCATTAAAAAAAGTGAATAGGGAGGAAAAGCGGCAGGTCCCAGTGAGAACTGGGACACGGAAGATAAACGGGTGACTCCAGCAAACTGCCCAAAGAAGAAAGTGGCCATAAAAGAGGACCAGAAGGAGGGAAGCGCAGAACCCTGCTCCCCTCCCCCGCCCACAGAGGCGGCACTCTCCAACCGGCAGAGGGGAGGAAACAACAAACCAAAACGGCCAACAAGAAAAACGGAGGCAGCAAGCAGGACTGTGAGTGGAAAGGAACTATTTCAGCCACCACACCCCGTGAACGGGAGCTGTGGAGAACCCTGCAGGATTCGCCGCGGCGGTGAGCGAACGGCTCCGGGCGCCATTAGAGAAGAACAAAGACCCCGGGAGATGCGCACACAGCCCAGGCTGCCGGTAAGCTGGCGCGGAGGCGCGCTCGGCGCGCTTGAAAAGCAAGTGCAGACCAGGATCGCGGCTGCCCAGGTCCCCGCGCCTGCGACCTAGGCTTGGGAGACGACCTAGGCTTGCGGGGAGACACGCGGAGGTCCTCACTGAGGTGAAGGTCCCTCCCTGAGTGAGCAGGAACCAGGCGCCCAGGCACGGGAGCGGTGCAAAAGGCGCCCTTCCCGCGCCACTGAACTGGGCTACAGCCCGCGTCCTGGAACTGAGGGCTTTGGAACTGAGACCCGGGGCACGAAATTAGGGGCGCGGGTTCCCCACGACGGTGGGGCACAAGGCAGACACAGCATCCCAAAGCCTTTGAGGTGTACCCTACCATCCCCGCTTTGCTCCCTGTCCCACGGCATGGAAAATCAGCTCCCCAAGGGCTCTAGGAGAGATCTCTGGCGCCACCTAGCGACTTGTAGACAGCACAGGCTCCTGAAGGAACTAGTGGCCAGCTGGGGAGTTAGCCCACACCCGGACCCTTCCGAACAAGTAGTCTGAGCCCACAGGGAGAGCGAGCACCCACAGCCAGGGCAGACCAGGCACGCAGAAGAGTGTGCCTGACACCGGACGCGCAGGGAGTGTGTCCCACATCACCATTTTAGAACAGGGACATTTCTTCAGTAAAGACTACCTGCAGAAGGCTTCCTCAGGAGCCAGAGGTGAGCGGGGGAAGTTCGCCCACGCCAGACCCCCTCTGGCCTGCAGTCCAAGCCCAGAGGGGAGCAGGAACCCACCGCCGGGGCAGACCAGGCGCACAGGGGAGTGTGTCCCCACATCGACATTTTAGGACAGGGACCTTTCTCCAATAAAGACTGCTTGAAACTGACAGATGACTCCAGGAGGAACCAGAGGGGAGAAGAGAAGCCCACCCAAGATGCCGGCCAGTCCCAACAACACAGTGTCCCAACGCATACGGCAAATTAGAAAACAGACAATAGGGAGGAGAAGAACCACACGCAACCTAGCAACTCTCCAGAGAAAAAGCACACCACAAAAAGAAAACCAGCCCCCAGATTGCAACGACAGTAACTTGGAAGAACTTCTGAGCCTTCCAGAAAGAGAATTTAAAATTGCCGTGATTTAAAAACTGACAGAAGTCATAAAGGAAAACAATGATAAGGGAAAAATAATCAACGATCAGAAGAATGAAATTGAGTCCCTAAAGAGGGAAGTAAAAGAAATGCAGGAGATCAAAGAATTAGTGGAAGAACTAAAGAATTCTGGGAAAAGCAATGAAAGCAGAATTGATGAAATGGAAGAACGAATAAGTGCTCTTGAAGACACAGAAATAAAAAGAACCAAAACAGAAAAGGAAAGAGAAGTACGAAGGAAAAAGAATGAAGAAAGACTTCGGGAACTATCTGACTCCATGAGGAAAGGAAATATAAGAGTTATAGGAATACCAGAAGGAGAGGAGAGAGAAGTAGGAACAGAGAAAATATTCAAAGAGATAATTGAAGAGAACTTCCCAAATGTGAAGAAGGAGCTGAAAATTGATATACAAGAAGCAAGAAGAACACCAAACTTCCACGACGAAAGAAAAAATACAGCAAGACACATAATAGTAAAGCTCCCAAGAATCCAGGACAAGGAAAAAATAATGAAGCTGGCAAGAGGGAAGAAACAGATAACATTCAAAGGAAAGTCAATCAGGCTGACATCAGACTTCTCCGAAGAAACACTATGGGCAAGGAGAGAGTGGAGGGACATAGTCAACAGACTCCAAGAAAACAGATGCCAACCAAGAATACTCTATCCCGCAAAGCTCTCCTTCCTCTTTGAAGAAAGAATATGGACCTTCCCAGACAAACAGAAACTCCGGAATTTCATTGCAAATAAACCCCCACTCCAAAAAATACTACAAGGAGTCCTAAAGCCAGAACCTCAGAGGGACGAATAACAATGAAAGAAGGCCAAAAAAAAAAAAAAAGTTATTAAAAGAATAAATAAATAAAATCAAAGGAAAGACAAACACAATGGCAAATACAGATGTTAACATATCAATATTAACTCTAAATGTAAATGGACTAAACTCTTCAATAAAAAGACACAGAGTTGCAGCCTGGATTAAGAAACAAAACCCAACCTTTTGCTGTCTACAGGAAACACATTTAGCTACAAAAGATAAAAATAGGCTCAAAGTCAAAGGATGGAAAACAATCCTACAAGCAAATGGGCCAAAAAAGAAAGCAGGAACAGCTATACTTATATCAGATAAAACAGATTTCAAACTCAAAAAGATAAAAAGAGACCCCAATGGTCACTACATTATGATCAAGGGACAATACTTCAAGAAGAAATAACACTCATTAACATATACTCACCAAACGAAGGAGCACCAAAATATATCAGACAACTGTTGTCCTCTCTGAAAACAGACATCAGAGAAAACACATACGTAGTGGGAGACTTCAACACACCACTATCAACAATGGATAGATCAACAAGACAAAAAATAAGTAAAGAAACCAAAGCTCTAAATAAGGACCTAGAGCAATTGGGCTTAACAGACATCTATAGAACACTAAACCCCAAAAAAACGGAGTACACATTTTTCTCAAGCGCACACGGATCATTCTCCAGGATCGATCACATACTGGGGCACAAGACAAACATCAACAGATACACCAAGATTGAAATCATACCAACCATCTTTTCTGACCATGAAGGCATCAAACTAGAACTAAACCATAAAAAGAAGGCAAGGAACTTTCCTACCTCATGGAGATTAAAAACCACACTACTGGAAGACCACTGGACTAATGAGGAGATCAAAGAAGAAATTAAAAAATTTTTTGAATTGAACGACAAGGAGGACACCAATATCCTAAATGTATGGGATGCAGCAAAAGCAGTAATAAGAGGAAAATATATAGCAATAGAAGCTCACATCAAGAAACAAGAAAGAACTCAAAGAAACAACCTAATCTCGAAGCTCAAAGATCTAGAAAAAGAACAACAAAAAAACCCCAAAACCAGTAGAAGAAAAGAAATAATAAAAACCAAAGCAGAAATAAATGAAATTGAAACTAAAAAAACAATCCAAAAGATCAATGAAACCAAGAGCTGGTTCTTTGAAAAAATCAATAAAATAGACAAACCCTAGCCAGGCTCACAAAGGAAAAAAGGAGAAAGCACAAATAAACAGGATCATCAATGAAAGAGGAGAAATCACAACGGACACAGCAGAAATCAAAAGAATAATCAGTAACTACTATGAACAGTTATATGGAAACAAGTTTAACAATCTAGAGGAGATGGACAAATTCCTACAACTCTACAATCACCCAAAGCTAGATAAAGAAGAAATAGAACACCTAAACAGACCAATTACAATTAGCGAAATTGAAATGGTAATCAAAACCTCCCCAAAAACAAAAGCCCAGGACCTGATGGATTTACAAATGAATTCTACCAAACATTCAGAGACGAATTAGTGCCTATCCTTCACAAACTCTTCCAAAAAAATTGAGAAGGAAGGGACAATACCAAACACGTTCTATGAAGCCAACATTACACTAATACCAAAACCGAACAAGGACAACACAAAAAAGGAAAACTACAGGCCAATCTCCCTAATGAACACTGATGCAAAAATCCTCAATAAAATTTAGCCATCAGAATCCAACAATGTATCCATAGATAATTCACCACGACCAAGTAGGATTCATTCCAGGGGCACAGGATGGTTTAACATCCGAAAATCAATCAACGTTATCCAACACATCAACAAAAAGAAATATAAAAACCATATGAAATATCAATAGATGCTGAGAAAGCTTTCGACAAAGTGCAACACCCATTCATGAAAAATCCCTTGAAATTCTTGGGATACAAGGAACATACCTCAACATCATAAAGGCCATCTATGACAAGCCAACAGCCAGCATCATTCTCAATGGTGAAAGCTGAAAGCAATTCCATTAAGATCTGGAACAAGACAAGGATGTCCACTCTCACCACTGCTTTTCAATATAATACTGGAAGTCCTAGCCAGGGCAATAAGACAAGAAGAAGACATCCAAGAATCCAAATAGGAAAAGAAGAAGTCAAACTATCACTATTTGCAGACGATATGATATATACATAGAGAACCCAAAAACTCCACAGAAAAGCTAATTCAACTCATCAATCAGTTCAGTAAAGTGGCAGGATACAAAATCAACACAAAAGTCAGTAGCCTTCCTATACACAAACAATAAATCTGAAGAAGAAGAAATCAAAAAAACCATCCCTTTGTTATTGAAACAAAAAAAATCAAATATTTGGGAATAAATCTAACAAAAGAGATAAAGGACCTATACAAAAGAAAACTATAAAACACTGTTAAAAGAATAGAAGAAGACACAAGAAATGGAGAGACATCCCTGCTCGGGATTGGAAGAATAAACATTATTAAAATGGCCATCCTTCCAAAAGCAATATACAGATTCAATGCTATTCCAATCAAAATTTCAATGTCATTCTTCAAAAAATAGAACAATTATTGATGAAATTCATATGAATCACAAAAAACCCTGAATAGCCAAAGCTCTCCTGAAAAAAAAAGAAGGAATGGAGGCATTACACTCCCAGATTTCAAAACTATACTACAAAGCCATAATCATCAAAACTGCATGGTATTGGAACAAGAACAGACATACAGACCAATGGAT
Source organism: Talpa occidentalis (assembly GCF_014898055.3). Taxonomy (NCBI): domain Eukaryota; kingdom Metazoa; phylum Chordata; class Mammalia; order Eulipotyphla; family Talpidae; genus Talpa; species Talpa occidentalis. The sequence goes on from NW_023601433.1 coordinate 31,705,308, forward strand.
CGAATAGAAAATCCAGAAATAAATCCACAGATTTATGGTCAACTAATCTTTGACAAAGGAGCAAAGACTAGCATTGGAGCAAGGAAAGTTTGTTCAATAAATGGTGCTGGGAAACTGGGTCGCTACATGCAAAAGAATGAAGCTTGACCACTACCTCACACCATACACAAAAATCAACTCAAAATGGATTAAAGAACTAGACATAAGACCTGAAACCATAAAAATATATAGAAGGAAATATAGGCAAACACTACGTGATCTGCGCACATCAAAGACATCTTTACAGACACATCACCAAAGCAGTGATAGTGAAGGCAAAGATAAACAGCTGGGACTACATCAAATTAAAGAGCTTCTGCACAGCAAAAGAGACAAATAACAAAAACAAAGAGAAACCCCACCAACTGGGAGAACATTTTTGCACCCAACACTAATGATTAAAGGATGATCACAAAAAATCTGCAAAGAGCTGATGAGACTCAGCAACACAAAGAAATAATCCAGTCAAAAATGGCAGAAAGAGCTAAAAAGAAACTTCTCTGAAGAGGAAATGCAAATGGCCAACAGGCATATGAAAAAATGTTCAACATCACTTGCATCAGGGAAATGCAAATCAAACTACCATGAGATACATTTTACACCAGTGAGAATGGCACATATTAAAAAACTTTAACAGCAACAACAAATGCTGGCGAGGTGTGGAGAAAAGAACTCTTCTGCACTGTGGTGGGAGTGCAAACTGGTCCAACCACTGTGGAGAGCTGTGTGGAGATTTCTGGACCTACTAAACATAGACTCCATATTGATCCAGCAATTCCACTCCTAGGATA